>NC_134357.1:524257357-524857357 GCF_048569485.1 Anomaloglossus baeobatrachus
ATATGTTTTTATATGGAACATTATGTTGTTTGCATTCATTTTTTCAGTTTTGGTTTTGTAACACACAGGCTGAGGCCGAGTCCCGCTGGCGTATAGCATTTATGTGAGAGGATCGGATGTAATATGTTAATGACACTCAGCTCAGACTCTACTGTGAGCATGCGCCAAGTGTCATTATACTGTGATCGGATTCTCTCACATGTGAGAATCGGATCACAGGTGCGGAGAAGATTGTGAACTTAGGCGGGCTTTGCACACTACGACATCGCAGGTGCGATGTCGGTGGGGTCAAATTGAAAATGACGCACTTCCGGCATCCCATGCGACATCGTAGTGTGTAAAGGCTAGATGATACGATTAAGGAGCGCAAAAGCGTCGTAATCGTATCATCGGTGCAGTGTCGGCGTAATCCATGATTACGCTGACGCGACAGTCCGATGTTGTTCCTCGCTCCAGCGGCAGCACACATCGCTGTGTGTGAAGCCGCAGGAGCGAGGAACATCTCCTACCGGCGTCACTGCGGCTTCCGTAGGATATGCGGAAGGAAGGAGATGGGCGGGATGTTTACATCCCACTCATCTCCGCCCCTCCGCTCCAATTGGCCGCCTGGCGTGTGACGTCGCTATGACGCCGCACGACCCGCCCCCTTAACAAGGAGGCGGGTCGCCGGCCAGAGCGACGGTCGCAGGACAGGTGAGTCCATGTGAAGCTGCCGTAGCGATAATGTTCGCTACGGCAGCTATCACAAGGAAATCGCTACTGCGACGGTGGCGGGGACTATCGCGCTCGGCATCGCAGCATCGGCCTGCGATGTCGCAGCGTGCAAAGTACCCCTTAGTCTCTCCATCCTTCCATTACCTATCTGCATATATTTGACTGCTAACATGTGAGTGCAGTCCGATGTTTTACACACACACACCCGTAGACTTGCTTGGATGCACATGATCCGGTTTACGGAGGCACCTACAGCATGCAGTGATTGTTTTCTCATGCCAAATCGGCACAAGAAAAACAATCGCATATCTGCAGCGCCCCCTAGTATCACACTGGTCCGATAGGTATCAGATAGCACTCAACCATGTTATACGCTCCTGTGAGCGAGCCCTGAAAGTGACACCTGAGTCCCGATGTTCAACAGCAGCGCCTATCAGGACACAGTATATCTGCTGTGTTGTTACTCAGGAAAAGCCGGCCCTTAGGACTCATTCTCACATCAAGTTGTTCAGCGTACAAGAAACCATCCAATTGTTCTGATTAGACTTTTATCATCTGTTTTTCTTGTAAGTGGAGAACTAAAAAAAGTTTCAACACCTTTTCTTTTTTGACAGTCCATAAAAAAAAAAAAAATCAGACTGCACTCGGATGACATCCAAGTATGGTCGAATTTTATTACAGATCTAGAGACTTGCATTGTTGATTTTGATCCGACCCTCACATCAAAATCAGATATGTCACCGCAATTGTCTATGGACCTTTTGGCCTATTGCACACTCGTTCCTGGTAATATTTGGCCTCACGAGGCTACAGGGATGAGGTTTATAGAGCAAGAGGAATGAAGCGATTAAATTTTATATATTTAATCAGGAAAGTAGGCAGTTTCTAAAACTATATAAAAGATATTACTGTCATGCTTCTGGATTTAAACTCTTGAGTCTGTGATCTGTGGTCAGGTTCTCTGTCCCCTGGACCACAGCAGATACACCTTTTCTTCAGGTGTTTAGTTTATGTTATCCTTGCTTTAGTTCTATCAGGGTAACATATGTATTCATTTACTCGCTTGCCTGCCCAATCACCGTTCAAGTGGGGCTTTAAATACCTTCCTTTAGTTGATGATATTCTCATTTTGAAGTCCAGTTTCTGCCAGTCAGTGGAAGACCAGCTAGGATACCTCTTTCTGCTGTTTATGATTTCACCTCTACACCTATCTTATATTTGTTTTTAGTAATTAGGCGGCATATTCTTTAGCAATTTTCACCATCTCTGGTATTTTGTTGTTTGTCTTAATCACTCTAGGATTACTTCTTATCTTAGCACACCTTCCCTTCTGTAGGTAATTTGCACTCTGCTCTGCCCTCCAGTTCCTTAGGAAGAACGTGAAGTGCTCGATGGCCAATCAGGCAGCATAGAGCTAAGTTGCCATAATTTAGTCAATGGTAAGGGCTATTCTAATTCACGCAGGAACCAATAGGGACTGCAGGGTTTGGATAGTCTGTACAGGAACCAGTAGGGTCAGTTCCAGTTTTCTAGTGTGTTACCTTTACCCCTTGTGAGTTGCTGTACAAACATAAAAATTACAAAGGGGACAAAACAATACACTATAAATAGTTACTTAAAAATTAAAAAGTATAAACAAAGAAAAGCACTTGACTTGTGTTCACAATAATGGCACAATTCACTTTTTGAAGGGAAGTGCTTCAGTTGAAATATGGGACAATCCTAGAGAAAACTTTATATTCCAGATTGAACTAGGAGAAAACTGTATTTATTAGATAACAGTTACTTCTACCTACCTTCCCTTGGTGATCTCAGATGAGGGCTCGTCAGTGGCACAAGCCTCTGGTCCCAAAAAATTATGGGATTCCCGATCATCATGATATCTGCCCCCCTGGAGAGCCCAGGTGGAATATATTAATGCTATAATTCCTAACGTGATTTTAGCTTTCAATAGATAGTAAATGTGGCCTATACAACCCCATCCATCTGGCTGATATTAATTTGTTTGTGATACACCAATCGAACAGTTATGTAAGAACAGTCAAGTCATTCCCCTTGGGATCACAATGTCAAAAATGTTTCCCATAACTGTAGGACTTAAGCCTGTCACAAAAAAAATATTTATAACTGGGATCATACGGTAAATGCCAATAAAAAATAAATCTGAACTATAGAATTAATGCTCTGCTCAGCCACACCCAATTACCCAGATCAAATTTTAGTTTATACCTCATTGACGGAAAAATAAAAAAGGTATGGATTGCACAAATTGTTGACACAAGCAACCAAATTTCTAAGTAAATATATATCTAAAGCTGCTATTGACATGAAATTCTCACTATATGTTTGTAACAAGCCATTCAATCCACACAGGCAAAGAAATTAAACCATATTTGTCCATAAATGTAGCAAATGTGTAATAATGAGAAGTGACACAAGGAAAAAATATTGAACACATGAAGAGAGAGACGTGTAAAAAGCCATGGAAGGTCATGAAACAAGCTGAAATCTATCAGTGAATAGAAAGCAATCCTGCCACTTATTGATCAATAATATCAGCTGGTTTAACTGATGGCCTATAAAAAGGGTCTCATTACCAACTTGCCACACAAGAACCATCTCATGATCAGTAAAAGTAGTGAGCTGTGTCAAGACCTTTGCAACCTTATAGTTGTAATACATACTGACATTGGTTACAGAAGAATTTCTAAACTACGAAGGTTCCAGTGAGCACTTTTAGGGCCTTAATATGGAAGTGTAAAGAACATCATTTCACCATAAACTGGCCACAACCAAGTGCTCCATGCAAGATTTTTTTTTTGTATCCAATCAATTTTTATTGTAGGAAGTTACAGTACAAAAAGGGGGAAAGGGAGAGAGGGTGGGGGGGAGAGAGGTGGGTGAGGGGGGACCATGGAGGGTTGCAAGGAGGCAGCTAGGGAAGTGGGTGGAAGGAGGGGGAATTAGATGGCGTTCCGGGCTAGTCCAAGCAGTAAAAACATCAGAGATATACACACCTTGAATATTGACATGTGCTACGGGTGACCTCCCTGCGTAACACTCTCTTTGACCCTATTTGACCCACTTTTTCCTATCAGACAGTTTGCTCTGGAAACAGATGGCTGACAGGGGAAGCATATACAGAGTTTAGCCACATGTCCCAAATCTGAAGTATTTTGTTTTTGGCGTGGATGGAGTGAGCCAGACAGAACTCGTATTGGCATTGTAGATTAATTTGCTTATATAGTTCAACTAATGTAGGTGTCTTTGGGGATTTCCAATAGCTATTTATGTAATATCTGGCAGCAACTTGAATGTGAACTAATAAACCCCTGGATTCCCAAGTGAACTCATCTATACCCATGTTTAGCACTGCCAGACCCTGGTTTGGATTGATATACCGTATTTTTCGGACTATAAGACGCAATTTTTTTCCTTCAAATGCTGGGGGAAAGTTGAGGGTGCGTCTTATGGTCTGAATATAGGGCTGTGGCCGGGAATGAGGGTGCTGCGGTGGAGCGGGTCATCGGGGGCACGAGCAGGCTGTAGCAGCGCCTGCCGTGACCACGTGGGCCCGCTCATAACATATCCACGCCCATCCTCCCGCCCATCATCCCTTAGCGCTGAAGCAGACACTGACAGGTGGGCGGGATGATGGGCGGGGGGGGTGCGCGCATAATTAACAGCCGGCCGTAGAATATGGAGAGGAAGGGCACCACCCTATGGGATCTCCAGGTATACGATGAGATACAACAAAACAAGAAGAAAAGAGTATACCTGTCAAGGGATCACCAGAAGATTAGATCATATAAAAAGTAAAAATCTTTATTACAAAAACAGAGAATACATGGTTCTCCTCACTGGGAGGAAAGGCACATATGGACAATTAAAAACATTTAAAAACAACATACATCCCCAAACCAAAAAAACATTTGTAATAAATATGGAATTAAATCACAGAATTTCTTTATACCCCTCATACAAATATTATATGAACAAGTAGTGTGTCCTGCTATACAGCATGTATCAAAGACCGCATGACAATAAAATAATAGCATATGTGCTTGGGCAGAGCCTCAGATGGTATAAACAGGAAACAGTAATACCTCAAAAGTAATGAGCTGTCATTTTAGGGTGACAGAGATCTTAGTAGACCTGTTCCAATTTATTCACATCAGTATAGTAAATGGTATAGATAAAAAACCTATAGAGGACTACAATGCCACAAACAGAGCCGGGATAAACAGCCCCAAGCAACGCTTGTGTGTTTTCAGTATGCATACACAGCGCAACAATAAGCACAGGACTACAAACACTATCCTAATCAGAAAGTGTATGTGTGTCAGTCCCTGTGGGACCGAGATATTGCTCACAGAATCAGAGGTTAATTACCCTAGTCTAAATCTGCAAGTGTAGACTGCAGCCAAAAAAGTGCAAAAGATACAGCAGACAATTGCATACACCCTATATATTGTTATAGTATAGGCTAGCAAGGTAGAACTGAGGCACACCCTATACGGTAGTCCAGGGCAATGCGGGTTAGTCCCATACTCACTGTCCCAAGGAGGGTAAAACAAGTGTATAGCAGGGTATCAAGAGGGGTAGGTTTTTGGCAGGATCACCCCACGCATATCGCCCCCTAATAGGAGGCTTCCTCAGGGGAAAAGAGCAGAATTAACAGCCGGCCGTGATCACCCCTGGCAACTACAGCCTGGAGTGATCATGTGCGGCTGTATTCACTGACCCCCGTGCATCATTATCAGCACGGGATGCAGTGAATAAGTACGGTACACTCACCGGCCACTTCCGTGCAGCACCGCGATGTCCTCCAGTCTGCCGGTCAGCTGATCTGTGTAGAGAGCGGTGAGCACAGCGATGACGTCATCACTGTGCGCGCCGCTAGTCTCCACGCAAGTCAGCTGACAGGCAGACAGGAGGACATCGCGATGCTGCAGGGAAGTGACCAGTGACGGCTCCACACAGATCAGCGGCGCTGCTGCCGCCACAGACAGGGGGAGGAGCAATGCTGCATGGAGCGAGGAAAGGTGAGTATAAATGTTTATTGTTTTTTGTGTGATACAGGATACATGCCATATAGCAGGATGAGGGTATATAGCAGCATGGGGCCATATAGCAGGATGGGGGTATATAGCAGGATGGGGGTATATAGCAGGATGGCAGTATATAGCAGGATGGGTGTATATAGTAGCATGGGGCCGTATAGCAAAATTGGGGTATATAGGAGGATGGGACCATATAGCAGGATGGCAGTATATAGCAGGATGAGGGCATATTCCAGGATGGCAGTTTATAGCAGGATGGGGGTATATAGCAGGATGAGGGCATATACCAGGATAGGGTACCTTAGCAGAGAATTTGGGGACATTACCCCCATAACAGTGTCAGCAGCAGATCCTCGCCCCATAACAATGTGTCATGACCACATTTTTTGCCTAAAATTTTATTTTTCTATTTTCCTCCTCTAAAACCAGGGTGCGTCTTATGGTCCGGTGCATCTTATAGTCTGAAAAATACGGTAATTGCTTGTCAGCTCACCCATCAGGCCAAACACCTCCAACCAGAATGAGAAAACTTTGGGACAAGCCCACCAGCGGTGAACAATAGTACCCCTTTGGAGGCAGCCCTTCCAACAATGCTGTGAATAATTTGGGAGGAACTGTGCTAGGTTGGCTGGGGACCGATACCATCGCAGGTGTACTTTTTTTTTTAGTTGCTCCAGATGATTTATACACTTGGAGTGTTTTTGGATATTTGCTAATGCCGAGTGCAAGTTTTAAGGAGAGGTAGAGAGCTAGAATGGACGACTTGATTTTCCCCAAGAACCCGAATTTTGTTAGAACTCTCTCCAGATATCTCCAGTGCACCCTGTCAAAGGTTTTTTCAGCATCAAGAGACAGGAATGCACTGGGTTCACCCAATATCTACACCAGTCCAATCAAGTCAAGCATCCGGCCTGCCTGTCCCAAAACCAACTTGGTCTGGAGTCGCTAAGGCCGGGATCACTGTATGAAGTCTATCTGCCACTAGTTTGGCGTAAATTTTAACATCACAATTTAGGAGTGAAATGGGCCAGGGTGTCTGCAGGTTTCCCTGGCTTGGGTAGCGTGGTAATAATTGCTTCTAAGTTGTCTGGGGAAATTGACCCTTTATTTTGCCAAAAATTGAAGGTTTTTAACATAAAGGGGGACAGAGTGGATGTAAATTGTTTGTAATATTCGTATGGCAGCCCATCGGGGCCCGGGGCAGAGTTAGATTTAGTCATTTTGATGGCACCTATGATTTCATGTGTGGTAAGGGGAAGATTAAGTTCCTCTAATTGCTCATCTGAGACCCGGGGAAGATCCAGGGTGTCTAGGAAACCCTGTATATCCAATTGAGTCGGCTGTGACGTGTTGGAATAATATTTTAGATTATACAGGGCCTCATAGTGTTTCGCAAATGCTTCTGCTATTTCAATGGGATGTCTACTAATTGTTCCGTTTGGGTCCCTGAGGAATTCTATTTTAGATTGAATCTCACGTTTTTTCGTCCTTCTTGCCAATAAGACCCCTGCTCTATCCCCCATAGCATAAAATGTTGATCTATTTTTTTTTTTAAGATTATGTTCGTATTTTTGCAGGAGTAGGGATCTTAGTTGGAATCTATGGGTTACAATTTCTTTAGTCAAGTTAGGGGTTGCTTTAGTTTTATTCAGGGATTCAAGGTGATGAATACGGGTTAATATATATTTAATATCTGCGTCTTTTTGCTGTTTTTGGATGGAGGCTATTTTTATGAGCTGCCCTCTGACTACTGCTTTATGAGCAGCCCACAGGGTCTCGTCAGAAATTTCCCCATTGTTTTTAAGTTTGAAATATTCTGTTAACACTGACTCGACTTCATCATGTACCTTCTGCCTAACAAGCAAGCTGGTATTCAGTCTCCGCCTGGGGAAATTTTAAACATTAAAGCTACCCTGAACAGACGGAGAGATCGGCAAATGGTCTGTCCAAGTAATTAAACCAATATCAGCGGCCACACAAATACTTATAGATATGCTGTCGATCAATAAAAAATCAATTCTACTGTATGAGCGATGCCTGGAAGAGTAGAATGCATAGTCTCTTTCTGATGCGTGCAATATCTCCAGATGTCATGAAAATGGAATTCATCGATGAGATGCTTAAGTTCCTTAGCATGTGGGATGTTGATGTTGGAGCAATCCATGGTGCGCATAACAGGTATATTAAAGTCTCCACAGATGATTTCCGCCCCTGTGGCAGTATCTCTGAAGGCTTGGAAGAATTTCCTAGAAAAGGTCAATTGTGATGAATTCGGGGAGTAGACCGTTGCCAAGGTATAAGGGATGCTGTTGATATAACAATACAAAATAATATATCTTCCATCCACTCCATAACTGACATTTATCAATTTAAAGGCCACTGAGTTCTTTATTAAAATGGCCATTCCTCCTCTTTTTTGGAGTCATTAGCAAAAAAGGCGTGTTGAAACCTTGGATGAAGTAGCCGTTTGTTATCTGCTGAAAGAAGGTGGGTTTCCTGAATGCATGCTATATCACAGTTAGATCCTTCACCTCTCTCCACATCATTGACCTTTTTGTTGGGGAGTTGAGTCCGTTCACATTAATAGACAATATCTTAATTCTCATATTGGATCCGCAGGGGGGGTTGAATTCCTCGGAACGCCATCAAGGATGAGAGGGATTAGACCAGCAAGGAATTGAGAGAAATTTCCGAAAAAAATTAAGGAACATTTGTGAGAAGAGGACAAAAAACAAAAAAATTCTAACATCATCGGTTTTCCCCGAGTAGGGTGCCCGTAGTATAACTGCTCGCCATAGGCGAGAACATCAGGGGGGCTATGTGACATCCCGTGTCACATGAGCAGGGACAGCAGGTGCCATAAGCAGGAAGGAGTCCCAGCTAAGCTGCTGACCATTAAGGGTTAATCCTGTCTGGAGAGCCTCTTTGATTCTCATGCCCACCAGGGTTTGGTGGGCGGGCTATAGCCCAGTCATCCAGCAATTTGCCCAGATGAGAAGTATGACATATGTGAGTGCCTCCATCTTTGAAAATTATCATCTTCACCGGAAAGCCCCATTTATACTTGATGTCTTGATCTCTAAGGAGTTTAGAAAGGTGGGCAAATTATCTTCTTAAGAATTGTAGCAGAAAGATTTGGGAAGATTTTTAGTCCCATGAAAGTGTCTGGCAGGGCTGGACTTCCCCTCAGTGTGTGCAGCACACCTTCTTTTGTTTTATAGAAATGAAGTCTAGCCAGGACATCTTTAGGCAGAGCTGGATCTATGCCTTTGGATTTAGGGACTCTATGAATCCTGTCCACTATCAGGTCTCTGGTGTCCCATCCAGGGAGTATAAGCTGCAGAAACTTGTGGAAGTATTCCTGGAGGTCTTTATCTGCTACTGATGAGGGAATCCCTCTGATTTTTAGGTTATTTCATCGGGATGTGTCCTCTATATCACTGATTTTAAATTTCAGTGCCTCCACCTTCTTTTCTAAAGCTGTGTTGGCATCTATCAGATTGTTATGTGATGTTGCAAATTCAGCTATTTTAGTTTCAATATGCTCTGTACGATCTCCCAGAGACCTGATCTCCTCTTTCAGCTCTCTGACTATTTTTCTGAGATCATCCTCCAGGGAAGCCTTCAGTGTTTTCAGCAGGGATTGCATCGTTTCCTCTGTGAGGGGAATGCCCATGCTGCTTCCCATGCCACCTATGTCTCCTTGTGAGGAGCGGGGAGAAGCTGAGGGGGACACCGGCGCCATCTTGTTCGGCAAGGTAAGATCCCTATCCCTGGGGTAGAAGTCTGTGAGCTTGGCTGGAGTGCCATTTTATTTAGTTCTCTTTAGTTCCCTTGGGCATCCCTGGGGGCTGGGTTTACTAAAGGCCCCTTTACACACTGAGACTTTCTAGCGATCCCACCAGCGATCCCAACCTGGCCGGGATCGCTACAAAGTCTCTGGTGAGCTGTCAAACAGGCAGACCTGGCCAACGACGCAACAGCGATCCGGACCTGCAGAACGACCTAACTAGTCATTGGGGACGTTGTCAGGCCTAAAACACACATCCGTGAAAACCATGAAAACCACCGTGAAAACTGTCGGCAGACAGCAGACAGAGTAGCGCGATGAGAATGAACTCGGGTAAACTTCACCCGACTTCATTGTCATGCCGCGGCTCTGTCTGTGTGCCGTGTACTGATTAGCGGTCACCTGTGAAGGATTCACCGGTGACCGCTAATCCCCCGAGTGACTGAAGTGCCCCCCCTCTCTCATACTCACCGATCCCCGATCACCGGCGCTGCACGGCGTTCACACTGCTCCGGCGGCTTTTTCCAATTTGAAAAAGCCGGCCGCTCATTAAACAATCTCGTATTCCCTGCTTTCCCCGCCCACCGGCGCCTATGATTGGTTGCAGTGAGACACGCCCCCACGCTGAGTGACAGGTGTCTCACTGCACCCAATCACAGCATCCGGTGGGCGTGTCACTATGGAGTATAGAAATAAATAAATAAATAATTAAAAAAAACGGCATGCGGTTCCCCCCAAATTTAATACCAGCCAGATAAAGCCATACGGCTGAAGCCTGGTATTCTCAGGATGGGGAGCTCCACGTTATGGGGAGCCCCCCAGCCTAACAATATCAGTCAGCAGCCGCCCAGAATGGCCGCATACATTAGATGCGACTGTTCTGGGACAGTACCCGGCTCTTCCCGATTTGCCCTGGTGCGTTGGCAAATCGGGGTAATAAGGAGTTATTGGCAGCCCATAGCTGCCAATAAGTCCTAGATTAATCATGTCAGGCGTCTCCCCGAGATACCTTCCATGATTAATCTGTAAATTACAGTAAATAAACACACACAACTGAAAAATCCTTTATTAGAAATAAAAAACACATTCCCTGGTTCACCACTTTAATCAGCCTCAAAAAGCCCTCCATGTGCGGCGGAATCCAGGATGGTCCAGCGTCGCTTCCAGCTCTGCTGCATGAAGGTGACCGGAGCAGCAGAAGAAACCGCCGCTCCTGTCACCTCCACGCAGCAAATGAAGAGAGCCGCGTGATCGGCTGAGCTGTCACTGAGGTTACCTGGATCCAGCGGTGGATGCAGCGGTGGCCGCGAGTAACCTCAGTGACAGCTCAGCTGATCGCGATACTACCGTGTTTCCCCGAAAGTATGACAGTGTCTTACTTTCTTTTTACCCCCAAAAGTGCCACTATTTCCATAAGTGCCACTTTTCCATCCTCCATAGCGGAGATTTATCAATACTATTGTCAGCTGAATTCACTGGATTCCGCCGGACATGGAGGGCTTTTTGGGGCTGATTAAAGTGGTGAACCAGGGAATGTGTTTTTTATTTCTAATAAAGGATTTTTTCAGTTGTGTGTGTTTATTTACTGTAATTTACAGATTAATCATGGAAGGTTTCTCCGGGAGACGCTTGACATGATTAATCTAGGACTTATTGGCAGCTATGGGCTGCCAATAACTCCTTATTACCCCGATTTGCCAACGCACCAGGGCAAATCGGGAAGAGCCGGGTACTGTCCCAGAACAGTCGCATCTAATGTATGCGGCCATTCTGGGCGGCTGCTGACTGATATTGTTAGGCTGGGGGGCTCCCCATAACGTGGAGCTACCCATCCTGAGAATACCAGCCTTCAGCCGTATGGCTTTATCTGGCTGGTATTAAATTTGGGGGGAACCGCATGCCGTTTTTTTAAATTATTTATTTATTTCTATACTCCATAGTGACACGCCCACCGGCTGCTGTGATTGGGTGCAGTGAGACACTTGTCACTCAGCGTGGGGGCGTGTCTCACTGCAACCAATCATAGGCGCCGGTGGGCGGGGAAAGCAGGGAATACGAGATTGTTTAATGAGCGGCCGGCTTTTTCAAATTAGAAAAAGCCGCCGGAGCAGTGTGAATGCCGTGCAGCATCGGGGATCGTGAGTATGAGAGAGGGGGGGACACTTCAGTCACTCGGGGGATTAGAGGTCACCGGTGAATCCTTCACAGGTGACCGCTAATCAGTACACGGCACACAGACAGAGCCGCGGCATGACAGTGAAGTTCACCCGAGTTCATTCTCATCCCGCTACTCTGTCTTCCGACATGTAGTAACGACATTTTGCATCACACACGGACATTTCTCGGAAGACCAAATAACACGCACGTGTGCCTTTAAACATAAAAAAACATATGTGCACGTTTGGTCGTATTTCCGGTATGTACGGAAACGGACCAAACACGCACGTTTTAAACGGATGTGTGTTGCAGGCTTAAAGCAGCTTTTTGAAAGGGAAGTCGCTAACGAAGTCGCTGTAAAGTCCCCTTTACACACTGAGACTTTGCTGCACAGCGGGAAACAAAGGACCAAAGAATGGTCCTGAACGATTTGTAGCGATCAGCAACTTCACAGCAGGGGCCAGGTCGCTGATGTGTTTCACACACTGCAATGTCGCTGGGGAGGTCGCTATAACGTCACAAAACCGGTGACGTTACAGCGATGTCGTTTGCGATGTTGCAGTGTGTAAAGCCACCTTTACACCTCCTGTAGCCGGGAATCCTGTTATCTGTGATCTGATAAGAGCAGGTTTATCCTGCTGCAGCACAGAGCACCCAGCTTGTCGTTCGCTGCCTTATGATTTTTTTTAAATATATTCATTTTATATGCTAAATAAAATTCATATCATTTTTACTACATACAGTATATCTATTTCTGACTTATTTTTTACATCCATAACATACCTAGGTCCATCTAAACCCTCTCCCCATTAAGTAACGCGGTAGTATTTATCTATTTCTGTTAGTGTTTTCTACATTTTGAAATATATTTACTTAGAATATTGGTGACATGTTTAATACTTATTTCAACAAGAAAAAAACCAAGGAGAAAATTGTAGAAAAAATACCCTGACTATAAATAAATAAATTGCAAGTGCTTAATAAACAGGATACTTAGTATATACATTTTTGCAAAAAGGTAAGAAGCTGTCTCACCTCGTCACGGTGTACCCATCTGAGACAGTCCCTAACCTACTAAAGTTAAAAACATATTCTGTACCTTATTTCAACAAGAGTTGACTTGTCAGTCAGAAAAAGGAAGGCAATGGACTGGAAATAAGTAAAAAATGGAGAACTGCAAGTGTATTGTCCAATCCTGCTGCACTTGCAACTCATTAGCATACAACTTCAATGATATATTTCTGTTTTAAGAGAAAAAATTAGAGGGCAAAAGTAAAGGTTTTACAGGATAAAGAAATATATTATGAGGGAATATTTTTTATGAAATTATCTTTTATGTAACTTGAGCTATTGGTTTCTAAAAAAAAAAAAACAACGGCAAGCACCCATGACTTGCAAAGTACACCGCAAGAAACTGATTAAGATCTGAAACTGCACACATATTGTTTATATCAGCCATAATTCCTTTCAAATAAGGCAAGTTTTCCACTTCTAAAGTGTATGGCAACTTGAATGAGAAAATATAATATTTATTTATGCCTTCCAATTTGTGTTCTAATATTTATACATAGACAGGATAATAAATCAATAAAACATTACAGTAATATTAGTAAAAAACAAAATCACTTTTTTTTTTCTTTTGGGCAGATGACTGTACCAGAAACTCAGAGGGACTTATGGAGACATCAGATTTTAAAGTAGATGATCAAGAGATCACACAAAATTCTTATGACGATGCCATCATTCCTGCTATAAACACAGACCTGTGTAGCAAAGTTCTGTCATCTGATACTTTTCAACCACTTCTATCTTCTGTATTATCACAGAATGTTAAACAAAACAAACATCACAAATTACATCTTGCTGCACTTCAGAGAAATTCCATAGGGGAGAAGCCACATTCATGTTTTGAATGTGGGAAATCTTTTAAACGGAAAGCTTATCTTATTGTACATCAGAGAATTCACACTAAATTGAAGCCATTTTTATGCTCAGAATGTGGGAAATGTTTTACTCAGAAATTCAGTCTTGTTATACATCAAAGAATTCACACTGGGGAGAAGCCATATTCATGTTCGGAATGTGGGAAATGTTTTAACCAAAGGTCAAGTCTTGTTAAACATGAGAGAATTCACACACGAGAGAGTTTAGAATGTGGGAAAGGGTTTATGACGAAACCAGATTTTATTACACGTAAGAGAAATAACACAAGTGAGACATGTTCATGTTCTGAATGTGGAAAATGTTTTTATAGTAACTCAAATCTTATTAGACATCAGAGAACTCACACAGGCGAGAAGCCTTTTTCATGTTCAGAATGTGGGAAATCTTTTAAGAGCAAATCAAATCTTATTGTACATATGAGAAGTCACACAGGGGAGAACCCATATTTCTGCTCAGAATGTGGGAAAAGCTTTAACTACAAATCAAATCTTACAGTACATCTGAGAGGTCACACAGGGGAGAAGCCATTCTCATGTTCAGAATGTGGGTTACGGTTTATCCACATATCTAGTCTTGCTAATCATGAGAAAATTCACACAGGGGAGAGGCCATTTTCATGTTCAGAATGTGGGAAATGTTTTATCCAGAAATCAAGTCTCACTGCGCATCAGAAGAGTCACACAGGAGAGGAACAATTTGTAATTTGAAAACGTGGAAACTGCATAAACAAGAATATTACAGACCTGATTGGGACATAGGAAAGTGTTGAAAAACCAGAGCACCACTATATCCATCATGCACGTTTCACGGTCAAGCTTTTTCAAGTGGCTATATTTACATATATGTGAATCCAAAACTTGACTCCAATCAAATAAATGTTTGCAGTATTTGCTTGTGTTTGGGCTTCTCTTGTTTCATTGTATGTTAGGATAGTGTATAGTTGTCTGAAAGCTGGAAGCCATTTTGTGTATTTAGAGTAAGATGAAAATTACACAGTAGATTGCAGATACAGTCCAGAAATTTCTTACCCATCGGCGTCCCAGGTGAGGCTTTTGATATGTCAGGGCAGGAGCAATGCCTTTCGTGAAGCACAGATGATGTTGCGCCAGTCTTGGCTAGTCACTAGCTGCACAGAGGACGCCAGAAGGTAAGAGATTTCCAAGTCTCCCATCAAGCCATCAGGTGCCACTGACCTTGACACCAAACTGGAGTCCCGCAAATTCACCTAATAATCTCTAAAAAGCGATCAAAAAGTTGTATGTACAGGGTGGAAAAGAGAAAAGTAGTCCACTGCCAAAAATCCTTGCCACGTTCTTTGAAGGAGTCCACAGTTGCTTGTTCTATGTGTGACAACCTGTGTGCAGCGTTTCGGCTTTTTCCCTTCCTATTCAGTCTTGTGGACATCGTATAAGAAAGATGGTGTTCTCCAAGGAACAGCAAATAATGATTGTGGAAGTCTATATGTGAAGCAAATTGATTAAGCAAACCTAAGAGTCTTTACTGAAAAATACCCAGGAACAAAACCACCAGCTAAACTTTGCATCAGTCTGGTTCAGCAATGGTATCAAACTGGCTCTTTCACAGACATGAAAAAATTGAAGACTTCTTCGGTCAGGATGGACAAAATCATGTATGAAATTCAGTAGCAGATTACAAGTAGACCCCAAAATTCAACTCTAAGACGGCAAGTTACGTCTAAGTTGGCAAGTTAGTGTGTCACATACAATGCAATGTGTCAGTGAGTGCTGAAAACTCTGATTACACTGGGGAACGCAATTTTTTAGGAGTTAGGTCAGACAACTGTTCTTAATTAATTTTTGGATGCTGAATCCAGAAATGATCTCAGTTTTTCTCTATCACGTCAAGTTTTTGAACTATAGGATTTTTGTCTTCTCAAAAATATGTAAACTACTGTACCTAAAAAGTGTTGTTTTTTTTTTTTAAATAGTACAAATATGAACAAAAAATGAAATATATAAGAAATAGGCACTGTCTCAGTTGTGACTACTCTTACAAGTTGCCACGTAGCTCTATATGAGTCGAATTGTACTCAGATAACAAGTCTTATTACAGAAATCAGTGCAATTGTGCTTCTATGGCAGGTAAGTTGAGGAGGAAAAACTTGATGTGATACAAAAAAACTGACTACATTTTTGGAATCGGCATGCCAATTTTAGTATAAATCAGCTCAAAAACCTAACTCAACAGAATTATTTTTTCAAATTGTTCTCCAGTGTTATCAATGCCTACAAAATAACATGAGTGCAGGAACTTAAAAACCTTGACAAAGCTAAGCGCGTAAATTACTATATGTGGTTGCTGACTATAATTATGACTGTTGATGGACATTTGGACCCATTGTTGTACTTCATGACAGACAAAGCTTGGTTCCATTTATCATGTCATGTAAATTCCCAGAATTTGACGTAGTGGTCATCTGGATATTCACATTTGACTCATGGCCAGAAAGTTGGCATTTGGTGAGCGGTGTCAGGAATACGAAGAGTATTTTGTACAAGTCAGCTGTGAATATTGCGGTTTACCTTGACATCCTTGAACAATTTTTGCGACCAAACAGAAGTAATAAATGTCCTACTTTTTCCAACAAGATGGGGCAATATGCTATACCTTATGAAACTCACTGGCACAGATTAATGAACTATTTATGGAGGAGTGAATTGTGAGCAAGGGGTTATGGCCACCATGTTGCCTAGACTTGTCCACATGCGATTTTTATCTGTGGGGAAATTTTTAACCAGAAAGTGTACGCCAACAAACTATATACCCTGGATAAATTCAAGGAAAAGATCACAAACACTATCCACAGCATCAATGTTGAAGAGCTGCAAGCAGTATTGGCCAAAATGCTCCGATGTGCCCAAAGGTGCATAGACCTGAACGGGGACCACGTTCAGCATCAGTTATGACTTGTAGGTAAGTGGATAATGACTATCCACTTGTTCATCTTATCTTATTGCTAGACCTAGACTACTTTTCATTGGGCACCATGTAGCAAAAGTAGTACCAATAAAAACTACACATTGTTCTGCAAAAAACAAGCCCTTTTACAGCTTAATTTATGGAAAATTAAAAGTTATGGGTGTCAGAATAGGGTGAACAAATAGAAAAATGTAGTAATACTATTGTATGTTTTGAGGATTTCGATAGCGTTAGGGCAATGACAACCAGAGACGAGTTTGTGGTACAAGATGTTTATGATATGTAACCACGGTAAATACACAACGGAAATACACAGTATAACAAACACATGAAAATACCTTTCCGAAACGGAGCGAAGGGAATTCCCGGGGCCACGCACCGGACTCCCCCAGGGAGACCACCAGAGCGAACCCCTATACAGGGACTGTCCGGCAATCAACCCCGGAAGGCCTAAATGCGCCGCAGCCGGGACACAAGGGGCAAGCGGTAAAGTCCAGAAATGTCCGTACGGGATGAAAGTCCAGAATGGTTATGAACCGGAAGAAACCGGGCAGACGTACTGACCAAAGACGGCAGACGGAGTCCGGGCACAGTTTGAAGAAACCGGGTATGGTCCAGAGTCGGTCGGTAGATTTTCAGGAGGATCCAAAGGTAATCAAGTAGCAGCAGCAGCAAAGCAGGAGCACACAGCAAGCAGTATACTCAGGCACTGGACTAGGCTTAGAGGCGGCCTTTTAAGCAGCTGGACAGGAAGTAGGGCAACAGAACATAAAACTCCATGTTAACCGAGGGCAAGCTCTTTCCAAAGAGGACTGGAAAACCCGGAAACCTGACATATGTTTTGACGTAATTTATTGTGCAAAAGTAGAAAACTGTAAAAAAACAAAACCCTTAAATTTTGCATTGTCGTAATTGTATCTGCCCATAGAATAAAGATAATGTGACAATTGTACCGAACTTGAATAGTGTTTAAAATTATGCAAATAAAAAATAGAAGGAGTGCTAGACATGAGCACGTGACAACGTGATCCCTTGAGCTCCTCAGCAACATCCACGAAAACCAACGGCATCCTTAGCCCAATATGGGTAAAACAACAGTAAAAATTATCAAGAGCCTCTCTTCTCATTGTTTATCCCATAATTGAAGTGTACATTACCAACTTTCAAGGGCCGACCTGGATATCTCTTCATTAGGCACCGCTGAAATCTGTTTGTCACTGTGCCGCCAGCGTGCATCCAGTGTTGGAAACAGAGAAAGCAAAGCTGCGGAGTGAGGCTGTCAGGCAGATAACCTCGCAGGGTCCGCCCACAGCAGAGATCGTGGGTTAGTCGTGGCAGAGAAGAGATCAGAAGTGTCGCCATTGCAACATAACCAATGTAGCATGTCAGCAGGAGCTTAGATGTGGCCTTACAAGAGTTTTAACATGCTGGCACCTTCCTCCTGCTGCTCTGACACTGCTTCATCCTCTGCAGGGAATTGGCAATGTAAAGAGGTAAAGTACCATCAAAGCAGGGAACTCACCGAATCACTGGGGGGGATCGGAGCCCACTCCCCCACGAGCCCTCCTTAAAGTGAACCTGTCACCAGTTTTGGGGCCTATAAGCTGCGGCCACCATCACTGGGCTCTTATATACAGCATTCTAACATACTGTATATAAGAGCGCAGGCTGCTCTGTAGAACTTTAAAAATACACATTATATTCCTTGAAGAAGCCACAGGTGCGAAATGCACATTGGAGGCATGAGGGACCTCCCTAGGAGACTGCAAAACTAAAATGGGTAATTTGACCTTTGTTTGACTACCTGACCTTAAATAGCCATGAATTTAGGTAGATGGGACACCTGTGCTAATACAGGAGTTTAAGGCTATGTGCCCACGCTAGAATGTCCCTGCGGATTTTTCTGCCTGAAAATCCTCGACTTTCGCGGCAAATCCGCACCCGCGGATTTACCGCGAATTTACCGCGGATTTACCGCGGATTTCATTTTTTTTTTTTTTTTCCCCCATTCAAAACCAAAAATCCGGACCAAATCTGCACCAAACAATTGACATGCTGCAGATTTTTCCGGATCAAAATCCGCGGCAAATCCGCCGCGGAAAAATCCGCAGCATGGGCACAGCATTTCCAAAATGCCATTGAAATGGCTTGGAAGTGCTGCTGCTGCAGATTTTCGGCAAATCCGCGGTAAATCCGCGGCAAAATCCGCGGTAAATCCACGGTAAATCCTGTAGCGTGGGCACATAGCCTAATTGTCTGCCCTGCTTTGTTATGCATATTACTGATAAGGATGGGCTGCTGTTGGTAGTCCCAAGCACTATTTGCTAATGAGGCATTAGCTACCCATTGTTAAACAGCTATTACATGGTGAGGAAACTGCCTGGAGGCCTCTAATGAGATTATAACTAGCAGCATTAGAACAGCTTGTATGACTAGTGCACTATTGAGTGTAGAATGTTCTTTTCCTTCATTCTGAAGCTTGGAGGCAGCTAGATTTATCACTGCATAGTGACTAGTTTACCTGCACAGTTATTTATATATGAATTGCAGATGTAGGCATATATATGTACTGAAGCAAAATCTGCTGCAAGTTTTGAGTTGTTTAAAGAGGTATGGTCCAATAAATTAATCTTGAAATTGATATGCTTATTCAGCTCTATTTAAAGCTCTGTATTCCACTATTATCATGATTCACTGAATGTAATGAAATTACTATGAATGAATGCACTGCTAAATAATGAGCCAATATTATCAACTGTTTACTTAAAAAAAAAATGTTTTGAGTTTTTTTGAGTTAATATTGTGTAGTCAAGGGAGTTCAACAAAATCCCAATATATAATGTGCCACTAGGTAATTAATTATGTAGTCCATGGTGAGGACCAGTTTTTTTTCAGGCTATTTTCATCACTTGGAGACCCTGCATGTGCTTTTTATAATGTGTTTTAGATCTCTAATAAAATACTTTTGATACTTTTGTAAAAAAATATTTTATTGCGTAATGACTCATTTTTCCTGTATGTATGAACCCTGCTAAGAGTCGGCAAAATAATGTTTAAAAAAAAAACAAAAACTGGCAATGGTGGTTGATACTTTATAATACTCACCTAGAAGGTCGCTTCGGTGCACAACAGTTGGATGGGAGGCGCCGTTCTCTGCGACCGGCACCACCTCTTTCGGCCATCTTGGTCTTCCTTCTTCTGAAGCCGGCGTGCATGACGCGTCCTACGTCATACACACTCGCCGGCACCGAGGTCCTGCGCGGGCGCACTTTGATATATGGCCACACAGTATGGGGAGGGAGGATGGGGAAGGGGAAAGTATATATGGCTACACTGTATGGAGAGATAGGGGGATGTAAATATGGCTAAACAGTATGGGGAGAGAGGGTGGGGAAGGGGGTGTACATATGGAGACAGAATGGGGAAGAGAGGGTGGGAAAGCGGGATGTATAGATGGCCACACAGTATGGGCAAAGAGGGTGGGAAGGGGGGATATATATAGGGCCACACAGTATGGGGAAAGGGGTATGGCCAAGCAGTATGGAGAGAGAGGGTGGAAAGGATATATATTTATATATTTATTAATTTATATAGCGCTGTTAATTCCACAGTGCTTTTACATACTGTCCCCATTGGGGCTCACAATCTAGGTTCCCTGCGAGTATGTTTTTGGAGTGTGGGAGGAAACCCACGCAAACACGGGGAGAACATACAAACTCCTTGAAGGAGGGATCTATATATAACCATGCAGTATGGGGATAGAGAGTGGGGAGGGGGATGTATATATAGCCATGCAGTATGGGGAGAGAGGGTGGAGAGGGGGATGTATATATGGCCATGCAGTATGGGGAGAGAGGGAATGTATATATGGCCACACACTATGAGGAGAGAGGTGTGAAAGGAGGATGTATATGTGGCCACACAGTATAGGGAGAGGGTTGGGAGGGGGAATGTATATATGGCCACACAGTATGGGGAGAGTGGGTGGGGAAATGTATATATGGAGAGTGTATGAAGAGAGATGGTGGGAAGGGGGGATGTATTTACACACCATATTAGAAGTAAGAGGGAATATATACAGACAGTATTTTAAGAGAGAGTGAAGGGGGAATGTATACAGACATGATATGGGGAGTGAGGTGGAGTACATACAAACACAGTATGGGAAGCAAACTGGAAATAAATTTTGAGGATACAGTATGGGGAATTTCAGAACTGTATATCAGCGAGTGGCTAATTTTGTGGCTAATTTTGAGGGCACGGTATAAGGAGCAAGCAAACAGAATGGGTGTGGAAACCGAAAGGAGGAGCAAGGAGGAAATTATACCGACACAATATGGGGAGTGAGGGGGAATGAGTGCAGAGGTAGTGAGTAGATATTATAGGATGAAAAAATATGTAAGGGGGCACAAATAGAGAGGGTATGGGGGGGTATATGGAGTGGTCAGCATGGGAGGAGAGTGTGAGGCCATAGGGAGGAGGGGTGTGTGATGAGGGGGCACAGTGTAAAGACTAGGTAGTATAGTGGGGACACAGTGTAAAGGACACTGTGAAGAGGGGGCTCAATATGGAAAGAAAAGGGCAGTGTGGAGAGCATGTGCTATTCGAGGGACAGTGTGTGGGTCATATTTTGTGCAGAGAACACTGTGAGGGATAATTATTTATTCAGGGGCACAGCATAGGGCAGATACTTTTATATAGGAGTATTATATTCATTCTGCTACTTTTAAGGATATTGTGCCATGATGTGCTACAGAAGAGCAGAGAAGATGGAAGTCTGCAGTGACGAGCTGTGGTTGTGAAAAGTCATCATGGCATCTGGACAAGGTACTAAGCAAGAGACAGAGCTGCACAGCTGTAGTCATAGGGAAAGTGTATCAAAAATACAAAAAGTGAGGGTGCAAGGCCTACCAGACTATATGTATAGAAGAGAAAAAGAAGTAGGCAAGAAGCACTCGACTCAGTAGATAAATATGTATAATATAACATGGAATTTATTGAAGGAAAATTCAGTGCAAACACCATAAAAACATTTAAAAGAAGCAAGACACTCGTCCCATGGACCACAAATAAAGTGCTAATGCAATATATATCAAAATGCAGGTATATCAATACAAGAACTAAACATAGAAACCGACTAAGACAATATACGTCAGTGTGAAGACCAAAATTATCAGTCTGAATGGAGCCAACAATTGTAATGGCCCCAATAATAAAGTACTAATACACCAATGCAGATACAGCAGTGCAAGGGAGAAAATAAGCACTGATTGTAGCAAAGCAAGCCTACAAGGAACCCAGAGAGGTTTGATCTAGGTAACCTAGAGAAAAAATAATATAGGCATGGTACCAATAAGGGGATAGTCACCCAGAGGGTCCAGGGAAATAACACCCAAGTCAGGGAACCATATATGAGTGTCAGGGAGTAGACACCGACCCGACGCGTGTCGCTCAGAGGGAAGCTCACCTGATGAAGCTCCTCTCTTATCTTCATGTATATTTGTATTATTCTGTATATAATCTGTGTATCACCTGTATATAATGCACTCATTATTGTTATTGTCTCCACACCTTTTCAGGCAACAACCTTGAGAAAGGCTCTATGCCGAAACGTTGGTGCTGTTGCTCTGGTTAGGTTCCTTTTGCAGTGTATTAGTCAATAAATTCACTTATGCATAATTCCCCCTTTGTCTTCATTTTGAGTGTTGATGATGACTAATAACTCCCAGTATCTCCTTACCATGGTTAAGGATGTACTGAAATTTGTAGGTTCATGTAGTACAAATATATGGGACTGACCTCACAATACTTATATTTGCTGTAACCGGTAGAAGAATTGGATCCAGCAGCACGTCCAAGATAAATGATAAAATGTAACTTTATTTCAAAAGACTAAAAACATGTTGGATGGACATCCAGGGGTGATTAAAAAAACGTCTTACGCGTTTCTGGCCTAGTGGCCCTTAATCTTAGACATATTACAACCAAATAGAACACAATATATACATGAGTACCCAGCTACTCCTTCAAACAGAAAAAAAAAAAAACCCCAGCATTTCCGATTTAGACGTGCCCAGGTTGAATCAATCAAAAAACCAAGCTATTATCATCATTTAATTCTTTACAGGAGTTCACTTGTCGCAAGTAATGTGTTCTTGGCTTAAGATCCACTTTCATTCTAGCCCTATCGATAAGAGCTTGATCATAACCCCTACTAGATAATCTCCTACCAATACACTCACATTCTTTGTTATAAGCACTTTGGGTGCTGCAGGATCTTTTTGCCCTGGTGTATTCACCGGTTGGAATGTTTTTCACTACATGGTTCGGATGGTTACTGGTAGCGTGTAAGATAGAGTTACCTGCATAATCTTTCTATAAAGCTCTGAGTTGACCCGGTTTTTTAACAATTATAATTATTTATTTATTTGGTGTTATAGAAAAGATAACAGAAAAAAATTAAATAAAATATAAAAAATATAAAACTATTAACAAACGAAAATTAAATACAACAACTGGAATTATTTACAAGCTTATATAATATGATCCATGGACCCGACACAATCAGTGGAAGGGTTAATTTGCCAGCATGGGAACCATGAATTGGATTTTCCCGTTCTGTGATTTTTTTTCAACCTGGGCACGTCTAAATCGGAAATGCTGTTTTTTTTTTGTTTTTTTTTTCTGTTTGAAGGAGTAGCTGGGTACTCATGTATATATTGTGTTCTATTTGGTTGTAATATGTCTAAGATTAAGGGCCACTAGGCCAGAAACGCGTAAGACAGTTTTTTTGGGGTTTTTTTAAACTCGTTTTATTGAAGGTTAAGTATGGCATTACATCAGAAATCAAATCAACAATTTGTACAGTCAGGATATGGGTAAATATTGGTTAATATCTAGAGTGATAATACATCAATAATCAAGTCAACATCCTGTACTCTTAGGTGGGCTTTGCACACTACAGATCTGTTATTATAGACTCCTATTATGGACAGGCTGATGCAAGTCACATGACCTTACCTGTATACTAACTGCGTGGGGTTTTATGAGGTAATATTTTAGCTGTTTTGACAGTTAACCTGGATGTTTATCAGGTGGTCTATAGCAACCAATCACAGCTCTGCTTTTATTTTGCTACAGGTCATTAATAGGAGCGGTGATTGGTTGCTATAGGCAACAAAGGACATTCTTAGTATAAGAAGCTTATGTGTGAGGTAATATGATTTCTGTAGTGACGCTTAGGTAACGTTGTCGTAGAAGCTGATGTAAGTCACATGACCTTACCTGTATACTAGATGTGTGGGGTTTTCTATACAATTTGATTGGACCATTGTTGTCAGACACTAAGGGGCACTTTGCACACTACGACATTGCAGGTGCGATGTCGGTGGGGTCAAATTGAAAGTGACGCACATCCGGCATCGCATACGACATCGTAGTGTGTAAAGCCTAGATGATACGATTAACGAGCGCAAAATCGTCGTAATCGTATCATCGGTGCAGCGTCGGCGTAATCCATAATTACGCTGACGCGACGGTCCGATGTTGTTCCTCGCTCCTGCGTCAGCACACATCGCTGTGTGTGAAGTCGCAGGAGCGAGGAACATCTCCTACCGGCGTCACCGCGGCTTCCGTAGGATATGCGGAAGGAAGGAGGTGGGCGGGATGTTTACATCCTGCTCATCTCCGCCCCTCCGCCGCTATTGGCCACCTGCCGTGTGACGTCGCTATGACGCCGCACGACCCGCCCCCTTAGGAAGGAGGCGGGTCGCCGGCCAGAGCGACGGTCGCAGGGCAGGTGAGTGCATGTGAAGCTGGCGTAGCGATAATTTTCGCTACGCCAGCTATCACATGATATCGTACCCGCGACGGGGGCGGGGACTATCGCGTGCGACATCGCAGCATCGGCTTGCGATGTCGCAACGTGCAAAGCCGCCCTTAGGATGGCATTGAACAGTAGATACTTCAGATGTGTCTGCTCACAAGTTATATCTAACATGGGGTCTAGAACCCATATTGACAAGGAATATGCAAACTTGGTGTCGGGGATCACATCACACTGTTGATACACAACCTTATGATCTATAGAATTCCCCTTCCGTATCACTGGTATGGTAGCAAATTATTACTACGACAGCAGTGTCTGTAGGTTGTTAGCCAGGGAACCGGGTGAGCCCCCAGTCAAGGGCGAACCCAACCATCTGCCCCATATTTTGTCAAATTTATTTAAAGAACGTCTCGTCTTAAATACAAATTGTTCTAGCGGAATTATAGCATTTACCAGTGCAATCCAAGAGGCCCTAGATGGGGGATGAGTACTCATCCAATTTAGTATAATGCCCTTCCGGGCCAAAAACAGGACCTTTTTTAATAATAGATTCTCATCTTGGGACCAAGAGTGTACATCTACCACACCAAATAGGCACAGAATCGGGCTCACAGGGACCGGTTTTTCAAGTATGGAGGAAAGAGCCGCTATAACCTCGCCCCAGTAAGAATGAATGATCCAGCATTCCCATATCATGTGCCAGAAATCTGCACCGTCTCTCCCACACCTCGGACAACCCTCCCCCATCTAGTTGTTCATCTTTTTCAGTCTCTGGGGAGTGATATAACTCTGGTATATTATGTATAATTGGATCAGTCTGTTATTAATTGCAGGAGAGACCAAAAGTATGGGATTCGACGATGTCGTCCCAAACTACATCATCTATTTCAGGAATCCTGGCTCTCCACTTATCCCGGACAGAAAGAGGGTTATTCATGGCTTTGGCCCGAATGAGAGAGGAGTATAGTTTGGAGATAAGACCGCCAGGGCCTTGTGATCTGATAATTCCAATGATTGGGAAGGAAGAGAATCTAACCCCACGACCAGAGAACTGAGCCCGAAAGGCGTGCCTGATCTGGAGGTACTGAAACCCATTGGATTCCGGCAACTCCAATTCAGCTTGCAGTTGCGCAAAAGGACGGAGTTCACCATCACGGACAATTGAGCTCAGGGAGACTATTCCGCGATTCCTCCACTCACCAAAGCCCGGCAACCCACAAAAGTGCGGAAGGTCCAGGTTACCCCATAAGGGGGTCTCAATTGGTACATCATGGAATCCGAATATGGCTTTGGCCTCCTTCCAAATCCTGGCCCCCAGTTTGTGTATCGGGAGGATACGGCCCTCAGGGGCTCTCTTGTAATCTGTCAATAGGGGCCATAGGAGATCCACACCCGTGAACTCTGCCAAAAATCCCTCCGGAGAACCCATCACCCCAGGTAGTGTCCATTGACCCAGATATTTCAGTTGTCCAGCCAGGTAATATATATAAAGATCAGGAAGGGCCATACCCCCCAGAGCTTTAGGCCTCTGTAATTTGGCCAATTGAACTTTCGATCTGGAAGGGCCCCAGACAAAGGTAATCATTGAGGAGTCCAGGGTCCGAAAGAAGGCGCGGGTAATTTGCACAAATACATGCTGGGTAATGTAGAGACACTTTGCTTGTACTATCATTTTGAGAAGGTTAATCCTTCCCGCCACTGAAAGCGGGAGCTGGCTCCATCTATTAAATTTCTCCTTGAGGTGTGATAAGAGAGGGGCGATATTTCTTGCTATCATCTCCGAAGGGCTTTTTGTCAGTATAATCCCCACGTATTTAAAGTGATCAACCACCGAAATCCTACATATGTAAGTGTTCGCCGTGTCCTCTCTGTCCCGTGACAAAAAGAGGAGGTACGACCTTGACCAGTTTATTGCCAGGCCCGAGAACTCCCCGAATCGGTCAATAAGCTCCACAGCCCTAGGAATGGAGGAATCCGGATTAGATGCAAACAATAACAAGTAGTCTGCGTACAGAAACAGGCGTTCATCTCCCTTTCGGTGCTTCACTCCTTGGTAAATTGGGTCCGCCCGAATGCGCACCGCCAACGGCTCCATGACCAGGGCAAACAGGAGAGGGGATAGGGGGCATCTCTGTCTGGTTCCCCTCCCCAGGGAGAAAGTTTCCGACACCCCGCCACCCACCTGGATGTTAGCAGACGGTGCTTTATATATAATCTCAATCCATCTGATGAATTTGTTGCCGAAACCAAATGCCCGCAGCACCTCCAGCAGGTATGGCCATTCTATAGAATCAAAGGCCTTGGCCGCATCCAATGAGACCAGAGCCCAATCCTCCTCTAACTTGGTACCCATCTGTAAGATCACCTGCGCCCTCCTCAGGTTATCCGAGGTACTCCTACCCGGAATGAATCCCGACTGGTCTTCCTGTATTATGGAGGAGATCACTTTGTTAAGTCTAGTTGCCAATATTTTGGTAAGAATTTTATAGTCAGAGTTCAACAAAGAGATCGGCCTGTACGAGCCGCAATCCAATGGGTCCTTGTCTGGTTTCAGTAGCAGAACGATGGTTGCCTCATAGAAAGAGTCAGGCAACCGTCCCATTCAGAACGAAGCCTCAACCGTTTCCAGGAGGGCTGGAGCAAGCTCCCCCTGATATTTGCCAAATATTTCAATAGGGAGTCCGTCAGGACCAGACGCCCTACCTTTATTAAGGGCCCCCATCGCTTCCACCATTTCCTCCATACTAATGGCTTCATCCAAGGCCGATCTCTGGGCCGAAGTCAATCTGGGAAGCTCCAGACCTCGCAGGTAATCAGCAATCTCCTCCCTCGAAATGGTCAGTCTGGACTCATATATGTTCCTATAAAATTCCAAGAACACTTCCAGAATGTCATTGACGGAAGTAACTGGTTCGCCACTAGGGTCTCTAATCTTAAGGACCGCAGGTGAGCTATTGGAGTGGTGCACCAAGAACGCTAGTAGGCTACTAGATTGGTTCCCTTGCTCGAAATACCTCTGGTTCGTGAAGAAGACATGTCTCTTGGCCTTATCCTGTAAATATAAAAGATATTTCCTCCCAGCTTGTAACCATTGAGTTCTGTTTTCCTCAGACGGGTCCGAAGTAAATCTATGTTCTAGTGTTCTATTTTAAGTGGCCAATTCCTCCTCCTCTCTGTCCGCCTGTTTCTTGATATATGAGATGGAGGAGTGACAGCATCCCCTCAAATACGCTTTAAGTGCGTCCCAATAGGACGAGTGATTTTCCTCTATGGAATTCGTCTCAGTATATGCCATAATCAGGAATCCTATCATTGGTTCCGAAAAGTGAAAGCCACCAAGGGTTAATTTTCCGTGACAATCTGTGTGATTTACATCCCTCCCATTTAATGCCGACAAATACCGGGGAGTGGTCTGATACTGATCTGGGCAAGTGGCATACCATTTGTATATGAGCACAGACACTCTCATTCCCACAGATGTAGTCAATCCTAGATAAAGAATTTTTCCCTGGAGTATAACGTGTACTCTCTCAATACTGGATTATAGAACCGCCAGATGTCACGCCATCCCACCTCCTGTAGGAATGCGCTCAGTCTGGTTTGTATTGTATGAGAGATCGAGATCTGTCGGGCGCTGAATCTATCCAATCCTGGGTTATTGATCAAGTTAAAGTCCCCATGCAGAGCACCAGAGCTTGTGGGAATTGCGAGGCAAACTTAGCCGCCTCATACAGTATCGAAATTCCCATCGCAGGGGGCTGTATATGGCTAGGATCACTATCATTACCCCATCAATGTGAGCTTGGATAAATACATATCTCCCATCAGTATCCTTTATAATCCTACCCGGGTCCCAGCGCAATGTTTTGTGGATTAGCACTGATACTCCCCTAGAATATGAGGAATGAACAGAATGGGCTGACCATTGAACCCAAGGCTTCTGGAGCACTCTAGTGGTCTCTAACAATAAGTGGGTCTCTTGTAAACATACGATCTGAGCTTTGGATCTTTGGATATGTGCAAATACTGCCGCCCTTTTCCTGGCTGTGCCTAGTCCCCTAACATTCCATGTCATTAAGTTTAAAGCCATTGAAAGATATCACTTGCTAGACTAAATAAAGTATGTCAAGAACTTAACCTACAGTAGAACTTGGGTGAACGTACCCTTGAATGCAAACAATCGGCTGCACTTACGCAGCCGACAAGAACTGGTCCCATAGTGTGACCAGGAGAGATTTTCCCTAGCAACGACTAGGGTGAACCAACGTGGCTAGATAATGTACTTGGTACGGGGGTGTCCTCAAACAAGGACTTGAGCGGCTCCTGCAGTCCAACAAATTAAATTTGTCAGTTACCTTGCTACGTAACATATAACATGCATAAATAAGGGAAAGAATAGGGGGGTATGCAGATAGGAGGAAGAGGGGAGGGAGAGAGAGAGAGAGAAAGAGAAGAGAAAGAAAAAAAGGGTGTGTGTGTGTGGAGGAGGGAGAGGTGTGGAGGGGGGGAAGAAGTATGAAGGAGGAGAGGTATGGACGGGGGAGCATGGGGGAAGCGGGTGGGGGTAGGGGGGAGTTGGGGGTTGAAAACAGGGGGAGGAGGACTGGGGGGAGAGAGATTGAGGGGACAGGAGGGGGAGAAGGGTTGGTGTGAGGGGAGGAGAGGGGGGGAGTAAGGGGGGGCAGGGATAAGGGGGTTGAATAGGAGAGGGGGGGGAGAATGAGACTGTGGAGGAAACTAAAAGGGATAGATGCAAGTAGCCTTAGGTTATGAGATACTATAATACGTGGTAGCCTAAGGCCCCACTCACACTTGCGCTATTTTCACGCAAACGGAATCCGTCACTACTGTATTACAGTTCATTTATTTACAGTGTAAGCGCGACACCATGTGGACACATGCGGGTAGTGCATGAGTCATGCTGTCGTTCTTCCACTGTAAATAAATGAACTGTAAACATTAGTGACGGAGTCCGTTTGCGTTGAAACAACGCAGATGTGAAACCAGCCTAAGAAACTTAATAAAGCTCTACAATAGAAACCAACATTGTGAACTTAGGTGTGTTGCAGAATAGTGCGATCCCAAAATGGAGTCCCATACCGATCCGAGAAATACAGGATAACATGAGTCCGCTTTAAAGTGCTTTTGGTGACGCAGCAACGGTCTGGCCCAAGTCCCGTCGGACCTCACCTCAGTCCGGGCCCCACAAGCGACGCAACTGCGACTGAAGTGGCAGTAATCCGGGACTTTGGGACTCAAACCGAACTCAGCAATGATCGCAGGCCATATCATATCCAAGAACGCAGCCCCGGCCCGCCTCCAGTTATCCAGGGGGAGCCGGCTAGACAACTGGCTCAGTGGAGGACCCATATTGGTCGCATCTGGGGACCCACAAGCATCCGGAGGATCGCAATCGCAACAGCGCATCTTCTTATAATCGCCAGTTTATCAGCGATCTGGAGCCAAGAGATCGGGGAGCGGGCGCAACAGCGATCCCGAACCCCTCTCCATTTACAAAACAGGAGAAAAAGAGGAAAAATTATTTTGCGCCTTCAATAACGAGGGCCACAGGATTCCAACAGTGGAAGATCAAAAATCGATCATAACAGCGATTTCAAACACAACGCCCCAGAAACTGGAATCGCATTTCCGTCCTCACTTCGGAAAAGAAAAGGAGAGGTGGGTTGAAAACGCGATGTAGATACAACAACGATCACCATGGTGTCGCCCGAATCAGCATCGCATCAGCGCTTCCTTTTCAGCGAGTTGATCCAATCATCCGCTTCTGCAGGAGAGGTGAAGAACAGGGAACACTCTTGATGAAGCACTCTAAGACGAGCTGGGAAGATCATGGAGTAGGCAATCTGGTGTTCTCTAAGGCGTCTTTTCACTTGGATCAAGGATGCCCTTGTTTTCTGGAGAGACGCAGAGAAGTCAGGGAAGATCAATATGGAGGCGTTATGTGAGATCGGGCCCTTGTGTCTCGCCGCACTTAGGATCGCATCTCTATCCCTGCTGCTCAATAGTCGGGCCAAGAGGGGTCTGGGCGGTGCTCCCGGGGGAGGAGGCCTAGCCGGCACCCGATGGGCTTTTTCTATGGCAAAAGCTGCAGACAACGTCGCATCAGGGAAGGTTTCGGAGAGCCATGTTTCCATAAACTTACATGGATCGCTCCCTTCTGTTCTCTCCGGCATCCCTAGGATTCTTAAATTATTGCGACGCAGACGATTCTCTAGGTCGTCAGCCCTCTGTGCCCAGTTGTTTGCCGCACTTTCCAAGGAGGATAGTCTGCCCGGCGTCGCTCTTGCTTCGTCCTCTAGCGTGGAGATCCTCTGCTCCGTCTCCTTTACCCACTCTCTTAGGTTTTGTAAATCCAGCCTGAGGAAACCCACATCAATCTTAACCTCCTCGATTTTGCCCGTCAGTGACACTTTAGAATCCTGGATCGCTGCAAGTAATTGCGTAGTAACTTGCTGCAAGATCATCTCCTGCGATCCCTTGGATCTGGCCTCCATGTCCTCCTCCTCCTCCGCCTCGCTGGCTTCCTGCTCTTCCTGCTCTGCCTGTTTGCCGGCGCCATCTTGCTGGGAGTCCCGAGCAAATTTCTTCAGCTTCTCGGCCGCCGCGCTACGACCTCTGCTCATGTTGCCGATCAGGATAATCACCGCACTACAGGTAATCCGGAGGTGTATTTAGGCACCAATTTCGGCAGGATTAATGTAAAAACCTTAAAATTAATACATCTAGTTATCAAATATTTTATAGTAGGACATATAAGTTCATAGTTCTCTTTATGTTGAAGGGCATAGGTTATTAATAAAGTTTATAAGGAATAAGTGTTAAAATATCCATATTGAATATATTTGAGTACTGACATGGAAGGATATATATAAATCCTCTGGTAGCTTCTAGAAGCTTATGTCATATGAACTATATTCAACTAAACACCCTATATGGACTGAACAGCTGGTATATAATACACGATGGAGGGGGCTACTGGTCGCTGCTCCACATTGCCTGCTATCAGAAGACTCGAGGCTGAAAGATGAAGACACGCAAAGAGATGACACCCCCTGCTTTGCCATTCAGGACTCAAGGAGAGATGGGTAAAGATTTCCCATTGATCAGTATGGACTAAATGAACTCTTTTTACCTAAGCTAACAAAGTATATTATTTTTCCTTTCTGTAACTGAACCCTGGCAACCATTTTTAAATAGATAAAATACATTTATTTTTTAAATTTTTTTGAAGTTCTTTCTTTCATGTGCTTTTACGTATTTGAAGAAAAATATATTTAAGAGTATATTTTTTTAACATTTGGTGAGCCACCCATTCGTAATTTTTTTTGCATTTTTTGTTGTTCCTTCACTTTGCATAAGGGGGGTCAAGTATCTCCTGCAAAGGATCAGGAATCGACAATTTATAAAAATTCACGCAGAACCTAGGAAATACATATAAGTCAAGTTGCATGAAAGTTTTTTTTTTAATGAACTTTAAAGTTTTTACAAAGTTACAGAAGTTAACTTTTGACGTATTTTTGAGCAAGAAAGATAAAGTCAGTCCATAAGAAGTATTGGACGTGCTGAGCAAGGTGAATCAAGTCTTACAGGATCATCCATCAGATCATCTGATCATTTCAGGTAAGAAAATGGATTTTATCTCTTCATATGTAAAGCAAAGTAAACTTCAGTTCACTTATTTAGATATTTCTAATGTGGAAGAGATTTGGTTACGCTTTTATGGGGAGTGTGAACTTGAGAATTCACGTATAGAATGTGCAAGGTCTTTTAATAGAGAGAAACAGAAAATCAGAAATGTCTGTCATTTAGTCTATGATTTTCACAAGTTAATCGTAGAAAAATGTAAAAATGGTGGAAATAGACAACCTGAATTGTCAGGAAAGTCAGTGATCGAGAAATCCAAAGACTGCTTAGAACCTGGAATGTCAGTCAGTGATATTGTGAATTCTGACTGTAATGTTGCAAATGAGAAGTCAGATGATTTAGACTGTAATTCAAATCAGAATCTTGATAATGGCGGCAGACACGTGCTACCTAATCAAGGTGCCTTTCAAGATGCTGAGAAAGAAGCAGGAAATGACGTAGTGAAGCCAGAAGGGGGAGGAGCCAGAGTGGGACACGTGCAGAAAGGACACGTGGAGAGAGAAAATGGCGACGATCAGTTTCTAAAAATAGAACAGACAAATTTAGGAATTAGACTTAGAAAGAGTCTATTGGACATATGCAAATGAATTCCCGCATATAATCCTAAAATACATGTTTGCAGAAATTCAGAGATATTTGAAAGTTCCGTTGAGAAGTTAAATTTAACCAATAGTGAGACGAATCAGTTATTCCGTATGTGGATACCTCAGCATTTCTTTAGACAATTGGCATTAAAAAAGTCTTCTGACAATGAGACATTTGATTGTTCAAATGATAATGATATCATAAGGCTGAAAAATCTCATCTTCTGTGCAAGGAATGAATCTGATCCAAATTATGAGATGTTGAAGGAATTACAAATTGAACAGAATGAGAGTACGTTCTCATTTATGTCCGTTTTTGAACGTTTGTATAGGGCGGTCATTCCAAATGTCAGATTGGATGGAATGATACGTTTATTCATCAAGAAATTTCATTTCCTTGATAATGCAGCTTGTGCGGTGGCATTAAATAAAAAGTCCCTATTCGAATGTACGACATTTATCGATTTTGTTAGAAGTCGCCAAAGTCAATCAAAACAGAAATTAATTAATTCTGAAAAACCAACACGAAAAAGGGAGAGTTTCCGTGAAAAACCAACAGTGTCTCCCAGATCCAGATATTTTTGTGACAGGGTGTATGAAATTCGAAGGAAGATGCATACGTGTTACAAATCATACAATCCATCCCGATTTTTGTCATCTAAAAGTCTTTTTCCACAGGAAAAACCCTTGTCACCAGTGACGGGATTGGTCACTGGGATTGATGATCCCAGACAAATTCTGAGTAAAAGCTTTGAAAGACAGAAACAGGTGTCTTGTGCAGATTCTTTCCCTGGGTTGGGATTTGATAGTCCGCGACAGCTGGGTGGTCTTTCAGAGAGAGACATTCTCTCTCATTTAACAGAAAACCTTGAATTACATAAGTTCCGAGATTCCTATAAGTTCAAAGTGAATTTAATAAAGCGAATTTTTGAAGAAAAAATTAGGTATGGTCTTCAGTTAAATAAAGTGGATTTCTGGGTAAATTAATTTTATTGTTTGATAAATATGTTTATTCATATACAGTGAATCTATGCATATATATATATATATATATATATATATATATATATATATATTAAAGGTAGTGATAGTAAATCAAGGTCATATTTTCATTTAGTAAAATGATAGTTTAATGTTATAAATTAATAATTTGATCTCTGTATATGAATAATAATATTTAAAATAAAATAATAAGAGAAAGTAACAGATTCTAAGTGTTTCATTTTTATCATAAATATGATAATAATTTTATTCTTTTATTTCCCTCAGAATTTATCAGTAAAGCAGATTGATGAAGTATTAACTTTTTATTTATACATTTGCTTTGGTTCCTCAATCAGGTAACATATATTTTATTGGGTAAGGATAATCGCGAAAGCACGATTAATAATGAATTATTATTTTTCTCAGGTACCAATTGCCAGAGAACTATTACTTTAACGTTTCTTTTATGAATATACATGCATCTTCTTTAGAGTTATTAGAAATGTAATCTGAGCTTTGGAGTGTAGTAAAACTGCTTGCTGTTTTGGAATGGTGTTCTTTGCACGTACCAGAGCATGTGACTTTTGAATTACTAAAGCTAATAATAAATGTCTGTCGGTTCCATGGTCAAATGTACAGTATGTAATACATTGGAATTTGTATTTTTCAAGAAGTACTTCAAATTAGTAACATAATTTTTGAAATGCGCATAGAATACTTGGAAAAAAGGGATATGTGTCTGTCAGTTTCTATGTAGGAGTATATGTTAAAGAACCATGGCAGTCTTGTGTGCATAGATGTGTCTATGAATGATTGATTGTTTGAGCAGCTGCTAAAGTCAAAGTACTTGGATGCAGGAAAAAAAAAAAGGGAATTTTTGTTTTAACTTCGAGGTTATAATATATGTATATATAGTATTAGAATAAATAGGTTATAGTACATAAGTATAAATGAAGGCATTTATACCGGATATATATATATTATTTTTAGACATATTTCTTTAATATAGAGATGTTAGCATCTTTTGTGTTAAGTCACTTCTTTTACTGATACATAGATTGGTAATCATTTTTCTTTTCAAATATGGAAGTGAGATTTATAATATGGTCTTGAAGATATACAACACAAATTTTAATTTAATTTAATCTAAACATATTAATTTTTATAATATATTTCATGATATTGAAAGGGGGAGGTTTGGTCTCAATCACACATTTTATATTTGATAAATATATGTGTTTACAGGATACTTTAATAATTAATATTTCAAGTACAAAGGAAGAATTGGGAAAAAAAAAATATATATTTGAAGTATATGATAATGCATTTATATACTAAGAGAAGTGTATTATTTGCAAGGTTACATGACTTAATTACTGATATAATAGGTATGGTAATCCTATAAGATACTGGTAACATTAAGGTTATGTATTATTAAAGACATAGGTGTTATATACATAGAAGGCCTTATTTTTATTTCAATTTTTATTTTTATTCCGATTTTCATTTTTCCTTTGATTCCTATTTTTTATATTAATTATTATTTAATATTCACATTTTTAATCAAAATCTTAATTCTACAATTTTTATTTTTTCTTCAGATTTTAAATATCTCAATTGAGAAAAAACTTCAATATTTAGTTCAGTAATATCGAATATAAGAATATTACTTTATTAAATATGAATCATATTAAAAGGGAAAAGTTCCACCTTTTTGGAAGAAAAGATACTTCCTTCATCAATATATACAATTGTTTACTTTCTGGTAATACATTATTTTTATATTGGTATGTTAACACAATAAGGATGAAATATTACTTATAGTTACACATTTTCTTATAGTAGGTTATTTAATAAATAATAGACAAATCAAATAAATTAAATTAGAGTAATAAAGATGGAAGATCAAGGTACATCTAGGTTTACCTTCCTATATTTACAAATAATATATATTATATTTTTAATCAATAATAATTTATAATGGGTATTATTGTGTTTTGATGAAATCATCCAGTCTTTTCCAAAAGGTTATTTGCTTTGGTTTATAATTTTACAAATGATCTAACTAAAAAGCCACATTGTTGCCTTTCATATTTATAATATGATACATGTTATAGGTACACATTATATTGTTTCATATTTTATATTATATTTTGGTTACATTCAACACATTGCCACCTATGGGTTTGTAAGGGTAATACACCAATGACAAAAAAGGTCATTACAAGAAAATACTATTGTCTATACCATTATGCAGTATTTTATCATTCTGAGTATCAATTATATTAATACTTCTACGATAATAATAATGACATGGTATTATAGTATTAGAGTTATGATACGCTGTGACATTTATTAGTGATAGTTATTGCCATATTTGGTATTTAGATTAGGGAATGAAGTCTTCAATCAAGATTATAGAAGATAAAAAGACTTTATAATTATCCTAAAGTTAAAAGGGATTCTGCAAAAAGGTCCAAAAGGTAACGTCTCAAATAAGACTGTGAAACATACAAAATACACTTACCGCGTTTGCATCTCAGAAACATAGTGGTCCTACGATTCCAGGATGGACAATGACACATGGTCTGTGCATTAAGACCTCCCTAAAGTTACTAAGAAGAGCAATGACGTGTTAAAGTTAACCCCTGTCGTGCTGACCAAGAACGTCTTAACATCTGTTCCAGGATTTGACAACAGGCAGCATGAAGGATAAAAGGTGACTAATGTAAATTACACTGCACAGACATCAAAGACTTTTGCTATTCTTCTACACTCTTGAACTGTGGTTTATCAACATTGGCTATGGACTTTGTAATAAAGAATAAAGTTTATGGACTTTGATCTAACGATGATAAACGCAAAACGGGACTGTATTAAATTGGTAACCATTCATTTTTATCAAAGGATTTATTTCTAAGAGACTGTGTTTATGCCGGATTACATCGGAGATAAGAAGACATCAACTCAGAGGACATCATATGGTGACCGGATTTGTTTTTTGCATTTCTTTTTAGGTCTAGCGAAGTATAGTTTATATTTTTATATGATTAATCAGTCATGGCCTATCATAACAGGAATCAACATTATTATATTATTGAACTTACAACATGAATAATGCAAATTAATTATTATTCATCATTATTATTGATATTAATCCATTATCACCAAATAAGGAAAGAAGATTTGTTATTTTAATGATGTATTAATTAATTTTCGGGGTTACTCCACCCGCTTCAAGGGGGAATTGTAAAAACCTTAAAATTAATACATCTAGTTATCAAATATTTTATAGTAGGACATATAAGTTCATAGTTCTGTTTATGTTGAAGGGCATAGGTTATTAATAAAGTTTATAAGGAATAAGTGTTAAAATATCCATATTGAATATACTTGAGTACTGACATGGAAGGATATATATAAATCCTCTGGTAGCTTCTAGAAGCTTATGTCATATGAACTATATTCAACTAAACACCCTATATGGACTGAACAGCTGGTATATAATACACGATGGAGGGGGCTACTGGTCGCTGCTCCACATTGCCTGCTATCAGAAGACTCGAGGCTGAAAGATGAAGACACACTAAGAGATGACACCCCCTGCTTTGCCATTCAGGACTCAAGGAGAGATGGGTAAAGATTTCCCATTGATCAGTATGGACTAAATGAACTCTTTTTACCTAAGCTAACAAAGTATATTATTTTTCCTTTCTGTAACTGAACCCTGGCAACCATTTTTAAATAGATAAAATACATTTATTTTTTACATTTTTTTGAAGTTCTTTCTTTCATGTGCTTTTACGTATTTGAAGAAAAATATATTTAAGAGTATATTTTTTTAACAATTAATATATTAAATCAGCGTTGGTTAGTGGTGCTGCTCTCAAGTGCGACCGCTCATGCTGCTTGCAGGCCACGCCCCCTTACATCCTGTCGTAAGACTTTTTTTAATCGCCCCTGGATGTCCATCCAACATGTTTTTAGTCTTTTGAAATAAAGTTACATTTTATCATTTATCTTGGACGTGCTGCTGGATCCAATTCTTCTACCGGTTACAGCTTTTTCCTGCACCTGGAGCCCACCACCTTGCACCGTCCTGAATAGACGAACCCAGGATCATTAATCGGGTGAGCTGGAAAAAAATTTCTTTTCTTATATTTGCTGTACCATATACTGATGATGTATTTCTGTACTGATTAAGGTTTTAATGCTGTGTATCTGTACAGAAGGGGTTATGTGGATATTTTTCTGTACTACTGGTGGTTTTGATGATGACTGTCTGTACTGCTGGTAGTTCTGGTGATGTATTTCGGTACTGATGAGGGTTTTAATGCTATGTATCTGTACTGGTGGGGTTATATGGATGTATTTCTGTACTACTGGTTGTTTTGGTGATGCATTTTTGTACTACTGGTGAGGAATTTCTATACTGTTGGTGATTCTGGTGAGGAATCTCTGTACTGCTGGTGGTTATGGTGAGTAACATCTGTACTGCTGGTAGTTATGGTGAGTAACATCTGTACTGCTGGTGGTTTTGGTGACAAATATCTGTTCTTCTGATTGTTCTGGTGAGGAATTCCTGTACAGTTGGTGACTCTGGTGAGGAATTTCTGTACGGCTAGTGAGTGGTTGTGGTGATATATTTCTGTACTTCTGTGGGTTCTGATGATTAATTGATGAATCTCTTTACTGCTGGGGGTTCTGATGCTGTGTTTCTGTGCTGATGGATGTTCTAATTATGTATTTCTCTATCTCTTGTGGTTCCGGTGATTGCATTCCTGTGCTGTTATTAGTTCTGATCCTATACACAAGTAACAATTCATAACAATCATTCATCATCCTGATTTTGGGATTTCTTCCATGGCAGCACGGCTTTTATCCCTTTCATCTACCCACATTGAGATCATACCGATTGGTGGAAGACCGAGCCAGGAGCACCCTCCTCCACCAATGTGTTCACTATTGTCTGCATCCTGTAGATGCAGATACCGGTGACATTAGGAATCAGGCAGCAGTAGACATATGGACATGATGCGGCCCGCAGTCCACTGTTTTCAGCCCTGTAATAGCTAGAGGGCCGTATGTGGCCCACGGGTTGCATTTTGTCCAGTCCTAATGTAGACTATTTGGGATCAATCATTTTTAATACATCAGTCTACCACCCACAAACTGATGGCTTGGAATAAATATTTACTAAAAACCCTTGAAAGCATGTTGAAAAAAGTGGTCAACAAAGATGGGAAAGACTGGGATTGTTTTGCTTCTCTATTTAATATTTACTATTAGTGAAGTACCACAGTCCAGTCCTGTATTTCCTCCTTTTGAGTTACTTTATAGCAGGCATCCCAGAGGGCTCCTGGACATTGCCAAAGAAACGTGCCAGGAGTCAAACCCTTATCAGGATGCCCCTGCTGCAAGATTAAATCAAAGCAGTTATGTCCATAGATCAGGAACACATTCAACAGGTATAAAGTTAAATATAAGAAATTGAAATGAAAAATAAAGATTTCTTCTCAGATATTTTAGGGCTTACTCATGGCATTCAACATGATATTGTCACAAACCTCAACATCAGGGTAAAGATAAAGTCTTCCCTTGTTCCTCAAACCAGAAGGGTTTTTCACCAAAGATAGCCAAAATGTTAGCATTGGGTGTGATAGAATAATCATCAAGTGAGTGTTCAAGCCCAATAGTTTTAATATCCAAGTCAGGTGGGTCAATAAACGTCTATAATGACTATAGCCAGTTAAATTTCGTCTCGAAATTTTATGCCTACTCATGTATAGAGTATAAGGGAAGTCATCAGAAACTCAAGCATTTTTCCAGAAAACCTTCCAGAAAAATGCTCAAGTTCCTCATTGACTTCCATTATATTTGATACATGAGTCGAGCCTGTTAGAGTGCCCAACTCCTCTTAACGAGTAACAAGCACTTTGTCATGGTACTGCTAGCTCATCACTAATGTTTTGAGCAGTTGAGCTAATCAAGAAGCTAGGTAATGCTTGATACATAACAATTTGACTTAACTAAAGGATACTGGCCAATTTCATTGACAGAAGGTGCTAAGGGAAAAACAGTTGTGTTTGCTGCACCCACTGATCACAATCAATACACCAACGTTTCCGCATATGATGGACAGGATGCTCAGAGCCCATACTCGGTATGTTTCCAGTGGGGATTGGGAGTTCCACCTTAACAAGGTACAAGCTGTGGTGAACTCACTGAAACAAGCAGAGCTAATAGCAAACCCCAAGAAATGCACAATTCGAATTAGAAGCCAATTATTTGGAGTACACCATTGGATGAGGTCTAATTAAACATCAGTTAAACAAAACTAAAGCTATATAGAGCTGTCCTCCCATCACAAAATTGAGGAGCTGTGTAATAGTTAAATGGACACGAAAGGCTAAAAGAGCGTTCCAGTCCCTGAAACAAGCCCTATGTTCCCAACCAATATTAGTGCAATTTTTCAAACACCCTTTACTCTGCAAAGTGATGCTTCAGACCATGGTAGGGGCAGTTTTGTTGGAGGCGATTAATGGGAAAGAGGACCCTGTGTTATACATTATATAAGCTGAAAACTAAATGACCATGAAAAAAGTATGCAGCCTCGGAAAAAGAGGCCATGACCATAAAGTGGGCTCTGGAATCTGGGGTGAGCGTTTCACTTTGTCATGAACCATGGAAATGAATGCGGAATAACTGGGAAAAGAATAGTAGGGTAACACAGTAGCTTCTAGTCCTATAACCTTTTAGGTTTACTGTTCAGAACAGGACCGGATAGGGAAATGTTGATGGATGCTCACATACTCATTAATTGATGAACTATAGAGCTCAATCCCATAGGCTTTTGCAACAAGGGGAGAAATAGAGTGTACTGCATGGTGAAGTTATTGAAGGGGTCTATATCTCCCCAATTTCTTGCTGTATGCTGAGGAAAGGACATGGTTAAATTTTAGCACTACAGGCCCTGATGAACTGCACCTGGACTGCTGTGCATATAACCTGGCTAGGTGTTCGCCTTAGTCTCTCAACCTGGGGAGAAAAAAAAAGAAACCATAGCTCTGAGAGGAGCCTGCACAGACTGTGCACAACAAATTGCAAGTACCACTGGTTGCTATAGAGTGACTGTTTCGGATCGCACCGCCCCAGTAGCGGTCGAACCGCTCGGATCCGGGGGTGCTACTCATGGCTCGAGGGTCTCTGGACCCGGGGGCTCAGGGTCACTCCGAAACGTGATGGGGGTTATTTACAGAGGAGTTAGATAGTTCGTGACGCCACCCGTGGTGTGTGGTAATAGGGAGTACCGCCACTGTTGTTGGGAGTACCTGGGGTGATGGAGTGGGGCAGCCAGATGACGTTACCCTCCACGGGTAGGGAAAGGCCCCGGGATCCCGAATGGTGGGATGGATTGCAGGGGGAGCGCAGGCTCGCTGGTAGCAGGGGTTAATCAGGTACTTACTCAGAAGGAAAGCAGACACTGACAACATAGTAAACCAAGTCTCTGGGTGCTGCTGCCCTCTTGGGGAGCTCGTCCGGGTTCAGTCCCATGCAGCACTGCCTGGTGGTCTGTAGCCTGCCTCCGTGCACAGAATTTGAAAGTGTTCAGGTAGCCCGTAAGCTTGGAGCTGTCCGGGCCCCGCTCCCTACTATAGGTAGCAGAGCAGTTTGCTCTCAGGAGCTCATGCTTGGGATTTCAGTGGGCTGCTTTGCTTGGAAAGCCCTATCCCCCTCGTTGTGCTAGTGCCCCCGATCTCTGAGCTTCGTGGGAACAGTCCATAAAGGCCCTGTCCTCCGCAGGTTAATTGCCGGGTTGCTTGTAGCTTCTCCTCGACCTAGGGTCCAGTACCCCGACATGCTTTTGGCTCCAGACCGGCTATTGGACTGCAGCTGGCGACCGTCCTCCTTGATTAAGCCAGATCCCAGTCCAAATCTCCCTCAACCGGGTCTCCGACTCCTCCGGGTCCAGACCACCGTCTGCAAACCAACCTACATTTTCCTCTGGGAGCTCCAACACCCAGCTTCCTCGAGCTCTTCACTGCTCGAGGGCTACCACAGAACTCACTTGTCACCTCCCACCTCCCTGCCTGACCCCTAGGTGGGTGGCCCTATTCCAGCTTAGCAGCCCACTGGTGTGCCTGACAGGGTGTGGTGCGAGGTGTGATTAGAATTTTTAGATGCTGGTGGAGGCAGTACCGCAAGTTGGGAACCTAGAAACATGGGGGGTTGAGTCCTGCACTGGGAGATAGAGTGTGCAGTACCCTGTGACGAACTGACTAGTCCAGGGGCGTCATATGACCATAGCCATTTTTGTGTGACTGGATTAGGACTAGCCCAGCCGTGTGTGAGCAGCCAGGCTTTGTGTTTTTTAGTTAGTGCCGGGACAAGGCTAGGGATTCTGTATTTATTTTGCTGTCCTATGCAACCAGTGAAAATAAATGGACACAGACACTTGTTTAAATGGATTGCGGCTACCAGAGTCCTCATTGTGGGCTACAAGAACACCAAGCCACACCTCCCACCCTGGGAAATGTGATCCCACATGACGAGCCTGTCACAACAGAGACCGTATGTATGTGTGTATACTAGCTGTAGATAGTAACTAAGTGTCTCTCTGTCTGTCTACCTCTCTGTTTTTTCTCTCTATTTCTATCTTTGTCTGTCTCTTTTCCTGTCCGTTTCTTTCCCCTGCTATCTGTATGGCTTTCCCTATCTGCCTCTTTCTATCTCTTTCCTTTTCTGTTTGTCTCTTCCCCTATCTGTTTCTTCCTGCCTGCCTCTTTCACTGTCTGACTCTCTCTCCCTCCTTCCCTGTCTGTTTCTTTCTCTGTCCGTCTCTGTCTCCCTCTTTCCCTGTCTGACTCTGCTTGCCTGTCTCTCTTTTTCCCTGTTTCTCTCTGTCTCCCTCTTTCCATGTCTGTTTCTCTGTCTGACTCTGTTTCTGTCTCCCTCTTTCCCTGTCTTTTTCTCTCTGTCTTCCTATTTTCCTGTCTGTCTCTATCCCTGTCTGCCTCTATCTGTTTGTCTCTGTATGTCTGTCTCCCTGTCCATCTCTCCACAGAAATCATATTACCTCACACATAAGCTTCTAATACTAAGAATGTCCTTTGTTGCCTATAGCAACCAATGAAAGCTGCTAATAATGACCTGTAACAAAATAGAAGCAGAGCTGTGATTGGTTGCTATAAGCCGCTATATCTAGGCTAACAGTCAATATATTGCCTCACACATCCAAATAGTAATTATGCAGAGGTTTTTGGTGAATAACAGTAAAACGCGGGGTGAAAATTTCCCCTCAAAACATAGTAATGTGTGTCAGTCTTGGTTCCCTTTCTTCAGATTGGTCATTGAGCGATAATACAGCTTTTTTCTAAGGGGTACTTTGCACGTTGCGACATCACTACTGCAATATCGTCGGGGTCAAATCGAAAGTGACACACATCCGGCGCCGGTAACAACGTCGCGACGTGTAAAGCCTAGAAGCACCAATAAACGACCGCAAAGTGTCGAAAATCGGTGATCTGTGTAGTGTCGGTCATTTCCATAATTTCGCTGCAGCGATACGTACGATGTTGTTCCTTGTTCCTGCGGCAGCACACATCGCTGTGTATGAAGCCGCAGGAGCGAGAAAATCTCCTTACCTGCGTCCCGCCTGCAATGAGGAAGGAAGGAGGTGGGCGGGATGTTTACGTCCCATTCATCTCCGCCCCTCCGCTTCTATTGGCCGCCTGCCATGTGACGTCGCTGTGACGCCGCACGACTCGCCCCCTTAGGAAGGAGGCAGGTCGCTGGCCAGAGCGACGTCGCAGGGCAGGTAAGTGCGTGTGAAGATGCCGTAGCGATAATGTTCACTACGGCAGTTATCACAAGATATCGCATCTAGGGCGGGCACTATCGCGCTCGGCATCGCTACAATCGGCTAGCGATGTCGCAGCGTGCAAAGTACCCCTTAGGGGCACTTTGCACGCTGCGACATCGCAGGCCGATGCTGCGATGCCGAGCGCGATAGTCCCCGCCCCCGTCGCAGCGGCGATATCCTTGTGATAACTGCCGTAGCGAACATTATCGCTACGGCAGCTTCACATGGACTCACCTGTCCTGCGTCCGTCGCTCTGGCCGGCGACCTGCCTCCTTATTAAGGGGGCGGGTCGTATGGCGTCACTGCGACGTCACACGGCAGGTGGCCAATAGGACCGGAGGGGCGGAGATGAGCGGGATGTAAACATCCCGCCCACCTCCTTCCTTCCGCATATCCTACGGAAGCCGCAGTGACGCCGGTAGGAGATGTTCCTCGCTCCTGCGGCTTCACACACAGCGATGTGTGCTGCCGCAGGAACAAGGAACAACATCGGGCCGTCGCGTCAGCGTAATCATGGATTACGCCGACGCTGCACCAATGATACGATTACGACGCTTTTGCGCTCGTTAATCGTATCATCGAGCCTTTACACACTACGATGTCGCATGCGATGCCGGAAGTACGTCATTTTCAATTTGACCCCACCGACATCGCACCTGCGATGTCGTAGTGTGCAAAGCCCGCCTTAGTGTCTGACAACAATGGTCCAATCAAATTGTATATAAAACCCCACACAACTAGTATACAGGTAAGGTCATGTGACTTACATCAGCTTCTATGACGTTACCTAAGCGTCACTACAGAAATCATATTACACACACACAAGCTTCTTATACTAAGAATGTCCTTTGTTGCCTATAGCAACCAATCACCGCTCCTATTAATGACCTGTAGCAAAATAGAAGCAGAGCTGTGATTGGTTGCTATAGACCACCTGATAAACATCCAGGTTAACTGTCAAAACAGCTAAAATATTACCTCATAAAACCCCACACAATTAGTATACAGGTAAGGTCATGTGACTTGCATCAGCCTGTCCATAATAGGAGTCTATAATAACAGATCTGTTCCCAGCTCCATTGACTTTAATGTAAGCAGATTGTTTGGCGAATAACTAAAGAGTGGGGTTAAAATTTTCCCTCAAAACATAGTCTATGATGTTCCCTGAGTCAAATGAGGCGGCTGTGCAAAGTTTCGTGATTGTAAATGTGACGGTGCGGATTCCTTTTAGCCGACAAACACATATATATATATATATATATATACACATACATACATACATATACTCAGCTTTATATAATACTAGCTGTAGTGTCCGGGCTTTGCCCGATTAGTAACTGTGTCTCTGTCTCTCTCCCAGTCTCTGTCTGTGTCTATGTCTCTGTCTGTATTTGTATCAGTCTATCTGTCTCCATCTCTGTGTCTGTCTGTCTCTCTATCTCTGTCTCTATATGTGTGTGTCTGTCTGTCTCTTTCCCCATCTGTCAAATCAAATCAAATAGGCTTTATTGGCAGGACCAAAATACAATTAGCATTGCCAAAGCATCTGTCTTTGTCTCTTTCCCTGTCTGTCTCTTTCCCTGTCTGTCTCTTTGCCCGTCTGTCTCTTTGCCCGTCTGTCTCTTTGCCCGTCAACCTCTTTGCCCGGCTGTCTCTTTGCCCGGCTGTCTCTTTGCCCGGCTGTCTCGTTCCCCATCTGTATTTTTCCAGGCCTGTCTCTTTCCAGGCCTGTCTCTTTCCAGGCCTGTCTCTTTGCCCAGTCTGTCTCTTTGCCCGTCTGTCTCTTTGCCCGTCTGTCTCTTTGCCCGTCTGTCTCTTTGCCCGTCTGTCTCTTTCCAGGGATGTCTCTTTCCAGGGCTGTCTCTGTGCCCATCTGTCTCTATGCCCGGCTGTCTGTTTGCCCGGCTGTCTCTTTGCCCGTCTGTCTCTTTCCAGGGCTGTCTCTTTGCCCGTCTGTCACTTTGCCCGTCTGTCTCTTTGTCCGGCTGTCTCTCTCCAGGGCTGTCTTTTTGCCCGTCTGTCACTTTGCCCGGCTGTCTCTTTGCCCGGCTGTCTCTTTCCATGGCTGTCTCGTTCCCCATCTGTATTTTTCCAGGCCTGTCTCTTTCCAGGCCTGTCTCTTTGCCCAGTCTGTCTCTTTGCCCGTCTGTCTCTTTGCCCGTCTGTCTCTTTCCAGGGATGTCTCTTTCCAGGGCTGTCTCTTTCCAGGGCTGTCTCTTTCCAGGGCTGTCTCTGTGCCCATCTGTCTCTATGCCCGGCTGTCTCTTTGCCCGTCTGTCTCTTTGCCCGTCTGTCTCTTTGCCCGTCTGTCTCTTTCCAGGGATGTCTCTATGCCCGTCTGTCTCTTTCCAGGGATGTCTCTTTCCAGGGCTGTCTCTATGCCCGTCTGTCTCTTTCCAGGGATGTCTCTTTCCAGGGCTGTCTCTATGTCCGGCTGTCTGTTTGCCCGGCTGTCTCTTTCCCCGTCTATCTCTGTGCCTGTCTGTCTTTGTCCGGCTGTCTCTCTCCAGGGCTGTCTTTTTGCCCGTCTGTCTCTGTCTGTCTGTCTGTCTGTCTATCTCTTTATATCTCTATCTGTCTCACCACCGACATCATATTACCTGACACATAAGCTTCTTATACTAAGTTTATTTTGTTCTTATAGCAACCACTGACATTGCTATTAATAGCTTGTAGCTCCCATTCAGTTTAATGGAAGCAGGATTTTGGAGAGTAATTGTAAAGCGCGGGGTTACATTTTCCCATCAAAACATAGTCTATGAGGTTCCCTGAGTCACATGGAGTGTCTGTGCAAAATTTCGTGATTGTTAATGCGACGGTGCAAATTCCTTTGGCGGACATACACACACACATACCCTGAGCTTTTCAGTTCAATTTTCAGTGGCAGCAATGTACCACCACAACCAGGATGTACACACACAGCTCCAGTCCGCACAAGCTGTACACACACGGCTCCGCTCTGTGCACCTCGTACACACACGGCTCCGCTCTGTGCACCTCGTACACACACGGCTCCGCTCTGTGCACCTCGTACACACACGGCTCCGCTCTGTGCACCTCGTACACACACGGCTCCGCTCTGTGCACCTCGTACACACACGGCTCCGCTCTGTGCACCTCGTACACACAGCTCCAGTCCACACAAGCTGTACACACACGGCTCCGCTCTGTGCACCTCGTACACACACGGCTCCGCTCTGTGCACCTCGTACACACACGGCTCCGCTCTGTGCACCTCGTACACACACGGCTTTGCTCCGTACACCTCGTACACACACGGCTCCGCTCTGTGCACCTCGTACACACACGGCTCCGCTCTGTGCACCTCGTACACACACGGCTCCGCTCTGTGCACCTCGTACACACAGGGCTCCGCTCCGTGCACCTCGTACACACACGGCTCCGCTCCGTACACCTCGTACACACACGGCTCTGCTACATTCACACTGTAAATCCCTCCTGACCCCACACACATAACATCCCCTCATCCAGCACAGCAGAGTCCTGCATACACTGAGGAGCTGACCATGTGACCCCTGACTCCTCCCTCCATGTGACATCATCACAGGTCCTGTAAGCACAGGACATAGCCTAGAATGTATGTTCTCCTTCCAGGTCAGTGGGAGTGACCTACTTGGTGGGCGTGGGGATGTTTACTCCCACCCCTATCACGTGACAAATTACGTCATACCTGGAAGGAGCCCATACAGTCTAGCATCTCCCATATATCTAGTGTGCGGCTCTGCAGGTGGAGGTATGTGGAGATTCCCCATTACTGGGCGCAGTAACCCCTCCATTCCCGGAGATAGTATCCCCTCCCCCAGCTCTGCCATGTGTATATGTACAGTAATATACAGCTGGGTGTGCTCATGTATACAGGGGAGGTCACTCTGGGTTTGGGGACAGATGACGCTCTCAGTAACAGTGTCTCTGAGTTTTCTTGTTGCATTACTCTTGGTAATGAAGATGCTAATTATTTGTGTTACATTTTAGTGTCTACTTTTTCCATGGTTGATTTCTTCATTACTACTACATTATAAAACTTGTGTTTTCTCCCCATGAATCCGGCCCGGAGCTTATCGGGAATAAGTCATCAGGATTCTGCTCTTTAAAGGGAACCTGTGAGGTGCAATATATACTCACAACCACGAGCAGTTCTGGGTGTATATTGCTGATCCCTGCCTGACCATCCCTGTATACACTAGCCTAGATAAAGAGATCTTTAGTAAAGAGGGGTGTACTAACATGCTACTCAAAGCAGCATCACCAGCAGTGACGCATGTACCTGCATATGCTGTCTCCGCTGTTGAGAAGTCCCCGCACTTTCGGCATAGACAGTGGATGTAGGTACATGTGCCGCCCCCATGCCAGCAGCCGGGCTGCTCTGATCCGGGTTCTCAGTGGCTCGAGGGTCTCCGGACCCGGGGGTCGTGCGTCCACTCAAATGAAGGGGGTATTTACAGGAAGAATTATAGAGTTTGTGACGCCACCCGTGGTTTTTGGTAATTAGGAATACCACTGCTGCAGTTGGGAGTACCCAGGGATGATGGAATGGGGCAGCCAGGTGTTGTGACCCTCCACGGGAAGGGGGGAATACCAACTCGGTGGTTGAGGGGGGGATGCCGTTGGATGCAAAAGGGGGTCACTGCGTACTCACTCATTCCATTAAGCTGACACCGACAACTGGATAAACCAAAGTTCTGGATACCGCTGCCACTGAGGGGAGCTTAGTGCAGGTCCCGTCCCCAATGGTGCTGCCTGGTGATCCGCGACCTGCCTCCTGGCACTAAGTTTACTTCTCTGTTGGTCCCCGTAGTATGGAACTGGCCGGGTCCCGCTCCCCACTATGGCTAAGTGTGGGAGTGTTCTCTCAGGGTTCACGCTTTGGATTTTTTGGACCGTTTTGAGTGGAAAGTCCTATCCCCCTCGTTTCACTAGTACCCCGATTCTGGAGCTGATGGAGAGTGGATCTTGAAGGCTCCGTTCTCGTCAGGTAAATTGTCAGGTTGCCTGAAGCTACTCCCTGACCTAGGGTCCACGTACCCCGTCATGCCTTGGTCCCAGCCCGGTGATGGTGCAAGGCCACCGGCTGTCCTCCTCGACAGATCCGTGCCCCTTGCCGTGATCCCCTGCGACCGGGGGTCCAGCGCCTCTAGGCCCAGTCCACCATCTGCCACCTAGATAGCTTCCTAGGAGCCCTGCTCCTCTCTTCTTCACTTCCAACAAACTTCTCCGTTTCCTGACACACCTGACCTCCCCTCTCCAACCCCCAAAGTGGGCGACCTTATTCCACTCAGGCCGTCCACTGGTGTGTTTGGTGGGTGTGGTGCAGAGTGTACCTAGGATTTGATTAGCTGATGTAGGCAACACCATATAGTTGGGGACCCATAACCAAGAAGGAGGTGGATACTGCACAGGAGGGCATATTGTGCAATACCCTGTGACGACCTTATAGTCCAGGGGCGTCACATTCATACGTCACTGCTGGTGATGCTGCATTGAGTAGCATGTTAGCACACCCCTGTGGGCGTACTACCATGCAAAGAGGAGCCAGAGGAAAAGATTGCGATCAGACACCCATATACTGAGCCAAGTGATGAGCTTTATTAGCAAGTGAACAATGGTGGCAAGTAACACAAACAAACAAGGGGGCGCCATTCCAAGGGTAAACCGAAATAGTAGATAGAGTCAATGCTAGGCAGAAAGTAATAACCCCAAAGTGTACTTAGACCGTGCACTCATATAGGGAGGAATGATGAGCCGTCCACTTAAAGTGAAAACACTTGCATAGAGGACCATTAATGTACTGCACACTCACTTATATGAAACAGGGTGGACCGGTGGGAATGGGTGTATATTGCACCTGACACGTTCACTTTAAAGGGAGCCTGTCCAGTCCCCAGTGCCTCCAACCCAGGAGGATTGATACCTGTATGCCCAAATTCCCTCCCTAACCAGTCATGTGTTATGCTATTCACTAATATGAAAGTTTAAAGACACTATTTATAAATCTCTCTTTCCCTATACCAATTAGAACCTGTGACTAATCGATGGGGTGTTATTTCCCCTGACTAGTCGGCCCTCTTTCCATGTTATCATGCCCCTGTGAACATGATAACATGATTTCCACGAAGCGGCATCACTCCCAGCTCCTGGAAATCGTGCGCATGTTCACGGCTCATTTCAGCCTCGGCAGTGCGCCTTTTGAAGCTGCGTGTACGCTTCCCGGTGTCATTAGTTGCACGGAGCATGACCGGAAGCTCAGAAGACTTGTATGTGGCCGTCCTTTGATCATCAAGTCATGTGCTGTATGCCTAACGAAGCCGGAAAGCGTACACCCATTTTCTGAAGCGGCCGATATGAGCCTCACGCATGCGCAAGATATCAAGGAGCTGGTGGTGATGCCGTCTCTTGGAAATCATGTTATCATGCCCACAGGGGCATTATAAAATGGAAAAAGGGATGACTACTGTGGGGAAACAATGTCCCTGCATCTAGTCACAGGCCTAATTAGCATTGGAACAGTGAGGTTTATAAGTCGGTTTCTTTAAACCGTCATATTAGTGGATAGTGTTATACAGGGTTGGTTAGGGAGGGAATTTGGCCATACAGGTATCAATGCTGTTGGGTTGCAGGGTATAGGGGACCTGACAGGTTTCCTTTTGTTAAGTTGACCAATAGGTCACAACTGTTGCGAGCGATGACTAAATGCGGAGGGAGTCCCGGGCCCCCCCTCAGCTTCTCTCAGCCTTAATGAGATACAGACAAGAGACTGGTATCTGCACATAAGCAAGAGATGTGCGCTCCGAAGACTAGTTTATTTTCACACATGCAGGGTTTATCAAGCTAATAGAGGTGTAGCTATGTCGTGTACAAAATGTAACAAGGCTACTCACTTGGCTGCGTGTTGAGGTAAGGACAGGAACGGTTTCATTAGAAAAGTCCAGCAGGTTTATTTTAAAAGTCTCATAACCTGCTTCAGCAGAAACATAAAGCAAGCCTTTTCGGCCACAAAGGTATAAAATAACAAAAAAAAAAACCCAATAAGTCCGTGTCACTGCGGGCGTGCCCGCTCGGCATAAACAGTCCACTTTCACACAGAGCTCCTCTCTGTTAGAGTCCATCAATCCCCAAACACAGACACCCTATGAGACTCCTGGTCTACTTTTATATCCACAAGCAGACCCAGAAGTGGAGGTATGTGAGCAGCCAGACCCACCCATCTCTCCGGCTGATCGTAAAACCCGGCCCTAATATTCTCCTAATATTCTCCCAGCACTACATGTACTGGAGCTTACTCCCGGGCTTACATTACAGAGGATAACCATCTCTGCGACACATACCTCCCATCGACTATAGGACCAGTGACCCTGTTACACACCTCCCCCCTCTGCCCAAAGCCGTGGGACTTGGAACCACCTACCACTAGACAAGGGAGTCTCGATAGGGCATCAGCATTACCATGCAGCCGCCCAGCTCTATGTTCAACATGGAAGCTATAATCCTGCAGGGCTAGAAACCAACGGGTAACTCTGGGATTCCTACCCTTTTTCTCCCTCATCAACCTGAGCGGGGCATGATCCGAGATCAGCCGAAACTGTCTACCCAGCAGGTAGTAACGTAACGTGTCCACCGCCCACTTTATGGCTAAACATTTTTTTTCTACGATAGAATAATTCTTCCCACAAGGCGACAGTTTTCTACTCAGGTAAAGAATGGGATGTTTCTCTCCGTGTAATTCTTGAGACAGGACCGCTCCCAATCCAACTTCTGAGGCATCCGTCTGGACCACGAACTCCCTCTTGACGTCGAGTGCCACCAGGACCGGTTGTTTACACAAAACTACTTTCAATTCCTGGAATGCCGTTTCCGCCTCCGAGGTCCACTTGGCCTTAGCTGATTTCGTCCCCTTAAGGAGGTCAGTCAGAGGTGCAGCTACCACAGCAAAGTTGGGAGTAAATCTTCTATAGTACCCTACGATTCATAGAAAGGCCCTGACCTGCTTCTTCGAAAGTGGTCTAGGCCAGTTCTGGATTGCATCCACTTTGTTGATTTGGGGTTTAATTACACCTCTACCTACCACATAGCCTAGATACTTGGCCTCTTCTTTTCCCATGGCACACTTTTTCGGATTTATAGAAAACCCCGCCTTCCTCAGTGCATCAAACACCGCCTGGACCTTTCCCAGATGGCTTCCCCATTCAGGGCTAAAGATCACAATGTCGTCCAAATATGCCGCTGCGTAACCCTTATGGGGTGCCAGGATCTGGTCCATGGCCCTCTGAAAGGTGGCCGGGGCTCCCTGCAGTCCAAATGGCATCTGGGTGTATTGGAAACATCCGTCATGCGTAGAGAAGGCTGTCTTCTCTTTGGCATTTTGTGACATGGGAATTTGCCAATATCCTTTTGTCAGATCCAGGGTCGTTATATACCGTGCTGGGCCCAACCTCTCAATCAGCTCGTCGACACGAGGCATCGGATATGCATCAAACTTGGAGACTTCGTTCAGCTTCCGATAATCGTTACAAAATCTCCATTCCCCATCCGGCTTCGGCACAAGGACAATTGGACTGGACCAACCACTCTTGGACTCCTCGATGACTCCTAGTTTCAGCATTCGTTTCACCTCTTTGGAGATCGCCTCTCGCCGAGCCTCAGGAATTCGATAGGGTTTTATGTTCACCCGCACGTGGGGTTCCGTCAGAACCTCATGTTCTATTACCTGGGTACATCCAGGTAGGTCCGAGAACAGGTCTCTGTTCTGCTGAAGTAACTCTCGACATTGCTATTTTTGGGCTTTCGACAGCGACTCTGCCACGATTACATCTTCAATGTTATCTTCTGGTTTGGCCACCAAACATGAGGTTTCCCGGGATTCCCTGTCTTGCCATGGCTTGATAAGGTTAATGTGGTAGATTTGATAGGGTTTCCGCTTCCCGGGTTGATGTACTTTGTAGTTCACTTCTCCCAGTTTTTCTACTATTTCATATGGGCCCTGCCATTTGGTCAGAAACTTACTCTCCACTGTCGGAATCAGCACGAGTACCCTGTCTCCGGGGCTGAAGTGTCTCACTCTGGCCGACCGATTGTAGATCCTTGCTTGAGCTTCTTGTGCCTTGAGGAGGTGCTCTTTTACGATGGGCATTACCGTAGCCATCCTCTCCTTCATCTGGGCGACGTGTTCAATGACGCTTCGGTAGGGGGTCACTTCGGCTTCCCAAGTCTCCTTGGCTACATCTAAGAGTCCCCAGGGGTGTCGGCCATACAGGAGTTCAAATGGAGAGAAGCCAGTAGAGGCCTGTGGAACCTCCCGGATAGAAAATAGTAAATACGGTAGCAGGCAGTCCCAGTCGCGGCCATCCTTCTCAATTACCTTTTTGAGCATATTCTTTAATGTCTTGTTAAACCTTTCCACTAGACCATCCGTCTGTGGATGGTAAATCGACGTCTTCAATTGATTAATCTGGAGGATTTTACACAACTCCCGCATCACCTTGCTCATGAAAGGGGTCCCTTGATCAGTCAGGACCTCCTTTGGTAGCCCTGTCCGGGCAAAGATGTGAACCAACTCCCGGGCTATACTTTTGGCCGAGGAGTTTCTCAGGGGCACTGCTTCCGGGTAGCGTGTTGCATAATCGAGGACCACCAATATATATTGGTGCCCACGAGCAGACTTGACAAGAGGACCTACCAAGTCCATGGCAATTCTCTCAAATGGAACTTCTATGATGGGTAACGGCACTGGGGGACTGCGGAAATGAGAAGTTGGAGCGGTTAGCTGGCAGGTGGGACAGGACCTGCAATACTCCCTGATCTCACGGTAACATCCGGGCCAGAAAAACCTTCTAGTAATCCTTTCTTGCATTTTATCTACGCCCAGGTGGCCACCCAAGATATGTGAATGGGCTAAGTCCAACACTTTCCGCCTATAGGGCCCTGGGACTAGCAGTTGCTCAATTGTTTCCTCTCCTATCTTTGTGACCGGTACAACAAATCCCCGCCCATCATGAAATATGGAAATCTAGTGTCAGCTCCGGGCTCCTGAGCTATTCCATTTATGACTGTTACACTATTGAATGCTTCCCTCAGAGCTAGGTCCCTATGCTGGGCAGACCCAAAGTTTTCTATGCTCACCCCTAACTCAGGAACATCTGGCTCAGAAGACGTTGTCTCCTCCTCATCACCCACAAGCACACACAAAGGGAAACAGTCAGACACCGGCTGTGGTAGGGCTTTGTTTGGAGCGATCTGGCTTTGCTCCGAGCCTCCGGTCACGTCCCCCTTCCCCCACAAGTCCCAAAATAAGGAAAAGTCTCGACCAAGGATAATGGGGTGCAACAAGTCCGGGACCACGCCCACGTCGCGGGAATCAGAACCTTGCATCGTCTCAATAATCACTCTGGCCACAGGATAGTCTTTCGCATCCCCGTGGATACAGCGGACTCCAATCCTCTTTCCTGGGATCAAGTTCAGCGGGGGTGTGGCCCTTATCAGGGTCACCAAACTCCCCGAGTCTAATAGACCAGTCATTCGCACCCCGTCTACCTTTACGGGACATGCTTGTGGCCCCTCACTGGAGGGACAGTCCACACTGCAGGCCGGATATGCGTAATAGGAGCACCGCCGACCTAAGTTACATTCCATCTGTTCGGTGGTCAGGGGACAACGGGCAGCAATATGACCTGGGACATGGCATCTAAAGCAAATTATGTCCCCAGTTGAGACCTTCGGTACTAGCTCCGGCGCCCCCTTTTGACCTTGAACATCCTGCCCCTTTTTGGGTATCCACCCCCTGTTGGGAACCCCAGTATGTTGAGGGTGAGTTCTGTGGCTTCCCCAACGACCCCTCTACCACCTGATATTGCTCGACCAAACCGACCAGGTCGTCAGCATTCTGGGGATCACCCTGGGCAACCCATGTCTGTACCGGCCTCGGAAGGGAGTGCACGAACCGATCCATTACCACTCGCTCCACCATCTGTGCTGGGGTAGAAGTCTCTGGCATCAACCATTTCTGGACCAAGTGTACTAACTCAAACATCTGGGAGTGGGACGGTTTGCCACGGTGATACGCCCAGCGATGGACCCGTTGGGCCCTGACAGTCATTGTCACCCCCAGGCGTGCCAAGATTTCGGTTTTTAATTTTACATATTCTTGCGCATCTTGTTGGGCCAAGTCATAGTATGCCTTCTGCGGCTCGCCTGTTAAGTATGGCGCCAGCACCTCCGCCCACAGTACTTGCGGAAGTTTCTATTGCTCGGCAATTCTCTCGAACACCGGTAAAAAGGTCTCTATGTCATCCCCAGGGGTCATTTTCTGCATCGCATTCCTTACCGCCTTCCGGACGCATGAGTCCTCACCTGGTCTCTCGGTTGGATCAGTTTTCGGACCACGTATTGCCTCTGCAAGAAGTTTAATCTGCTGCTGCTGTTCCTCTCGCTGCTGCTGCAACTGTTGTAACAACAGCCTATTGGTTTCCTGCTGGGCCTGTTGTTGTAGCTGCTGGGCTTGTTGTTGTTGCTGCTGAGCCTGCACCAGGTGTTTAATCATGTCCTCCATCTTGGGTGAATCAGCCTTGCCACTCACAGCCGCCTTCACCCAGGACATATTGCTCCTGCCGCCGTCACACGTGTTTCCTGGGAACGATGCCCGCATTCTCCACCAAATGTAACAAGGCTACTCACTTGGCTGCGTGTTGAGGTAAAGACAGGAATGGTTTCATTAGAAAAGTCCAGCAGGTTTATTTTAAAAGTCTCATAACCTGCTTCAGCAGAAACATAAAGCAAGCCTTTTCGGCCACAAAGGTATAAAATAACAAAAAAAAAACAAAACAATAAGTCCGTGTCACTGCGGGCGTGCCCGCTCGGCATAAACAGTCCACTTTCACACAGAGCTCCTCTCTGTTAGAGTCCATCAATCCCCAAACACAGACACCCTATGAGACTCCTGGTCTCCTTTTATATCCACAAGCAGACCCAGAAGTGGAGGTATGTGAGCAGCCAGACCCACCCATCTCTCCGGCTGCTCGTAAAACCCGGCCCTAATATTCTCCTAATATTCTCCCAGCACTACATGTACTGGAGCTTACTCTCGGGCTTACATTACAGAGGATAACCATCTCTGCGACACATACCTCCCATCGACTATAGGACCAGTACCTCTGTTACAAAAGGAATAACTTTTGTTTCTCGGTAAAGCATAAATGAGTTTCGATTCTTGGCGTAAGCGTAACTTTCCATTTCAAAGTAAAAAACATAACTCTTATTGTCTTAGACTAGGCGCAGGTCTTATCTCTGTCCTTGGGTCTCCGCATCTAGAGTCCTTGAATCCGCTCTCAGCGTCATAGCGCAGCTGAGCTTGCTTGTTCATCTTAGAAAGCAACATGAATGTCCATCTATTCAATTTTAAGTTAACTCTTTCCTCACAATCCCCCCTTTGGCATGTGTGATGGGACTGGGTCCTATTGAGAAGCTGGAATAGCAGGCTGGTCCCCAGATGCTGTCCAAGCCGCGGGTTGCCTGGGGATGTGAAATCTTCAAATCCACATCCGTCCTCCGGGTAGTGAGCCTACATACCTCCCGACAAGAGTCACATCATAATACGCCAAGGTGATTCTAGAGGAAAGAGCAGAGAATAAAAAGCATATTAGTGATTTCATACTGGTGCTCAATAATCACTGTATTTGCATTTCTTCAAGCAGCAGGAAAATAAAGCCATTAGCAATTTAAACACTACATAGGCAACTAATAGACAGAGTAACACTTGGAATACTGATTGCAGTATCCCCATTAACCATCCTCCTATTCCCTTAAACCAGTTTGCGGGGTTAAAGGGAACCTGTCATCAGAAATTTAGCTTTAAACCTAAAAGTTTCCCCCTCTGCAGCTCGTGGGCTGCATTCTAGCAATGTTCCTGTACTTTTTGTGCCCCCTTTGAAACCAAATTAAACACTTTATAAAGTTGTACCTTTTTTGTCTGTAATTCTTGTAAATTATCCATGGGGGCGGGCTCTCTTGCGTCCGTTGCTGTCCCTCCTGCAGATTGACGCCGTCCCCCATTGCTCCATTTCATATCTCAGGACCCGCCCACTGCGCCCGAGGTCCCGTGCACGCGAGGACCGCTGGTGACGTGGTCGCATGCACGAGATTATGGGCGGCGCTGTGATTGCATCGCAAGTGCCCACCCATAATATCGTGACCGCGATCTCCCCTCTGCCTCCAGCGTTCTGCGCAAGCGCTGGAAGATGACCCGACGTCACCTCCTTCCCATCCTGCCCTGCAGCAGGAAATAGATGGGAGGAGCGGAGCAGTACAGCACAGGTTACAAAAAAAAAAAACAAAAAAAGTTTAGTGCTTTTCACTTTTCAGAAGACAATGTGTTTGATTTTACATGTTTTTTTTTACTGTGTACGTCGCTCAGATCCTCTCCACGTCTCCTCGTATCCTATGGTGGCCTGCTCCGCTCCTCCCATCTATTTCCTGCTGCAGCGCAGGATGGGAAGGAGGTGACGTCGGGTCATCTTCCAGCGCTTGCGCAGAACGCTGGAGGCAGAGGGGAGATTGCGGTCACGAGATTATGGGCGGGCACTTGCGATGCAATCACAGCACCGCCCATAATCTCGTGCCTGCGACCACGTCACCAGCGGTCCTCGCGTGCACGGGACCTCGGGCGCAGTGGGCGGGTCCTGAGATATGAAATGGAGCAATGGGGGACAGCGTCAATCTGCAGGAGGGACAACAACGGACGCAAGAGAGCCCGCCCCCATGGATAATTTACAAGAATTGCAGACAAAAAGGTACACCTTTTATAAAGTGTTTAATTTGGTTTCAAAGGGGGCACAAAAAGTACAGGAACCTTGCTAGAATGCAGCCCACGAGCTGCAGAGGGGGAAACTTTTAGGTTTAAAGCTAAATTTCTGATGACAGGTTCCCTTTAAACCAGGGGTGGGGAACCTCCGGCCCGCGGGCCGCATGCGGCCCGCCATGACCTTTTATGCGGCCCCCGGGCACATTCCCGGGGGCTGCAGTGCTGGGGCCGCCAGCCCTTTAAATCACCACATGCACTGTTTGGGAGAACCAATGGGCTCTCCCGCTGTCCAGTAGCGTAATCAGCGGTGTGTGCCCGCCCCTCAGTCCCCTCGTGCTGTGTGTGTGCCCGCCCCTCTGCCCTCCGGAGCGATGTGCCCGCCCCTCAGTCCCCTCGTGCTGTGTGTGCCCGCCCCTCTGCCCTCCGGAGCGATGTGGCCGCCCCTCTTTCCCCTCGTGCGGTGTGCCCGCCCCTCTGCCCTCCGGAGCGATCTGCCCGCCCCTCTTTCCCCTCGTGCGGTGTGCCCGCCCCTCTGCCCTCCGGAGCGATCTGCCCGCCCCTCTTTCCCCTCGTGTGGTGTGGCCGCCCCTCTGCCCTCCGGAGCGATCTGCCCGCCCCTCTTTCCCCTCGTGCGGTGTGCCGCCCCTCTGCCCTCCGGAGCGATCTGCCGGCCCCTCTTTCCCCTCGTGCGGTGTGCCGCCCCTCTGCCCTCCGGAGCGGTCTGCCCGCCCCTCTGCCCTCCGGAGCGATGTGCCCCCTCTGCCCTCGGAGCGATGTGCCCGCCCCTATGTCTTGTCGTGTGGTGTGACCGCACCTTTCAACTTCAGAGCGATCTGCCCGCCCCTCTGCCCTCCGGCCTGCACTGTCTCCGGCGCTGTGTGTGCGCGCCTGCACTCTGCTCCCCGTCCAGTACTTTGTGTACCCTCCCCCCAGAGTTGTGTGCAACGATCAGTGCTGTGTCCCTCACCCCATGCTGTCTATCACCTCAGGTTTGTGGCTCCCCAGTAATGTCAGGGCTCTGCAGGTGCTGTGTGCAGAGCCCTGACATTACTGGGGGGCAGTGCTGTGTGCCCTCCCAATGCTGTGCATCACCCCCAGTGTTGTGTTCCCTCAGTGATGTCTGTGCCCCCTCAGTGATGTCTTTGCCCCCAGCTCCTCTTGTGATGTGTATGTCCCCCAGCCCTTCTTTTTTTCTGTATGCCCCCCAGCCCCTCTTGCGTTGTGTATGCCCCCCAGTCCCTCTTGTGTTGTGTATGCCCCCCAGTGTCTCCTGTTATGTGTATGCCCCCCAGCATCTCTTGCGTTCTGTATGCCCCCAGCGTCTCCTGTTATGTGTATGCCCCCCAGCACCTCTTGCGTTGTGTATGCCCCCCAGCCCCTCTTGCGTTGTGTATGCCCCCCAGCCCCTCTTGTGTTATTTGCCTTCAGCGTCTCCTGTGACTTGTACATCACATTGGAGATGCTGGGGGCATATACATCACAGGAGACACTGGGGACATACACAACACAGGAGGGGCTGTGGGCATTTACATCACAGGAGGGGCTGGGAGCATATATAGCTCCTCATGAGATGTATGTGCCTCCAGTGTCTCCTGTGATGTGTATATACAGCAGTCCCAGCGTTTCCTTTCTGTTGTGTATACGTCAGTCCCAGCGTTTTCAATGTGATGTATATGCCCCCAGCCCCTCCAGTGATGTATGTGCCTTCAGTGACTCCTGTAATGTATATAGAGCAGTCCCAGTGTCTCCTATGTGTTGTGTGTGCCTCCAGTGTCTCCTATGTGTTGTGTGTGCCTCCAGTGTCTCCTATGTGTTGTATATGATTTATCAAATATTATTATCACAAAGAGTTGACTGCGCTTCAGACCGAGACAGAAAAGCAGTTGTGAGAAGAAACATGATTAGTATCATCCAACATCACAGCCGCACCAAAGAGAAACCGCTTCGGCCGCCACAGTAGGGGTGAGTTAATTGACCAAATATAGCCGGGTAATTTTCACATTGATAATTTTGTGCGGCCCCCGAAGGTTGGTAGAAATTTCCAAATGGCCCCCGGCTGAAAAAAGGTTCCCCACCCCTGCTTTAAACATTGAAAAGGTATTGCTTGACCAAGCATCTGAGCTTCTAAGTACCTCCTCATCATGTTTTTTCCTCAGCTTTTGTATCTCAGTTAGGCTGGCTTGCGCTTTTAAGGTTCCCTTTGGGTCTATGTAGTGACAACAGCTAGGGCCTATTATTTGGCACATCCCCCCTTGGGCAGCTGTGAGGTAATCCAGTACCAAAGTATGTTGGTTGGTTACAATGATTAATTGTCTCTGTATGGCAATGGTACTATTTACTGCTTGGAGAACCTCGAAAATTTGATCATCAAGATAGTCAGTGCTTTCCACCAACTTATCATACATCTGCATTACCATAGGGTAGAGGAAAAGGGTGCTGAAAAATTTGTTGACATGGCTCATATGAATTACATGGGGTCGGCCACTAGGCCTGTCTTTGTTATCTGCCGCTCTTTTTACCAGTAGGTGGAGAGGCATTTTTCCTGCCGGTATATCTGTAGTATTAATAATTAAGGTGGCAGGCGTCAAACGGGCAAGGGTGCAAGGGCCATTTACTCCCACTGGTAGCCATTTGTAGGCGTTGTAGCCACAAATCCAGTAGGTTTGCGGCGGGAGATCCCAGATGGCAGAATGTTGTAGTATTAGTCTATGCACTAGATCTATAAAAGCTGATACGTTTTTCAGGAAGCACCATCAGGGAAGTTGGCCTAGGGGACTGGTATAGCTAAGTAAGGCATGGAGGAGGCTGTCAAAGGTGCGTGTGTACATATCCAACAGTCTGTGACCTCAAGTTTTTCAGCTAACACTTCATGGCGGGTCTCAAATTAATTCTGCCGTGGTGTAGAAGGCCCCAAAAAGGAAGTACACATATAAATACTTATCAGCTGTATTAGGCCTTCTTGCAGTGGCTGGCATGGATCCATATCGATCTCCCCTCTAATTTGACGGAGGTCGGTGTGGTCAGCTGGACAGTCAAAGGTCCTTAGAATCGGGGCTCGAGGGTCTTTCTCACGTGCTGGGGTGGGTTCCTGGAACGGCATCACGGTCGGTCAGAGAAGAATAGACCCTTTGGTGGGTTTCAGTTAGTCTCTGCTGCAGGGAGACAACATAAGATGTTAGGCTATCACATTGCAGGTGTAATTCCTGTGGGAAGTAGCATCCTAATCTGGGGGCACTTTCAAACAGTATTTCAAAAGTAGAGATGTGGGGTGGTCCTTATAGAGTAAAGAACTATGGGGAGACATTCTGTCCAAGGTCTACCAGTCTCCTCCACTGCCTTGGCTAGTTTGAGCTTTAAAGTCCCATTTAACCTTTCCACTGATGACTGTGGGTGGTAAGGTGTGTGTAAGGCTGACTGAATGCCTAACAGGGAACAGGTATTCTGGAAAACTTGTCCAGTGAAATGGGTACCTCGGTCTGACTCTATGACTTCGGAGAGTCCAAACCGGGGTACCAGCTCACAGGCCATTTTCTTTGCTGTGATTTTGGCCGTGGCTGAGCTGACAGGGTAGGCCTCTGGCCATCCTGAGAAGAGGTCTACACAGACAAGTACAAACTCGTAGATGCCATGTCTTGGCAGCTGGATATAGTCTATTTGTACTCTTTGGAATGGGGCAAACGTTTTTGGCATGTGTCTTTGCGGGGTTTTCGTTAGTTGGCCTGGATTATGCTGTTGATAGATGTGACAAGCTTTTATTCTCTGGGAGGCGTATTGTCTGAAGCCGGGGGCTACCCAATGAGGTTGCATCTGGTTCATGATTGAATTTAAGCTACCGTGCGTAGGGTAGTGGAGTATTTGGAAAATGGCAGGGAAGTTTCTTCGTGGCAGGACGGAAAGTCCATTCAGGCGCCAAATCCCCTCCACTTTTTGTGCCCCCTTGGCCCGCCATCCGACCTTTTCTTCCAAAGAGGCATTTTCCTGTGTCTCAGAGAGGTTCTGCGTCTTTTCCTCCGTCGTTGACACTGTTTCCATCTCCTTCAAAGGGAGCAAGGCTGCTTGTTTTGCTGCTTGGTCGGCCAAGTGATTTCCCCTAGCCTCAGGTGTTTGAGCAGCAATCTTTATGATTGCCAACTGCTTTGGTTTCAAGGCTCCTTCTATTAGTCTTTTCACTGAGGCTCCATGCCTGATGGGATTTCCTGTCGCTGTGAAAAATCATCTAGCTTGCCAGATAGTGCCAAAATCGTGCACAATGCCGTGTGCATAGGCTGAGTCCGTGTAGATGTTTGCTGTCCGTTCTTCCAGAAACTCAATTGCCCACATAAGGGCGAGAAGTTCTGCTTCTTGGGCAGATATGTGCCGAGGTAGTGGTTGCTTGGTTATGACTTCATGTAGGGTTACTACCCCAAATCCGGTGTGGAATTTGCTTGTTTCATCGGCATATCTACTACCATCCACAAAAAGTTCAAAGTCTGGATTTGTAAGTGGTGTTGGAATATTGTGCAGGAGCTTCGTCTCATGTTGGATTAGTTCTTGACAATTGTGGTCAAATGGTGCGCTGGTACGTTTGTCACTCTCTTCCTCTGTCCCCCCTTCTAAACTTGTGAAGATCAACAGATCAGCAAGGTTTAGACTGGTTACTTAAGCGAATGAGATGTTTGGGGGTAGCAATAGCGCACATTGAAGTCTGACTTGTCTTGGAGAGGTGTTTGAGCTGCACTTGGTTGAGAACAGCATAGATGTCATGGCTGGTAAGGATGGTGGTCGGGAAGTCAAGTGAGATTTCGGATGCTTTCTGCAGTATGTTTGAAACTGCTGTGACAGCACGGACAAAGGTAGGTGCTGCTTTGGTGACGTCGAGTTGAGAGGAGTAGTACCCGATTATGTGATGTTTTTCCGTCTTCTGGGTGAGTATTCCCACGGCAAATCCTTGAAGTTCTGCCACGAACAGGTATAAGGTGAGATCATAGTTTGATAGTGCCAAAGCCGGAGCATCAATCACTAGTTCCTTGAGGCGCTGGAAGCTTTGTCGAGCTTCTTCTGTAAGGAAGAATGGAGAATTCTTGGTGCAATTATACAATGGTTGCATGAGTAGTGACGCATTAGGAATCCATTGTCTGCAGAATGATATGAGTCCTAAAAATCCTCTGGCAGCCTTGTCCACGTGTATTGATTTTGCTTGTGCGTGAATGCAAAAAGGTCTTGACATGCTGGGTCCAGTGGTACAAAGAAAAAAGCATTAGCAAGATCTATGACCGTGTAATGGGTAGATGTAGCCGGTACCTGTGTGAGAAGAGTATGTGGATTGGGAACAACGGGAGTGAGGGGCTCCAGTATTGAGTTCACTGCCCTCAGATCGTGTACTATGCGATACGCAACTGGGTTACCTTTCTTCACCTGTTTCTTCTTGACAGGGAATAGCGGAGTATTGTATGGAGACTTAGTAGTTCTGAGGGCTCCCGACTTCACTAGTTCTTTTATTTGGTGATCCAGGGCAGCTTCCTGTTGAGCGTTAAGAGGATATTGTCTTAACTGTGGTGGTGTAATTCCAGGTTTAACTGATACTTTTACAGGGGGCACGGGTAGTGTGTCGAGGTCAGTTTTCGATGTGGACCAGAGTTTTGCAGGAACTTGGAGAAGTACAGGATCCGTGATTGCTTCCTGTGTGGCATCAAATTCTGGTCGATCTTCGATCATTTGGATAGTGCACAGGACTTCTTCAGGAATATCCTGCGGAATTCACAGGACAGCAGATCCATCTTCATTGTAGACAATCTGAGTCTGTAATCTTGATAGTACATCTGCTCCCATTAGGGCATCTCCACCCAGGGGGGACACTAAGAATTTGGACATGAATATGTGTGGTCCAAGTTTTCACCTTTAATGGATGAGTTATTGGGATTATCTGGGCTTGTCCATCAAAACCGGATACTATAGTAGACTCGGGCGAGATGGAGCCTTCAGGTACCAGATCACTGGGGAGCACGGAGCGCGAGGCTCCTGAGTTCACCAGAGCCCTAATTTCCTTGCTACCAATTTGAAGGGGGACGTGTATAAACGGACCTCTGGCATCCCTATCCCGTGTTGCCGCAAGTCAGGCAGTCTTTTCTTCCTGACGCTCGGGTTGGTTTTGACCTTCCCTCTTTTTCTTTCTGCAGTCTCTGATCACGTGTCCTCTGATCCCACAATGGTAGCAGGTCGGTCCCTGTTTTCTTGTGACTTCTGGCTGACCGTCCACTTCCGCTATGACGACTTTCTTGGTCCTTTTATCCTTTGCGTCGGTTTCCAATCCACTTGCTTTGTTGACTATAAGATCTATGTCTTCCATGTTTCTCCATTCGGGGCAGCACGCTTTCAACCTATCTGCCAGAGGTGCATGTATTCCATCCATGAAGGATCTTACCATGAGGCGACATATTGCGCCTGCTTGTAAGTCCAGCCCTTCATCTGCGAATGACTGCATCAATCTGTAGTAAAATGAGCTGACATTCTCCACAGGACCTTGATGCACTGGTCCCATTGTGCCCTTGTTACGCTCACCGAGGAGCGGCGAGCGTCCAGAGGTGGACCCACTGGACCGTGCACCGGACTCCCCTGAGAAGACGACCAGCAGCGAACCCCTATACAGGGACTGTGCGGTGCCTCCTCAAAGGGCCTAGATGCACGGCAGCCAGGAACCGGTAGTAGGAGTCTCTGTACGGCCAGGTGTAGCATGGGTGTGACGTCCGCAGCAGACAGAACACGGTTGTGGCACCGAGATGTTCACAGCAGGTGGCAGAGAGACGTTCACTGTAGGTATGGCATGGTGACATCCACTGCAGGTATGGCCGGTGACGTCCACAGTAGGTATGGCACGGTGACGTCCACTGTAGGTATGGCCGGTGACGTCCACAGTCGGAAAGGTACAGATGGCACTACGGCGAGACAGAAGATTAGCAACAGGTAGATGATGCACAGATACAAACGGTAGTACACAGGGGCCTGGACACTAGCAATGCACTAGTAGGAGCGTTGCTCGGGCGCCTGCTGCCAGGGAAGGTGAACCTAAATAGCCATATGGTAACAGGTGACCTCTGAGGTCACTTCCAGATAATGGGGCGCTACCGCTTTAAGAAAGGGGGCGTGGCCTCGCGCACAGCCTAGAATCACTTACTGCAGATCTGTGTGTGGACGGGAGACAGGAAGAGGCTGCAGCAGCTCCTGGAGCAGGGCGCCAGACCCGGGAGTGAGCAGGACGCACAGCAGTACCCGAACCAGGAGCAGAGCCTGCAGGGCAATGGGACCGGTAAGAGGAAGGACGTCGCTGCCGGGGGCTGGGACCCGGAGTGCACGTGGGGACCATGCTGGGGCTGGGCAGATGTGAGGGAGAGCGCCCCCCTCGGGATCTGGCGGGACCAGGCGCTACAGCCCTTAGTTCTTTGCTCCTAGGCGCAGAAAAATTGAGTGCTATCATGAAGGCTTGGCCAGATGCCACAGTATGGGTATCGGCCGGGACATGCCCTGTCAGATGGGCAGTAAGTTTGGCATACATTTCAGGGGACATTTTGACTCTACATAAACCCTCCATGTCCAACCAAGTGCTCTGGTAAGAGACCTGTATTTGGGCCAAATAACGTGAAAAACTGACTGGGTTTCGAGTCGGGTTAGGAGCATTTCGTAGGACAGCCATCTGCTCAGCAGGTGTCCAGGGTACATACACCTCATACCCACGGGCGATCGGATCTCTGGGAGCATCTGGGTTTTGTGGATCAATAGGTGGTGTTATGAAGGCTCTTCTTTCTACCACGGGATAGAGAGGCACTGGTGCTGTGGCTTGTTTATAACATGGGGTTGTTACAGGAGTAGTTGACAGGTACGGGGGAGGTTCAGAATCCTTATTAGCTCTCTTCTCAGTTTCTTCCCATGTGTCTGATTTTTCATGATATATCCAACCTTGATCGTGGGCTGTCTTTGCCATGTCAGAAAGAGTTCTGACCACTTCAGTCCATGATTTATCTGTTATTACTCCTGCTCTGGTAGTTCTTATTTTGTCCCATTTGTTGGGGTACAATTGGTCCTTTCCCTTCAATCCAAATGTCTTAAAAACTTCCTTAGACTGACTGGCTGTTCTTTTTCCATGATAACGCGTAATGAAATGCTGCAAGGTGCATCCAGCTCTGTCCTTTGATATTCCTTGTCCCATTCTTCGTCTATTTTCTTCAGCTTTTAGACCCTTGAACGTCCCTTGGACTAGCCTCACCTATCCTGGAAGTACCCGGAAACTGACTCCTTATCTGTATTCCTACCTAAGGTGAGGTCTAGAACCACCTATCTTGGAAGTACCTGGAAGCGGACTCCTTATCTGCATTCCTACTTTAAGGTGGTGTCCTAACTTTGTTCAGAGGGGGCTGAGTATGTTGAATGGTGATGGGTTACCCTTCTTGTACCAGAGATATACTCTATATCCAAGAAAAATGGCAAACAGGGCTCCTCCAACTAACACTAGAGCATTGAACATCACATCCATTTAGACAGGACAGAAGCACAGAGGCAAAAACGCAGAAAAGCAGACACAGAGACAAAACACAGAAAAAACATCTACTGAGCAGAGAAAAAACATCTACTGGCAAAAGTTCTTTCAGAGTTCAGTAGTGACCCGCCAATTACCCAGTTTTCTACTCACAGTGTCCCTCTTGCAGCGGTGAGGAGAGACAGGACAGAGATCGGGAGCAAAAGAGCAGAAGAAGGTTCAACTCTTACCTGGCCAGGTTTTTTTGGTCCCCTCGTCCTTGGAATGGCAAGACGGTCCACTGGATTTCGGATTTTTATGCGAGTCCCTGTTCTCTGGCGCCAGAAATGTTAAGTTGACCAATAGGTCACAACTGTTGCCAGCGATGACCAAATGCGGAGGGAGTCCCGGGCCCCCCCATAGCTTCTCTCAGCCTTAATGAGATACAGACAAGAGACTGGTATCTGCACATAAGCAAGAGATGTGCGCTCCGAAGACTCGTTTATTTTCACACGTACAGGGTTTATCAAGCTAATAGGGGCGTAGCTATGTCGTGTACAAAGGAATAACTTTCGTTTCTCGGTAAAGCATAAATGAGTTTCGATTCTTGGCGTAAGCGTAACTTTCCATTTCAAAGTAAAAAACACAACTCTTATTGTCTTAAGCCCGCTACACACGCTTCAATATATCTCACAATCCGTCGTTGGGGTCAAGTTGTAAGTGACGCACATCCGGCATCGTTTGTGAGGTATCTGCGTGTGACAGCTACGTGCGATCAGGATTGAACGCAAAACCGTTGATCGCAAACACATCGTATCATTCTCTAGAATTGAGCGTTTTGTTGCACGAACCTAGTGAATTGTAACGTGTGACATCCCTCATACGATTTTGGTGTCTGATGCTATGTGCGCAGGTGTGCGCTCTGCACCGCAGCTTATAAAAGGTCTGCTTCAGAGCGCAGCTGAAAAGCTGCGTTCTGAAGCGCCTCACAATGTCTGTCATTCACTAATCTCTGTCAGTCGGTCACTATCTCTGTCCCTCACTCTCTGTCCATGTCAGTCTATCCCCCTCTCTCATATACTCACCGATCCCCGATCCCCGGCGCTGCACTGCATTCACACTGCTCCGCCGGCTTTTACTGTTTTGAAAAAGCCGGCCGCCCATTAAACAATCTCGTATTCCCTGCTTTCCACGCCCACCGGCGCCTGTGATTGGTTACAGTGAGACACGCCCCCCACGCTGAGTGACAGGTGTCACACTGCACCCAATCACAGCAGCCGGTGGGCGGGTCTATACTGTGTAGTGAAATAAATAATTAAATAATTAAAAAAAACGGCGTGCGGTCCCCCCCAATTTTAAAACCAGCCAGATAAAGCCATACGGCTGCAGGCTGGTATTCTCAGGATGGGGAGCTCCACGTTATGGGGAGCCCCCCAGCCTAATAATATCAGCCAACAGCCGCCCAGAATTGCCGCATACATTATATGCGACAGTTCTGGGACTGTACCCGGCTCTTCCTGATTTACCCTGGTGCGTTGGCAAATCGGGGTAATAAGGAGTTATTGGCAGCCCATAGCTGCCAATAAGTCCTAGATTAATCATGTCAGGCGTCTATGAGACACCCTCCATGATTAATCTGTAAATTACAGTAATAAACACACACACCCGAAAAAATCCTTTATTAGAAATAAAAAACACACACATATACCCTGGTTCACCACTTTAATCAGCCCCAAAAAGCCCTCCTTGTCCGGCGTAATCCAGGATGCTCCAGCGTCGCTTCCAGCGCTGCTGCATGGAGGTGACCGGAGCTGCAGAATACACCGCCGCTCCGGTCACCTCCACGCAGGTAATGAAGACAGCCGCGCGATCAGCTGCTGTCACTGAGGTTACCCGCTGTCACTGGATCCAGCGGTGGCCGCGGGTAACCTCAGTGACAGCTCAGCTCATCGCGCTACTCACCTCAGTTGCTGCGTGGAGGTGAGAGGAGCGGCGGTGAGTAGCGCGATGAGCTGAGCTGTCACTGAGGTTACCCGCGGCCACCGCTGGATCCAGTGACAGCGGGTAACCTCATTACCTGCGTGGAGGTGACCGGAGCGGCGGTGTATTCTGCAGCTCCGGTCACCTCCATGCAGCAGCGCTGGAAGCGACGCTGGAGCATCCTGGATTACGCCGGACAAGGAGGGCTTTTTGGGGCTGATTAAAGTGGTGAACCAGGGTATATGTGTGTGTTTTTTATTTCTAATAAAGGATTTTTTCTGGTGTGTGTGTTTATTTACTGTAATTTACAGATTAATCATGGAGGGTGTCTCATAGACGCCTGACATGATTAATCTAGGACTTATTGGCAGCTATGGGCTGCCAATAACTCCTTATTACCCCGATTTGCCAACGCACCAGGGCAAATCGGGAAGAGCCGGGTACAGTCCCAGAACTGTCGCATATAATGTATGCGGCAATTCTGGGCGGCTGTTGGCTGATATTGTTAGGCTGGGGGGCTCCCCATAACGTGGAGCTCCCCATCCTGAGAATACCAGCCTGCAGCCGTATAGCTTTATCTGGCTGGTTTTAAAATTGGGGGGAACCGCACGCCGTTTTTTTTAATTATTTAATTATTTATTTCACTACACAGTATAGACCCGCCCACCGGCTGCTGTGATTGGGTGCAGTGTGACACCTGTCACTCAGCGTGGGGGGCGTGTCTCACTGTAACCAATCACAGGCGCCGGTGGGCGTGGAAAGCAGGGAATACGAGATTGTTTAATGGGCGGCCGGCTTTTTCAAAACAGTAAAAGCCGCCGGAGCAGTGTGAACGCCGTGCAGCGCCGGGGATCGGGGATTGGTGAGTATGAGAGAGGGCTGCTAACTTCAGTAACTTAGGAGATTAGCGGTCACCGGTGAGTCCTTCACAGGTGACCGCTAATCAGGACGCGACACAGACAGAGCCGCAGCATGACAATGAAGTCGGGTGAAGTTCACCCGAGTTCATTCTGACAGTGCGGCTCTGTCTGTGTCTGCTGTCATCTGCCATTCAGCTCTGCTACATGGCTGTCTGTGTCTGCTGTTAGCGGCCATGTAGCAGAGCTGAATGGCAGATGACATAGTAAAAACACATCCCTACACATTACACACGCTTGGCAAGTCAATAAATAAAAAAAAAAAAAAAAGGTGCCCAATGCATACGTCACAGAACACATGATCTAAAGGATCGCACACAAAATTGACCAATTTAACATAGACTACTAACGCACGTGTGACAGCAAATGAACGACCAACGTGCAATCGCATAAGATCCCGTATGCAACCTGGGCGTGTCACATCGCAAATGCGATTGTACAACTAATTGCAACGTGTAAAGTGGGCTTTAGACTAGGCGCAGGTCTTATCTCTGTCCTTGGGTCTCCGCATCTAGAGTCCTTGAATCCGCTCTCAGCGTCATAGCGCAGCTGGGCTTGCTTGTTCATCTTAGAAAACAACATGAATGTCCATCTATTCAATTTGAAGTTAACTCTTTCCTCACACTTTAAACCTCCCCAACATTATGTGTCTCCTGTAATACGGTTTAGTTCTGCCGACTGATACACATTATTAATGAGGATGTGAATTTGGAACCATTCAAATTTCCCAGATTTGTTTAAATTAATTTGGGATATTTGATTTACAATGAATTTGATGCAAATTACATGACCAGAAAAGACATTTTATTTTGTTCTAGGGGTTAAAAAAAATATTTACCAGTATTTTCACTTTTTTATTTTGAAATCTCAAAATCATGCCCTGAAAAAATGTAAATGGTGCCATGTAAACCACATTCTTGTGCACTACTTTGTTTAGTTTTTTTTATCACAGCCCAGTTCAAAAAAAGGGCCCTCACTAATCGATCGCTATCCCTCTGAGCTAAAAGGTCAAAGCGAGGAATCGGGACAAAGTGCAAGGAAAGCCCAAATCATGCTCCTGTATTCACCTGGCTGCCCCCAAAGTGAACCCAAGAGCCAATCTAGACTAGCTCTTCTCCCGAAGGAGGAGAGCCTGGGGCTGTACAGACAGGAGCGGAACCTGATGGCTGCACGCTCCCCCACCTAGACCATTCAGGTGGAAACCCATAAGGGAACCGTTTCCCGAGAATTCCTTGTATTGGACACAAATGGAATAAAAAGTATGAGACAGTGAAAAATAAATTTAATTAATAGTGGAAGGTGATTTTAGTGTTAATTTGACCGGACACCATGAAGTGAATTTAACCCGTTCACAACCTTTGACATACTCATACCTCATAATCTGGAAGGGGCTCCCAACCTATGAAGTATAGGTACATCCTGGCGATCAGGCGGTGCACATAAGCTATGTCCGCATGATCACGTCTGAAAGCTTGGTTTAAAGGGAAGGTGTCATCAGAAAAAAAAATTTCAATCACTGAAAAACTGTAAAGTATTAATGTTTTAATGTTATGTTTAAATATTATTTGATTTTATTTGAGCAAAATCTAAAAAAAAATTAAATTGATATTTTCCACTCTTAAACACTAGGGGAGCAGCTGCTTAAATCCTAGTGTACATCTAGCTCACATTACAACTGCAGTAACAGTGGGTGGAATCTGCTCCCATGTGTATGATGTCACACCTCACCCTCCCATTCTGGGTGTTTCCTAAAAGATAAGGGAAGATGATGTTTAGGATCACAGTGTGGAGCCATTTTGTTGGTGACCGGAAAGTGATCCTAATGTCTAAAGTGTCATCGAAGACTGCTGGCATAGTGCGCCACTGTATACTACACCCCAATGTATAATGCGCTCTGCTCTATACCGCACCCCTCGCTGTATTCTGTGCCCTCCCTGTAATCTGTGCCCTGCTGTATTCCACGTCCCGCTGTATTCCACGTCCCGCTGTATCCCGCACCCCACTGTATACAGTGCTCCGCTGTATACCGTGCTCCACTGTATACTGTGCTCCACTGTATTCCGCACTTCGCTATATACTACGCTCCTCAGCTTACTGTGCCCCACTGAGTTGCTTGGAGCGAAGGCCAGAGGTGAGCACATGAGAGCGGGGGGGGGCGATGGAGGGGGAGTAGCGGCAGTAAGAACGGCAACGGTGTAGGGGAGCGGCGGCGGGGAGGAGAGGGTAGTGGGGGGAGTGGCGGTGGTGGGGAGAGCAGCGGTGGTGGGGAGGGCAGCGGGGGGGAGAGCAGCGGCGAGGGGGATTGTCGGTGGCCCGGCGCTGGTACTCACGCATCCTGGGTGAGGGAAAGTGCAGCACACAGCATACTCTGTGAGCTCCACAAAGGTGGCGGCGATCTCCTCCCTCCGCTGTGATCTGGACAGCCCAGGGGGCGCGTTCACCCCACAGCAGAAGTAGTGTCACTGTTAAGTATACGGACACAGTCCGACAACTGACTGTTATGCACAGGGAGCTGCCATATTTGAGGTGAGTAACTGTCGTTACACATAGCAAATCCAAGATGGCAGCCCCCAGTTTTTCAGTAAAACTAGAATTATATAAAAACTTAATAAACAGTGAATTTAATTTTGTATTAAAAATACTTGATTCCATAATCACTATTATTAATGCAAAAATAAAAAAACGCGATACCTTACCTTTAAGGGATAGCCGAGCTTTGGCTGTCACAGCTGAATACGGTCCTCAAACTGCCCCTGACTGTTTAACCTTTTATACGCTGCTATCAATAGCGATCACAGAATTTAAGAGACTGGGAGAGGGAGTGCACTCCCTCTCCCATCTGATGGGGACACCCATGATTTGATCATGGGGTCCTGATCGTTGCCATGTCAACCTGAGGTCATGTAATGACAGCTAGGTTTGCTGGCTACGGTGGCTTGGTAGGCCATGCCAGCAGCATGTCACACTGACAGTTATAATGCATTGCTATGTATGTGCTTTGTAATACATTATATTAGCACAAATGCAGTAGAGTTCTATACAGTTCACAGGCATCGCGGCAAGCTCCGGTCACATTCGGTCATGTGACCGGAGCATGAGACAGCATGTGACCGGAGCTTGCCGTGATGCCTGTGAACTGTATAGAACTGTACCGCATTTGTGCCAGATCCGGCAGTGCTGCAAAATACCGCAAATGTGAAACCAGCCTAAAGAGCCACTTTTGACTTTTAGGATTGCCATTTCCAATAGGTGGCAGTAGAGTTTGTCTCCTTCCTCCCTCAAGAGACAATTTGAATTTTCAATTTCAATAATTTGAAGCCAGAAAGCATTTAGGGACCATGTAGTAAGGGCCGGGTCTGGTCCAGAGAGGAAACTGAGACAGGTCAGAATGGCAGAATGATCCGAAATGGGTCTAGGTAAGTATGCTACAAATTCCACCATTGGCAACGAACTCTCAGACCCTAAGATCATATTGATCCTGGATAAGGTATCATGTGATTTAGAATAGCAGGAAAACTGCCTGACTCCCGGATGTTTAACTCTCCACAAGTTCGTCAGTGCCAGATCCGAGAGCACCTCACCAAATGCTGAAATAGGGGAGTTCACCTTGGTCAAGTCATTATTATATTTATCACAGTATGGGTGAATAGTATTGTTAAAGTCTCCCATACATATTACCTGCACTCTTTGAGTCCCCTGAATGGCTTCCACCACCATTTTCATGACATTATGATTATAAGGTGGAGGAATATACACCCCTATCAAAAGCAATTCTTTGTTGGAGATTTTGCAATCGATACTTAGAAAAGGAGGTCAGGTTTATATTTGAGAAGATATGGGTTCAAACGGGATAGCTTTATGTATCAGTACACTAACACGTTTTGAATAAGGGGAATGAAAACTGTGGCCAATTCATGAACGGTTCAAATATGGTATTTTTTTCTTTATCCAGATGTGTCTCCTGGAGAAATGATCCCTGACATATTCCATAACAGTCGTCCTATTAGTGGCATCACCCAAACCTCGGACATTCCACCATAAAAAATTAAATGTCCCAGACATTACACCTTTGTGAATTTAGGCACTCCAGGGTCACCACTCCTAGGAAACTATACACTTTGAGCTTTCAAATTTACCTGACCAACTGGATTTGATCCTGTAGGGTCAGGTTTTCCGCCAGATGAATATATGAGCCACCCGGCATACTAACAAGCACACTATACGTTATGCACACTGGGTATCAATTTACAAGAGCAGCCCGCTCTCTTAAGCGGGCTTTACACGCTGCGACATCGCTAATGCGGAGTCGTTGGGGTCACGGAATTTGTGACGCACATCCGGCCGCGTTAGCGATGCCGTTGCGTGTGACACCGATAAGCGATTTTGCATCGTTGCAAAAACGTGCAAAATCGCTAATCGGCGACACGGGGGTCCATTCTTAAAAATCGTTACTGCAGCAGTAACGAAGTTGTTCCTCGTTCCTACGGCAGCACACATCGCTGCGTGTGACGCCGCAGGAACGAGGAAGCTCCCCTTACCTGCCTCCCGGCCGCTATGCGGAAGGAAAGAGGTGGGCGGGATGTTACGTCCCGCTCATCTCCACCCCTCCGCTGCTATTGGGCGGCGGATCAGTGACGTTTCAGTGACGTCGCGGTGACGCCGCACGGACCGCCCCCTTAGAAAGGAGGCGGTTCGCCGGTCACAGCGACGTCGCCGGACAGGTAAGTATGTGTGACGGCTCTGGGCGATGTTGTGCGGCACGGGCAGCGATATGCCCGTGTCGCGCAACAGATGGGGGCGGGTACCCACACTAGCGATATCGGGACCGATATCGCAGTGTGTAAAGTAGCCTTTAGACCGCCATTTCGAAAAATACTACACTTGATCTTAGCAAAAAGACAGAGAGGCTCTCTAGCCTTTCTTAGTACAGCAGCTCCTGCCCTGTCCTCCATTTGCTCCCTCCCTCCCTCCCTCCAGCTACTTTCTTCTCTTCCATCTTTATTTTCACTCTTTGGTGCCTCAAGGCTGCAATAATTGAGCCTCAGTCATGATATTTTGTAGCCTTGTCAGACGCAGAGGGGGAACAGACTGGACAATCTTTCTTCATGAAGTGTAATTAAAACAAAAAACAAATCTGCCTCAAAATACGAAAAAATACAGTGAAGCTCAAATACCTCAGCATTCAACCATTCTCCTTCAGAAGAGCATTTCCCACAGGCAGTCATACCTTTCCTATTCCCACACCTTTCTGAGTAGCAGATATGGAGGGAGAGTGTCAGCCGAGATCCTTAGCCTTTACATTCTCCGACTGTTCTCAGTAGCCTCTAGACTTAGAAGAGCTCAAGGACCTGTGGTGATAACATGGCCACAGCTCCTGCATGCAATGGAAATTTATTCTGTGGAGTCTCTGCTGGTGTCGATGTGTGACGCCCTGGGCAAGCCAGGGGTCACAGGTCACTGCACCATCACACCCTACATCCCAGTTAGGAACACCACAGCTAAACTAAAATCCTTGTTGCCTTCCTCCAGAGGCTGATGTTCACACCAGGGGGGTGGGCCAGGCGGTTGGCTCCGCCCACCAAGGAGTTCACAGCTCTGGAGGCGGGAAGAAACCAGGCAGATAGAGTTTGGAAGAGGTAGTGGAAGGAGTCAGGAGAGTCAGCTCAGGGGAGAGCTGGAGTAAACAGCTAAGATGAGCTAAGGAAGTGAAAGTAGTGAAGTGAAGTGGAAGTGGTAAAGGAGGAGTAAGAGAAGCTGAAGAAAAGTGAGAACAGTTACAGAAAGGAAGCTTGAAGTGTGTCCAGCTGTGTGCAGGACAGGGTCAGCAAGGTCAGCAACAGTGGTGATTGTCTGAAGGGGTGACCGTTTGGAAGTTCCTGGAAGGACCGCGGACGGGTAGTGACCCGGCGGTCTGGAGCAGCATACCAAAAGACAGTCAGCACCAGGGCAGGGGCCTCTCGGACCCCGGCAAGGCTAGGAGTCGCCAAACTTGCCAAATCCGTCAGTGAAGGGGACGTAGATCCCCCAACAACCAAGTCCCAAGTGAAGGCAACAGCCCAACCTGTACAACAGAGACACCGCCACCGCCAGGGCACCAGTTTCTGAGGGCCAGCGCCTGCGGGCAAAGAGTAGAGCTCCTCCGGTCCAGCTTGAAGCCGGGGAGTGGGTTACCGGTGGGAATCCATCGCGACCAACAGACAACATTAGGTGCAAGGAAAAGGGACATCACCGCTACCGACTGGGTGAGCAAGTGCAGCCGTCCGTGGGACCGACCAACCAGCCGTTTGTTTACCGAGAACTGTGTCACTGTCTCAGGCTGAGTGAGTACCACAGTGCCGCAAGGCACAGCGCTGCCCCCGCGTCCCTGCGCCCACCAGGCCCTGCATCCTACATATCATCACCGGGCCCCGGGATTACCAAACCCCCTACCCACGGAGGGGCAACACAACACCTAGCTGCTCCACATCACCACCCCCGGGATCCCCGCATTGAGCAGCGGTGGTGCTACAAATCACCACAACCGTGGGTGGCGTCACGGACATTATCCCAACACCCCAAATCCCCCTTTCACTCACGGGCGAGGAGTGCCGCTCGAGAACCCCCGGGATCCGGCCCACAGCTCGAGCCACCACTGAGCAGCGGCGGCCGCCGGACCCGAGCAGAAGGGGTGAGCGCGGTGTGCTGACACCCTCCTCCCCGCCCGCGACAGATGCCCCATCAGCTGATAAGCTGAATTTCATCAATTGAGAAGTGCGTCTAAAGTAATTATATGCTGTACATATTGGCATCATCCACACTATCAGTGGCTGTAGCTCATCTGCTTTCCATTCAGGTCTCTAAAATATTGGACCCTCTGTACCATACATATTCACCGTACATCTGTGATCAGTGCCTGCAGAGTTCATGTGAAAGTCTGACATCATTTTTCAGTTCGTCTTTTTAAATGGGTTTCTTTATGATGTTACATCGATCATCGTCTTCCCATTCAGGTCCCTACAATATCTGATCCTTTCAGTGGAGATCTTCTATATAAGAGAATTTTCCTGATTGACCAGTCAAGGATGGATAGGGACAGGGACAAGATGATGGAGAGGATATTACACCTCACCCTAGAGATCCTCTTCCGGCTTACTGGAGAGGTGAGAGATTCTGATCACGTCACATTACACCATTCTTATCTATGGGAATAACAGATGGACAGAACTGGAGAGGTGAGGACTCTGGAAATGTCTGTAGTGAGATTTATTAATGTGTCTCTCCATAACCAGGATTACACAGTAGTGAAGAAGACCTCTAGTGATCGCTGTCAGGCCCCTGTGTCTGAGGGATGGAGAAGACCCTTTAGCCCAAACACGGAGCCTCCACCTCACCCCCTGATACATAAAAACATCAATGAGCAGAAGATCCTGGAACTTACCTACAAGATGATTGAGCTGCTGACTGGAGAGGTGACACTCCTGGGTATGCTGGGGCATTATACAGTAACGCTATAAAGGGATCAGGGGGATGATGGTATCATTGTATGTGTCAGGTTCCTATAAGGTGTCAAGATGTCACAGTCTATCTCTCCATTGAGGAGTGGGAGTATTTAGAAGGACACAAAGATCTATACAAGGAAGTCATGATGGAGGATCCCCAGCCCCTCACATCACCAGGTAATATCCAGGGTTAAATACTCACGGCCTTTAATTATCTGTATGTAAAGAATGAATTCAGTCCCTGTATGTGTTTCCTCCAGTTCTATCCAGTGAGAGGATAACACCAGAGAGATGTCCCCGTCCTCTTCTTCCACAGGATTGTAAACAAGAAAATCCCAATGTTCCTCAGGATCATCAGGTATATGGAGAGAAGGTGTCATGAAATATCCCCTATGATGTGTAGACGGCTATGAAGGGCTTGTGCTCAGTCTTGTTTTATACTTGTGTAATGAGAACGGTGGAGATGGCAGGATTAGAGCTGATCATAGATGTGATTTCTCCATCTGTCTGTGACTTCTACAATATTTGTTTCAGGGTGAAGATCTGCCCCATATTAATACCGCAGAGACATATGTGAGGGGTGATGAGTGGTGTAACGAGGAGATTCCAACATATGACTACCCAGGTGAGTAGTAATCACTGAATGCAGACAAGTCATATATTCTTAAAAATAAAGTGTAATATAAACGGTTATTAAGAAATGTCTTACGAATACACAAATATTAATACTACCTCCTGGTGTTTAGCACTGGTTGGATTTTCATGTGTTAAAGGGGTTGACCACTATTTTGTATGTCCCTTTCATGTGAACTAACTGCCATAGATAAGAACTTTACTTAATATTTGGCTTTCCTAAATCCTTCGTAAATGAGCTGGTCTTCTAGTCACATGATCTCTGGCTGAGAATCCTCTGACTTCCTGTTACACCATGCTCTGGAATCTGGAGAGACATCACAATCATGTGAACTTTATTCGATGTTGGAACTCGCGTTCCCAAAGCCCATGTGACTTTATGATATGTGACCAATCCACGCCAGCTTCCGTTTCCCCGCCTTCAAACTTTTAAGGCATTAACAGGAAGTGAGTGCCAGCCACAGCACTCACTTCCTGTTATTACCTACATGTCCAAAGGTGGGGAGAAGGAGGCCTGCGGTGATTGGTCACTGGGCTCGCGTGTCATAACATTGTTCTGACATCTCTGGAACTGTTCCAGCACGAGAGGTGAGTATAGGCTTTTTTTATTTTATGGGGAATGAGAAGAGGTAGTCCCATCTGTCAAAATATAAAATGAGTTAACCCATACAGTAAATGTCCTAAAAAAATCCAAACTACAGAACTAACGTATCTGTACCACCCCCACCCCGAGATCAAAATATTGTATATACCCCATATATAGAGAGCGAAAAAAGTTATAAATCTCACAAAATGTTGATGCAAAACAAGACTTAATTTAAGCAATAAAAATAAAATAAATATGTACATGTACCAGTATACAAGGTTGAAATTGTCGTAATCAAAACATCATGTGTTCTAGTCTCTTTGACTGTACACCATATGAAACGCAAAAAAATGTTTGTTTTTTTTTCAGCTTAGGCTGCTTTCACACATCCGGCTTGAGCTCTGCGGCTCAATCCGGCTGTGCAAGCTATGCAACGGATGCGGTGAACACACCGCATCCTTTGCATAAGTTTTTCCTTTGCGGCCAGTCCGGTTTTTGCCGCTTGCGGCATGCTACTGAGCAGGCGCAGTGGCAAAAACCGCATGCGGCGGCCGGATGCGGTTATTGCCGCATCCGGCCGCCATAGGCATGCATTGAAAAATGCGCCGCATCGGCCGAATGCGGCGCGATGCGGTTTTTTTTTTGCCAGGCAACGTTCCATCCGGCCGCCGCATCGGCTAAATCTGCCACATGCGGCAAAAACCGGATGGAACGCAAGGCCTTGCGGCACAATGCGGCACTAATTAAAGTCTATGCAGAAAAAACGCAACAGGCAGCAAAAAAAAACGGTTGCGATTTTCCTGCAAAGTGGCGGATTGTGCCGCATTGCAGAAACCGGAGGTGTGAAAGCAGCCTTACAGAACCCAAAATAATCATAAGGGAATTGCATTTTCCCCCCAACCATTTCAATCAACTTTTTTCAAATTTTTCTGTACAATTAATAATAAAATGAATGCTGTTATTCAAAACTCTTAATTCGCCCACTAAAAAAAACAAACTCTTATCCGGCTGTATAAACAAATAAAGACTTTTTCACTTTTAGAAGAAAAGAAAAATAATGTGTGCTTTTTGTCTCTGATTGACAGATTTCAGAAACAAGAGTGACCTGACAGTCAAAAACAGGAAGGCAGGCAATGGGTGGGGAATATGGAGAGAATGGAGGAGAGCTGCAAGTGCAATGCCCAGCCCTGCTGGATTGCAACTCATTAGCCTACGCTATCAATGGTAGATTTCTATTTAAACGAGAAAACTGAAGGGCAAAAGCAATGGTTTTAAAACATGAAGAATTATTATTATATATTGAGGGAATATTTTTTATGAAATATCTAGTTTTTATGTAATTTGAGCTATTGGATTCTGCAGGAAACCAACGACAATCACCCATGGCTTACAAAGCACACAGCTACAAACTCTTCAAGATCCGAAATTTTACCCATAATATGTCAGCCTTAAAGGGGTGGTTCACCCCTTTTCATTACTGGCCATATCGATATTATGTTGAGAAACAAGGTTTCTCTCAAATACCTTGTGTTGCCAATAGTGCCTCTGAGCGGTTCTATTGCTGTCCGCTCAGCCCCTTCACGTGACCCCCGAGGTTCGTGACCGCAGATGTCCAGTGATGTCACATCAACTGAGGTGAGACGCAGTCTTCCTGAGTGACTGGGCTGTGGGCGGCAATTCACTGCTCGTCACAGCCCAGCATCTCGCTGCTCTCTCTTTCACTGCAGAGAGCCACTAGCAGGAGCGATGCTGGGCTGTGATGAGCGGTGAAATGCCGCCCATTTACGGAGACTGGGCCCGGCTGTGGTGATGTCAGGTCAACAGGAATTTGTCATGACATCATCGGACATCAGAGGTCATGGAGCCTGGGGGGGTCACGCGAAGGGGTGAGTGGACCGCAATAGCACCGCTCACAGGCCTTATTGGCAACACAAGGTATTTGAAAGAAACCTTATTTCTCAACATATCAATTTGACCAGTAATGAAATGGCGTGAACCGCCTTTTTAATTCCTTGCATGTAAGGCAAGTTTTACACTTCTAAAGTCTATGACAACTTTAATGAGACAATTGAATTTTTCTACATGACTTAGAATTTGTATACTATTTATACAGAGACGGGATAATAAATCAATATAACATCACAGTAATATAATTAAAAAACAATTTTATTTTTGGCAGATAACTGTACCAGAAACTCGGAGGGATATGTGAAGTCATCAGAATTTAAAGTAGATGATCATGGGATCACACAAAATATGTATGAAGAGGATGCCATTATTTCTGCTGTAAAGACAGACCTTTGCAGCAAATATCTATCATCAGATACTTTTCAACATGTTCTATCTTCTGATTCATCACTAAATATTATGCAAAGAAACAATCACAAGAGGGATGTCGAACTATCATCTTATGCAGTGGCAAAGAAATTTTCATATTCAGAATGGGACAAAGGTCATACTGTTACATTACATCTTGGTACACATCAGAGAATTAGTACAGGGGAGAAGCCATATTCATGTTCTAAATGTGCAAAAGGTTTCTACCAGAAATCAAGTCTAGTACTACATGAGAGAATTCATACAGGACAGAAGCCACTTACAAGTTCAGAATGTGGAAAAGGGTTAATGAAGAAATCCAACCTTGCTGTACATCAGAGAAGTCACACAGGGGAGAAGCTACATTCATGTTCTGAATGTGGAAAATGGTTTGATAGGAAATCAGATCTTGTAAGACATCATAGAATTCACACAGGGGAGAAGCCATTTTCATGTTCAGAATGTGGGAAATGTTTTAACCAAAAATCAACTCTTGTTAGCCATGAAAGAATTCACAAAAGGATGAGTTCAGAATGTGGGAAAGGGTTTACGAAGAAATCAGATTTTGTTGCACATCAGAGAAGTCACACAGGTGAGAAGCCATATTCATGTTCAGTATGTGGGAAAGGTTTTAACAATAAATTCAGTCCCTGTATGTGTTTTCTCCAGTTCTATCCAGTGAGAGGACAACACCGGAGAGATGTCCAAATCCTCTTCTTCCACAGGCCTGTAAACAAATAAATCTCAATGTTTCTCAGGATCATCAGGTAGATGGAGAGAAGGTGTCATGAAATTTCCCTATGATGTGTAGACGGTTGTGAAGGTCTTGTGTTCAGTGTTGTTTTATCCACCAGTGTTATATGTTTATACTTGTGTAATGAGAACGGTGGAAATGGCAGGATTAGAGCTGATCATTGATGTGACTTCTCCATCTATCTGTGACTTTTACAATATTTGTTTCAGGGCGAAGATCTGACCCTTATTGATACTACAGAGCTGTACGTGAGGGGTGATGAGTGGTATAAAGAGGAGATTTCTACAGATAACCGCCAAGGTGAGTAGTAACCAATAAATGCAGACAAGTCATAGAATCTTCTAAAAAAAAAAAAATAGTGTAGTATAAACAATTATTAGGAAATGTCTTATTAACACACAAATTATTAATTCTACATCTTGGTGTTTACCACTGGTTGGATTTAAACATATTAAAGGGGTTGACCATTACTTTGCATGTCCCTGCCATAGATATGTACCTTACTAAATACTTTGCTTTCACAAATCCTTCAGTAACATGAGCTGGTCTTCTAGTCTCATGATCTCTAGCTGAGAATCCTCTGACTTCCGGTTACGCCATGTCAGATTCTCCATAACGTCTTGCCTCTGGAATCTGGTGGACATCAAAATCATGTGAACTCCATGCTGTGTGGGTGGGTGGAGCTTTATTTGTCAGCACTCGGACGCTAATTCTGTGCATACATCTGCAGACACATCTTTTCCATTTCTGCACATTTCTCCCTCCAGACCTCTACCTTGTATCTGTATGCATACATCACTGTGTGTGTGTGTGTGTGTGTGTGTGTGTGTATGTGTATGTGTATGTGTGTATAATACATATATTTATTTACACATACACACCATGCAGCATGACCTGTAACCTATTACACCGTGCAGTATACCCCCTATAATGTATATATTCTGTAAGGGATGCACTCACCTATAGCAGTCAAGGTAGACACATGCAGCATAATTGTTTTTCAAAACCAGGAAGATATATTTAAAGTCCATCAACTGCCATTTTCATAACCCCCCCTTCCCTCTACCCAAATCCAGGGGGCTTGGCACTTTCTACCATCAAACAATGTTCCCTTGACATGGCACCTGCATTCCTGTGTTGTTTCTTGGGCCTATGTTCTACTTGAAAAGTAAAATATTGATAAGCCAGTAACTATTTTATCACCCATGCATTGTTCCCTTTTTTTCTCCCTCATCCATCTCACTGCGCCATGGTCAAAGATAATTTCTTAAGGCTACCAGTGCCCACTTGATGACCAAACCCTCATTTTCTACAATAGAATGGTTCTGCTCACAGGAGGACACTGTCCTACTCAGATAACTGATGCTTAATCCGCAATCGCTTGTGCTATTTGGGATTTCTGCCCACATTTTCCACCATTTCTAAGGATTCAGTGACCGGCAGCAGTTTAAGTAGCCACAGGCAGCACAATTTATATCAAAACCAGGAAGAGTTATTTAATATCCATAAACTTCCAGGAAACAAAAACAAACAGCCTTTCTCTGGCATAAGTATAAGGAAAAACACAATAGGTCTTTTTCCCGTCCTCCGTCCCGGTCAGCCGACTGACTAACAGAGGTGTTTTCACCTTCGCTCCCCAGCTGCAAAATGAGGCAGGTGAACTGCCTTTATAGCTTGTTCCAAATCCTGGAACTGGAGGTTAGGGAATGGCCAGTCCCACCCAGCTCTAGTGGCCATTCTTAAAACCCAGACCCAATATTCGGTCCCATTAAAAAACACCTCTCAGCACTATACATGCTCAAGCCTCTTTCTCCGGGTCCTACATGACCGAGGCTTGCAACCTCGGTGACACATACCTCCCGTCCAATACCTATCCTGCTGCCACCTTACAATTCATACATATCCTTCTCCTCATCCATCTATTTTATTAAAATGAACATGATTAGTCAGTGAGGAGAGATAGGGGAAAAACATTATTATAAGTGCTGGTGTTCTAATACTTTATGGTACGTCTATTTCCTGTATCAGTAACTTGCTTGCAGCAGCGTTCTGGACAAGAACTAGTGCTCAAGCAGTATGTGAACTAGTGATGTGTCATTTACAAACAATCCAGTACAAAAAACTGACTTGCTTCTATGAACGATGGGAGCCATCACCCAGGTGAGAGCTAATTATAGTCTTTGGCTCTCATTGGAGGTAAAATTATAGCGATCAACAGCCAAAACCCTGCCTATTTGGATGAATCCCCCATTACCCAGCAATTTCATTGGCCTACTTTAAATGGAAAGGTTTCAGCAGCGGGGATTTTATTTTGAGTACGTGTTCACCCATGGATTTTCATGAGCGGATTCAAGTGATGTAGATCGTGGAAAAGAACCGGAATGCCCACCACTAGTGTAAAGCTGGGGGAGGAGTGTGAGGGTTTTAAGCGGAGTTACAAGTCTGTGCTTGCTTCTGCCTTGCATCCCAGCACAAGGGCTGATGGGAAATGTAGACAAAAGGTAGCCGAGGATTCTGAACAGGAAGGTAGAACAGAACTGGTGCCAGGACACAGGAAGCGAAAGAGAAAGCCAGAAGAAAAACATGCAAATTGTCTGAAAAGTTATATGGGGATCATTAGGGTGATTGTACTAAAGCATTTATGGCAAGATCTGTAAGTGGGTCAGGGTAGTGGAGAACCTGCTTAAAGATTATAATATCAGAAACAAACAGTTTATGGGGCACGTCAGTGACAGCTTACTGTGCTTTTTTCCATTCCTAGTCTGTTTATCCACCCATTATCATTTCCTCCTCTTCCCTGTCACAAAAAGATAAAGTGAAAAGTAATTAAAGTTACTAAGAATTTGGTAAAATGAGAAAATAAATAAAAATCAAGTTAGCTATCATCATTCCTTTAATTATCCCATCTATCAAAATATAAAATGTATTAATCCATATGGTAAATGTCGTAGAAAAATCCAAACTATAGAACTATTGTATTTGGCCCCACCCCCACCCCACCCTGAGATACCCTGTCGACGGAAAAATAAAGTTATAGATCGCACAAAATGTTGAGATAAATTTTTGCAAAGTTTAGAATTATTTAAGCCATAAAAATTAAATATATGTATACATATACCATTATACAGGTTTGAAATTGTCATAATAAAAAAATTCTGTTTTAGTCGCTTTTCCTGAACACCAAATAAAACCTCCAAAATAATGACATTCCCAAATGATCATGAGGGAATTGGTTTTTTTTTCCCCATCATTTCAACCAACTGTTTTCAAATTTTTTTTGTATGATTGATAATATAATGAATGCTGTCGGTCAAAATTCTAATTCGTCCAGTAAAAAAGAGCTCTCCTATGGCTGTGTAAACAGAAATGAAAACTTTATGAATTTTAAGAAAAATAATGTGTGCCTTTTGTCTCTGACAGATCGCTAATAGAAGAGTGACCTGTCAGTGAGAAACAGGAAGGCAATGGGTTGGGGAATAGGGAGAGAATTGAGGAGAGCTGCAAGTGCAATGTCCAATCCTGCTGCACTTCCAACTAATTAGAATATAATCTCAATGATAGAGTTCTCTTTAAGAGGGAAAAGTAATGGTTATAAAGCATAAAGAATTATATTTTAAAGGAATATTTGTTTTATGAAATATATATATACTTTTTATGTAACTTGAGCTATTGGCGTCTGCAGAAAACCAATGGCAAGCACCCATGGCTTGCAAGGCACACAGCTATAAATTCTATAAGATCTGAAATTGTACCCGTATTGTTTGACAGCCATAATTCCTTCCCTATAAAGCAAGTTTTGTACTTCTAAAGTGTATGGCAACTTTAATGAGAAAATTTATCTACATGCCTTTTAAGTTGTGTACTAATATCAATACAGAGACAGGATAATAAATCAATATAACTTCACAGTAATATTGTTAAAAAATAACAATTTTATTTTCGGCAGATGACTCTACCAGAAACTCAGAGGGATATATAAAGTCATCAAAATTTAAAGTTGAGGATTATGAGATCACACAAAATATGAATGAAGAGTATGCTATTATTCCTGCTATTAAGACAGACCTTCACAGCAAAGATCTATCATCTGATATTTTTCAACATATTCTATGTTCTGATTCATCACAAAATGTTAAGCAAAGAAAAGATCACAGGAGGAATGTCGAACTCTTAAATCATACAATAGAAAAGAAATGTTCATATTCAGAATGTGACAAAAGTCATCCTGTTACATTACATCTTGCTGCATGTCAGAGAATTAGCACAGGGGAGAAGCCATATTCTTGTTCTAAATGTGAGAAAGGGTTCTACCAGAAATCAAGTCTAGTACTACATGAGAGAATTCACACAGGACAGAAATCACTTATAAGTTCACAATGTAGAAAAGGATTTTCGAAGAAATCAAATCTTGCTGCACATCAGAGAAGTCAAACTGGTGAGAAGATACATTCATGTTCTGAATGTGGAAAATGTTTTAACAGGAAATCCGATCTTATTAGACATCAAAGAATTCACACAGGGGAGAAGCCATTTTCATGTTCAGAATGTGGAAAATGTTTTAACCAAAAATCAACTCTTGTTAGCCATGAGAAAATTCACATAGGGAAGCGTTCTGAATGTGGGAAAGAGTCTACGCAGAAATCAGATTTTACTGCACATCAGAATAGTGACGCAGGTGAGACGTCATATATATGTTCTGACTGTGGAAAATGGTTTTACAGTAACTCAAATCTTATTAAACATCAGAGAACTCACTCAGGGGAGAAGCCATATTCATGTTCAGAATGTGGGAAATGTTTTAACAACAGATCAAATCTTTCTGTACATCTGAGAAGTCACACAGGGAATAATCCATATTTATGCTCAGAATGTGGAAAGTGTTTTATCAACAAATCAAATCTTTCCGTACATCTAAGAAGTCACACAGGGGAGAAGCCATTTTCATGTTCAGAATGTGGGATATGTTTTAACCACAAATCAAGTCTTGTTAAACATGAGAGAATTCACACAGGGGAAAAGCCATATTCATGTTCTGAATGTGGGAAATGTTTCTACAGTGATTCACAGCTTATTAGACATCAGAGAACTCACACTGGGGAAAAGCCATATTCATGTTCTGAATGTGGAAAATGTTTTAACACAAATTCACATATGAGTAGACATAAAAGAACACACACATGTGAGAGGCTATTTACATTTTCAGAATATTAGATAAGTGTAAACCAGTCTTGTGACGCAAGAGAATTCACAGAAGGGAGAAGTTATTTTCTTGTTCAGAACGTGGGAAATGTATTATATAGAAATCAAGTCTCACTGTACACTAGAAAAATCACACAGGGGAGAAGCCATTTGTATTTTCAGAAAATAGAAAATTGTTTTCTTTGGACAACTAGTTTTTTTTATAGACAAATGCCAAAATTCATGAAGTAATATGATAATCAAAAAGGGCACAATCACAAGATACAAAAGATAGCAATATTGCAATTGGTCTGCGGATGAAAGCATGATGCAGAAAGACACATCAGCCAGAAAAATAAAGTTGTGGTGCCCCACTCAATGTTGACTCTCCCTCCTTGTCCCTGTAGCCCTATATTGAAGCACCAATCAAAATGACAAAATCAGAAATGTACCCCTATAGCAGCACAACATCATGTAAAATAATCTTCACGTGTAAAATACTTAATGTAACATGGCATAATGTACATGTATAATGTGTGCAATATGTTAAGATGAAAAAAAACTAGTGGCTCATTATCCATTTGAAGGCATAAGTTATATATGGTTCTAAACACAAACAAAAGAAGTAAGGTAGGGGTCCTCAGGCATGGCCTCTTTGATAGTCTGCATAAAATTGTACCTAGTGGAGAACTTCTTTAATTATTGCTACATACATATGATTGCTAGAAAAAGATAAAAGTGAAATTAAATGGAGGTATGATGAAAATGTATTGCTGAAAATTAACAAAAAGATGAAATGCACTCAAGGGAAAATGTAAGAAAATGAGTTATTAATTAGTTGTCAATTTAACTTCACAATTGAATTTACAAGTGAAAAAATGACAAGTGAAAAAAACCAGTGACTTACACTGTGCAGTCAGTAGATAGAGGAAGAGGTTACTGTAGTAAAAACATGAGAAAAAAGACAGAAGTATGCCTATATGTATGGGAGTAGAAGGAGTAATGAATGGACAGGTTATGAGGTTACTGGAATGCAGAGCATGAGAAAATGGATCTGCGCCTTTGCAAGAGAAAGCGGTGAAGGTTACTGGAGTGCAGAGCATGAGAAAATGGACCTGTGCCTGCGTGAGAGAAAGCGGTGAAGGTTAGCGAAAATAACCATTTGAAAATAATCTATATACACCAACATTTAAAACATAAAAATGGTAATTAAATAGTTTTATGTGAATAAAAACATATGAAGGAAAACATGCCAGAAAGTGTGATATTGAATTTTGAAACAAGCCATATATAAAATGGTATCCTAGGGAAAAATGAATACAAAAATTATAAAAATATAAAGAGGACGAAGTATGCATAATTAATTTATTAGATGTAAAATATATATATATATATATATATCAGTGGAACCTTGGTTAACGAGAACAATCCGTTCTGGGAGTGTGCTTGTTAGCCAAGTTACTCGTTCAGCAAAGCAAGATTTCCCATAGGAAATCACTGCAATGCAGACAATTCGTTCCACAACTTGTTAAATGTCCCATCCTGGTCCCCTATTTTGCCATTCTACACACGTACAAACACGCACAAACACGTACAAACACACATGTACACACACATATTATGCTCACCTTACCTTCGATTCCATCGCCGGTCTCCTGGGACTTGCTGTTCGCTGGTACGGGATGTGTATTGGGTAACCATCACGACGAGGGAGGAACTTCCGCTGCCAGAATGCTGACGTCAAAGGCAGGAGCCGCTTGCCTCTGATTGGCCAGCGCACTGCCTTTGAGTAGCGGCTGACAGGGGAAGTTCCTGCCTCGTCACGATGCTTGCCGAATGCCGATACACATCCTATACCGGCAAACTACAGGACCCAGGAGGCCGGTGATGGAACGGAATGCACACATATTATGTTCACCTTACCTTCCGTTCCATCGCCAGCCTCATGGTCCTTGTAGAACCATGAGGCCGGCGATGGAACGGAAGGTAAGGTGAGCATAATACTGTATGTGTGCACGTGCGTGTTTGTTTGTGTGTGTTTGTGCGTGCTTGTGTGCGTTTGTGTGGACTGCAAGTGCGGGTTAGAGCGCAGTGGATGTACGGAACCAGAAGTGTGTGCAGCGAGTATTTTGCTCATACAGCAAAGCTTTCTCGTAAACCGAGTTACAAATTTACAGCAAGCTTTGCTCGTTAGGCAAAATACTCACTAACTGGGCTACTCGTTAAGCGAGGTTCCAATGTGTGTGTATATGTATATATGTATGTATATATGTATATATATATATATATATATATATATAATCTGTTAAAAATAGTTAAGAACATATATATGTACATATATACATTTATATATACATTTATATATCTGAAATTTAATTTAATCCCTGAGGCCTGAAAATATTTATTTAATTTCAAAATCCAAAAAATCTTTTATTTTGGTTTTGGACTTCTTTTTGGTTGGGTATAGTCAAAGGAATTTGTTCAATAGGTGTTTCCTGAAGACCCTGAAATTATTATGATAAATGATACAATGCTTACATAAACCATGTAATAGAAATCCTTTGTTAATTTTTCAGTAATACATTTTCATCATACCGCCATTTCATTTAATTTTTATCGCTTTCTAGAAATCATGTGTTTCTAGCAATATCTAGTGAACTTCACTACTGGGTACTATTTTATGTAGACTATCAGATATTCCAATGGTCTAATACCTTCCTGGGATTTGTTCTAATTCAATCCTACACGGGTTCTCACTCTTTTCTTTCACTTTGTGGCACTCCAATCAATCCTAATCTCTCTTTTCCCCTTCCACTGATAGTCCAATGGTTTATACCACAGTTCTAGAGGGCTCTCACTACAGTCATGGGTTTGGATCATTTCACATCAAATGAAACACAATTTTCCTTTTTTTATTTACTTTTTATTTTTTATGTTTCAATGTAACACATTTTGTTTGAGATGTTACCAATGCTTTATATCTGTTTGATGACATACGCTATGTCTGGCCAATGTTTGTATGTCTGTTCAATATGTGAATGATCAAGTGAATTAGCGGTTTTGGCGCTTTCCTTTTTTGAAATGTGTTTCACACTATATATATCCTCAGTTTTATGTACCATGGAATTATGATTGTCCTGGCAAAGTAGTTTTTCTCCGAAACACGTTGAATAAAATAATTTTCTACGATACTGTTTCATTCATTTACAATGCACCGTGGATGTTAGCCCCTATCATTCATTAATTAAGGCAGACTAGACAGTCGCCAGACTGCACACATAGTGTTGACTTTATTCTGCATGTCAGTACAAATATGGTGATACCAAATTTATATATATTTTTATTTTTTAGATTTTATTTTTTTATACAATTAAAAAAAAAAAGTATAATATAATGTCACAAAAGTTGAATATACCCCTCACATTTTTGTGAATATTTTATTATATCTTTTAATCACGGGACAACACAAACGATATGACACGTTGTTACAATGCATAATAATCAGTGTACAGCTTGTAGAAGTGTAAATTTGCTGTGCCCACTAAATAACTCACTGTCACAAGTAGTGTTAAGCGGACCCGAACTGTAAAAGTCCGGATCCGTGCAGTTTCAGGGTCCGATCCAGGTCCGACCTGGACCTTTTTTTTTTTTTTTTTTTCTCGCTCTCTCTCGCTCTCTCTCGCTCTCTCTCGCGCTCTCTCTCTCGTCCCCGTATCCGCTCCCCATTGACGTACATTGGTCTGGATTCCGGATCGGATCCGGACTTCTTTCACAACCCGCGACAGATCCGCCGGACCCGGATTATGAGCAATCCGCTCAGTTCTAGTCACAAGGTTTTTTCAAGCATCATTAACTGTCATGGGAGCGTCAGGGTGTGTGGAAACTCATGATTATTATTATTATTATTATTATCTGCCTTCTAACTTCTCTGATGACAAATCAGCCTAGAGACTCAGACGTCGACTCACAGACTTGTAATTTTTAGGCAGGCTAGTAAGAGTCTGCTCGTCATATTCACACTTATATATATGCTGACTGGACTGTTCTTCTAGTGCCAGCTATAGCTTGTCTATTCTGGTCTGGAGATGTGGATTTACCCAGGATTACTTGTGGTTGTGTCTGTTGTGAGTGGTTTAAGTTTAAACCTTTTTGTGGCATTGTGTTGCTGCCTTTCTTCACTACCTTTTCACTTTAGTTTCTTAGTTTTTATTCCTGAGAGTGTGCCATGTGACTGAACTTCTGTTATTACTGTCTGTCTTGACTCTTATTTCCCTTTCACTTCAGACCCTTCCTTCCCTGGGGAGGGGGAGAGATTAGCTTTATTTAGGAGCACAGTAAGGTAAGAGACTCGGGCATCTGCACCATTAGGGGTAGTTCTGAGGATAGTGATAGCCTAAAGTCCCCTGGCGTGAGGGAAAGTATAGGAGCCTTTTGTCCTTCGCTATACTACAGTCACATAATGACAACTGGTCTCTGGAAGTTTAACATGGCGCACCTCATGGCAAACAATTCTTTGAGCATCTGAAAATAAAAAAAACAAAACAATTGTAGTGCTACATAAAGATGGCCTATTCTATAAGAAGATTGCCAACACCCTAAAACTGAGCTGTAGTATGGTGGCCAAGAACATACAGCAGATTCACAAGACAGATTCCACTCAGGAAAGGCCTCACAATGGTTGATTAAAGGGAAGGTGTCGTGGTTTTTAATTTTTGTATTAAAAATAGTGATTATGAAATCAATAATTTTTAATACAAAATTAAACCACTGCTTATTTAGTTTTATTTAATTCTAATTTTACTGGAGGCACTGGGGGCTGCCATGCTGGATTTGCTGTGTATGTAACGACAGTTACTCACTGCTTTATGGCAGCCCCTGTGCATAGACTCTGATAGTCGGAATCCGACCCCTAGGCTTATTACGGTAGAGCTCCCTGCTGTGACTTGGACGCTCCCCCTGGGCTGTCCAGATCACAGCACAGGGAGGAGATCAGCGCCATCTTTCTGCAGCTCACAGCGGTCATTCTGTGTGCTGAACTTTTCCCCCCGTCACCCGTTCGGCCCGTGGTGGTAGTGTACCGGCGCCCCTCCCCCCGCCGATGCTACCTTCTCTGATAATACCCCCACGCTCTGCCCCCATGGCCTGTCACCTGCCGGCCTTTGTGAGTAGTGTACGGCCCCCTCCTTCCCCGGCCGCATGTATATACGTGTATGCTGGCAGAGCAATGTGTGTGCGTGCTTGTGTGTGCTGGCAGAGCATTGTGTGTGCGTGTGGCAGAGCATTTTGTGTGTGCTGGCAGAGCAATGTGTGTGCGTGTGTGTGGCAGAGCATTTTGTGTGTGTGTGCTGGCAGAGCATTGTGTGTGCGTGTGGCAGAGCATTTTGTGTGCTTGTGTGTGTGGCAGAGCATTTTGTGTGTGTGCTGTCGGAGCATTGTGTGTGCGTGTGGCAGAGCATTTTGTGTGTGTGTGCTGGCAGAGCAATGTGTGTGCATGCTTGTGTGTGCTGTCAGAGCATTTTGTGTGTGTGCTGTCAGAGCATTTTGTGTGTGTGCTGGCAGAGCAATGTGTGTGCGTGCTTGTGTGTGTGTGGCAGAGCATTTTGTGTGTGTGCTGGCAGAGCATTGTGTGTCCGTGCGTGTGGCAGAGCATTTTGTGTGTGTGCTTGTGTGTATGTGCGTGTGGCAGAGCATTTTGTGTGTGTGCTGGCAGAGCATTGTGTGTGCGTGCTTGTGTGTGTGGCAGAGCATTTTGTGTGTGTGCTGGCAGAGCATTGTGTGTGCGTGTGGCAGAGCATTTTGTGTGCTTGTGTGTGGCAGAGCATTTTGTGTGTGTACTGTCAGAGCATTGTGTGTGCGGGTGGCAGAGCAATGTGTGTGCGTGCTTGTGTGTGGAGGAGCATTTTGTGTGTGTGCTGGCAGAGCATTGTGTGTCCTAGCGTGTGGCAGAGCATTTTGTGTGTGTGCTTGTGTGTTTGTGTGCTGGCAGAGCATTGTGTGTGCGTGTGGCAGAGCATTTTGTGTGTATGCTGGCAGAGCAATGTGTGTGCGTGCTTGTGTGTGTGGCAGAGCATTGTGTGTGTGCTGGCAGAGCAATGTGTGTGCGTGCATGTAGCAGAGCATTTTGTATATGTGTTGGCAGAGCATTGTGTGTGCGTGTGGCAGAGCATTTTGTGTGTATGCTGGCAGAGCAATGTGTGTGCGTGCTTGTGTGTGTGTGGCAGAGAATTTTGTGTGTGTGCTGGCAGAGCATTGTGTGTGCGAGCATGTGGCAGAGCATTTTGTGTGGGTGCTGGCAGTGCATTGTGTGTGCATGTGCGTGTGGCAGAGCATTTTGTGTGTATGCTGGAAGAGCAATGTGTGCTTGTGTGTGCGTGTGGCAGAGCATTATGTGTGTGTGCTGGCAGAGCATTGTGTGAGCGTGCTTGTGTGTGGCAGAGCATTTTGTGTGTGTGCTGGCAGAGCATTGTGTGTGCGTGTGGCAGAGCATTTTGGGTGCTTGTGTGTGTGTCAGAGCATTTTGTGTCTGTGCTGTCAGAGCATTGTGTGTGCGTGTGGCAGAGCAATGTGTGTGCGTGCTTGTGTGTGCTGGCAGAGCAATGTGTGTGCGTGCTTGTGTGTGCTGGCAGAGCATTGTGTGTGCGTGTGGCAGAGCATTATGTGTGTATGCTGGCAGAGCAATGTGTGTGCGTGCTTGTGTGTGTGTGGCAGAGCATTTTGTGTGTGCTGGCAGAGTATTGTGCGTGCATGTCGCAGAGCATTTTGTGTGTGTGGTGGCAGAGCATTGTGTGTGCATGTGCGTGTGGCAGAGCATTTTGTGTGTATGCTGGCAGAGCAATGTGTGCTTGTGTGTGTTGCAGAGCATTTTGTGTGTGTGCTGGCAGAGCATTGTGTGTGCGTGTGGCAGAGCATTTTGTGTGTGCTGGCAGAGCATTGTGTGTGCGTGTGGCAGAGCATTTTGTGTGTGTGCTGGCAGAGCATTGTGTGTGCGTGTGGCAGAGCATTCTGTGTGTGTGCTGGCAGAGCATTGTGTGTGCGTGTGGCAGAGCATTTTGTGTGTATGCTGGCAGAGCAATGTGTGTGCGTGCTTGTGTCTGTGTGGCAGAGCATTTTTTGTGTATGCTGACAGAGCAATGTGTGTGCGTGCTTGTTTGTGTGGCAGAGCATTTTGTGTGTATGCTGGCAGAGCAATGTGTGTGCTGGCAGAGCATTGTGTGTGCGTGTGGCAGAGCATTTTGTGTGTGCTGGCAGAGCAATGTGTGTGCGTGCTTGTGTGTGGGTGGCAGAGCATTTTGTGTGTGTGCTGGCAGAGCATTGTGTGTCTGTGCATGTGGCAGAGCATTTTGTTTGTATGCTGGCAGAGCAATGTGTGTGCGTGCTTGTGTGTGGGTGGCAGAGCATTTTGTGTGTGCTGGCAGAGCATTGTGTGTCTGTGCATGTGGCAGAGCATTTTGTGTGTGTGCTGGCAGAGCATTGTGTGTCCGTGCGTGTGGCAGAGCTTTTTGTGCGTGCGTGGCAGAGCATTGTGGGTGAGCGTGCAGCAGAGCATTGCTCCACTCTACCCAGCCCCAGCTACTGTTGCCGCCCCTCCCCCCGCCGTTACCGTCTCTAATGACACCCCCTCCCTCCCCTCTACCCAGCCCTCGCTCTGCCCGCCGCTGCTGTGTGTGTGTGTGTGTGTGTGTGTGTGTGCGCCACTGCATGTGAGTACCTGTGTGTGTACCGGTGATACTGTCTGCAGGGTTGTGTATCTAATCCTATCCTGTGTGATACTGTCTGCTGAGCTGTGTATCTAATCATGTCCGGTGTGATACTGTCTGCTGAGCCGTGTATCTAATCCTATCCTGTGTGATAGTCTGCTGAGCCATGTATCTAATCCTATCCTGTGATACTGTCTGCTGAGCTGTGCATCTAATCATGTCCGGTGTGATACTGTCTGCTGAGCCGTGTATCTAATACCTCTGTGATACTGTCTGCTCAGCTGTGTATCTAATCCTATCCTGTGTGATACTGTCTGCTGAGCTGTGTATCTAATACTCTCCTGTGGATACTGTCTGCTGAGCCGTGTATCTAATCCTCTCCTGTGTGATACGATCTGCTGAGCCGTGTATCTAATCCTATCCTGTGTAATACTGTCTGCTGAGCCGTGTATCTAATGCTATCCTGTGTGATACTGTCTGCACAGCTGTGTATCTAATCCTATCCTGTGTGATATTGTCTGCATAGCTGTGTATCTAATCCTATCCTGTGTGATACTGTCTGCTGAGCTGTGTATCTAATACTCTCCTGTGTGATACTGTCTGCTGAGCTGTGTATCTAATACTCTCCTGTGTGATACTGTCTGCTGAGTATGTAATCCTATCCTGTGTGATACTCCAGCTGTCTTTGGTGACACTTTAGACATTTCTGGTCACCAACAAAATGGCTCTGCACTATGTCCCTACATGTCATTCTCTGTTATCTGTTGTAAACACTCAGATTAGGAGGGGGGAGGCATGCCATCACACACAGGAGAGCAGACTCCGCCCACTTTTACTGCAGTTGTAATGTGAGCTTTTTCTACAGTGGTATTTCTCTATTATTTCAGAAGCTGCTCCCCCTAATGTTTAACAGTGGAAAATATCAAACTTTTTATTTTTATTTTATATTTTGCACAATTAAAAACAAATAATATTTAAACAAAACATATAAACATTATTACTTTACATTTTTTCAGTTATTGAAATTTTTTTTTTTTTTTTACGATACCTTCCCTTTAAAGTAGAGTGCATGTGCTTAGCGTCATATGTTGTCTTTTCAAAAGAGAAATATGAGTGCTACCCTCATTGCTGCAGATGTTAGAGGAGTGGGGATGGGGGTCATCCTGTCAGTGCTGAGACCATATGCTGCACACTGCATCAAATTGCTTAGCATGGCTATTGTCCCAGAAAGAAGCCTCTTCTAAAGATGATGCACAAGAAAGCCCGCAGTTTGCTGGACAAGTAGACTAAGGACATGGATTACTGGAACCATGTCCTGTGGTATGATGAGATCAAGATAAACTTATTTGATTCAGATGGTGTCAAGTTTGTTGGCGACAACCAGGAGAAGAATACAAAGATAAGTGTGTCTTGCCTACAGTAAAGCATGGTGGTGGGAATATAGTGGTTTGGAGCTGTATGAGTGCTGCTGACTGTGAGCAGCTACAGTTTATTGTGGGAACCATAATTGCCATCATTTACCATGACATACTAGAGCAAAGCATGATCCCCTCCCTTCAGACACTGGGCCATAGGGCAGTATTCCAACATAATGACCCCAAACACAACTCCAAGATGACCACTACCTTGCTAAAGAAACTGAGGGTAAAGGTGCTAGACCTAAACCCTATTGAGCATTAGAGATGAGCCAACATGGGGTTCTCTGTTTGGAGTTGGGGTTCGGAAACAGACTTCCAAAAAAACAAAGTTTGGGTTCAAAGTTGCAGTGAGTTACAAGTGCAAACCACTCAAGTGAGCAGTGCTGTGATTGGGTATGAGTGATGCTCAGCTCTGTGCAAGCTGCTTGCAGTGTTTGAACGGTTCACATTTGGGGCAAAATTGGCATGATCAGATGCAGTGTGCACATAAACAAAAAAAAGTAATTTGAAAAACCTTGCCTACCCTGCTGTTCTTCTTATGGCTGGCAGCATGTAGGTGGAACCACAAAATGCCCAATTACTGACTTCCATTGAGGTTCGGATCAAGTCGGGGTCAAAAACAGAATTTTTCTTTTTTTTTTAAACCTTTTTTTTATTCAAATTTTTAACCCCTTAACGACCCATGACGTACTGGGTACGTCATGGATCGTGTGCCGGTAAGCCCCGCCCCCTGCCGCCGGCAGGCGGCCGCGATCCGCGCACATATCAGCTGTTATCAACAGCTGACCTGTGCCTGCTAGCCGCGGGTGGAACCCTTACATTTCGCTGCCAAAATCTGGCAGCAATAAGTATATGGGCGCCGCCATGACAGTCACTTACCCCGCCCCCACCGGAAGTCACGTGACATGATCACGTGACTTTCGGTGGTTGCCATGGTAGCACAGGGTCATGTGATGACGCCTGTAGCTAACATGACTCACTTCCTCTCAATGCCGGAATACAGCCGGCATTGAAAGTAAAGCAGCAAATCTGCAGTTCTCAGCTCTGTAGCTGAGATCTGCAGATAGTGCAGAGTGATCGGATTGCTGATCGCTATAGCCCCCTAGGGGGACTAGTAAAATAAAAAAAAAAAAGTAAAAAAAAAAAGTTTTAAAAAAATAAAAAAACCCTAAAAGTTCAAATCACCCCCCTTTCACCCCATTGAAAATTAAAGGGTTAAAAAAATACAAAATACACACATATTTAGTATCGCCATGTTCAGAAATGCCCGATCTATCAAAATATAAAATCAATGAATCTGATCAGTAAACGGCGTAGCGGCAAAAAAATTCCAAATGCCAAAATTACGTTTTTTGGTCGCCGCAAATTTTGCGCAAAATGCAATAACAGGCGATCAAAACGTAGCATCTGCGCAAAAATGGTACCGTTAAAAACGTCAGGTCGAGACGCAAAAAATAAGCCATCACTGAGCCTCAGATCCTGAAAAATGAGAACGCTACGGGTTTTGGAAAATGGCGCAAAACGTGCGCCACGTTTTTTGGACAAGCTTGTGAATTTTTTTTAACCCCTTAGATACAAGTAAACCTATACATGTTTAGTGTCTACAAACTCGCACTAACTTGAGGCATCACATAGATATCTCAGTTTTACCATATAGTGAACACAGTGAATAAAATATCCCAAAAATCTATTGTACGATCACACTTTTTTTGTAATTTTTTTTGGCCTGGGCAATGTACAACTGCAGCCCTATCTTTGCTGTAAGTAATCCTTAATTTTTGGAGGATATTTATTCCTCTTTTTGTTGCTATGTTTACACCGTTGTAGTTCCCCCAATATTTTACCTATTAGGGGGGTGTAGTTAAGTGAATAAAGTTGGTCTGGACTCCTCCCTATCTTTATCCCCAAATACGTTAGGGATGACTTTGAGACACGTAGTTCCAGACCCAGCTTCCCCTATTGCTCCTGAGGTATTTTGTCTCCTAATTCTAGAAGTTCACTTTTGTTGATGTTAATTCTGTAGCCTGAATATTCCCTGAATTTCTGAATAAAGTCAAAGATCCTCCTCAGCTGTTCTAGTGGTCTTGACAGAAAAAGTATGATGTCATCCGCAAAAAGAGCAATCTTAACTTTAATTTTGCGTACTCGGATTCCGTCAAATAGATCCGACTCCTCTATATATATCCAGTAAAGGGTTCCATGGCCAGGTTGAATAGCATTGGCAACATTGGACATCCCTGTCTAGTCACCTTGTGCAAGTGAAAAGGATCAGAGAGGAATCCTGGTGTGTGTACTCTAGCTGTAGGACTATTGCAGACTCCATCAAAAAATATTCTAAATTTGCCTTTTAAATTGAACGAGTCCAACGTCGTCCCCAGCCACTCCCAACTAACGTTATCAAATGCTTTCTCTGAGTCAAGAGTTAGGAGGGTTGTCTGTCTCCTGAATGTTGTTGTCGACCTACCTGGTCCAACACTGTCAAGACTTTTTCTTATGTTTTTAACTGCAGCTCTTCCCTTAACAAATCCCACCTGAGCCAGCTTCACCAGTTGAGGGGGCACCATTGCTAAGCGGTCAGCCATTATTTTGGATGTAATCTTTAGTCTAAGTCAATAAGTGAAGTGGGTCTGTAGGAGCCAGCCTCCAAAGGGTCTTTGCCTTGCTTTGGAATTACTTTGATGCATGTCTCCTTGGATCTACCTGTTATCAAAATGTTGTTATAGTAAGTAGTCAGTACTGGGGAAACCTGTGCCTTGTAAAATTCCTCATTATACCCATGGGGACCGGGTGCCTTTCCATTTTGAAGATGACTTATAGTGTTCTTCACCTCTTCTTCTGTTATGTCCACATTAATTACATCCTGCTGCTCCTGTGTGCTTTTAGGTAGAGATAAATTTTGGAGTTTGGAGGAAGGATCTGCCCTCTGCTATGTTGGTATGTGAAAGTTTGTATAGATCTTTATAGAAGTTTTGTAGAGTGGAATTTATTTTTTTATGGGCAGAGATTACCTTTCCTTGTCCATCTTTTATTCTGACTATCGGGGATACTTGTAAAAATCCCTTTGCCAATCTCGCCAGAAGCTTACCCGCTTTGTTACCGTATCTAAGTAATTCGACCTCTTGCCTAGATCTATACACTTGCTCCCTCCTGTCTAGCCACATCTTAAACTCTTGTTTGGTCAATTTCCAATGTTCTCTGTTTTGAGTTGAGCGGTTCTGCAAGAACTCTGTATAAGCATGTCTGAGTTTAGCACTAGATTCAGAATAACCCTCGCTCACTTTTTTTCTTGAGGGAAGAGACGTACATTAAAATTCTGCCTCTCAGCACCGTCTTTGCCGTGTTCCAAAACAGAGCAGTTTGATCTACGTGTCGTCTGTTGTCAAATACAAACTCATCCCACCAGCAGCGCAATTTGTCATTGAATCCCTTGTCCTTTGTTAGGAAGGCTGGTAATCTCCATATAAAGTCTGTTTCCCTAACCACCCTGTCCATCAGTTCCATACCCACTGGGGCATGATCCGATATAACCAGATCAAAAATTTTGACCGACTTCAACCTGTTAAATATACTCTCAGAGGTCAGAAGGTAGTCAATTCTCGACCAGGACTGGTGGACATGGGAAAAGTGACTAAACTCTCTAGCATCAGGATGTACCCAGCGCCAGACATCCCTCAGCCCAGTCTGATTAAGTAGAGAGGGGAGTGCGTTTTCCTCTTTCTGGGTGGTCCTACCCTGACTCCTGTCTTCCTCTATTTTATGTATAGTATTAAAGTCACCTCCAGTAACTATCAAGGGCGAATTGTCCAACATATTTTTCCTCTATATCTTCAAAGAAGGATTTGTTTGAACCATTAGGGCCAGAAATGTTGTATATAGTATAGGTTTCTCCTCCATGGTCTATACTGACCCGGACCCCTCTCCCCTGGTCATCACACTTCTGAGACAATAATTTAAAATCAAAGTTGTGGTGGAACAAAATCACTACCCCCGCTTGTCTCCCTTTTGCTGCCGAACCCATTACTGTCCCCACCCAGAATCTATTAAGCCTGAAAAAATTCTCTTCACTTAAATGAGTTTCCTGAAGTAGGACAATGTCTGGGGACAATCGTTTAAGGCGCCACAGTATCTTAGACCTTTTGTTCGGGGATCGTAGACCCTTTACATTCCAGTTCTATGGACAGTGACAGGGAACCTCACCCAGCTGTCTCACAATCTGCGCTCGTGGTGCTGCCTGAGGGAGGTGCGTTTGAGACCCCAACCTACCCCAGATCCAGGCTCAGTCTCCGGCCGCAGTTCTTTCCGATGTGCTACGGCTGTACACCGCTGCACTCACTCTCCCCTGTCTGCTTTCTGCACTGTAATCCGGCCGAGCGCGGAAGGGGTGGTATCAGCGGCGCAGTCCCCACAGCATGGGTCCTAGGTCTCTCCCCCTGTGGGTCTTCTCAGTCGATCTCCTGCTTAGCTTTCCAGCCTCCCAGGCTTGGCAGCGCAATCCCTGACCTCCATGTTGGGACACAATCTGGTGACGTTGTCTCTGGGGGATTTTATGCGGGGGCAACTATCACCCAGCAGCTGTCTGCCTTTTGGGGTGTTGGATAGGCACAGATCTGTCCTTGTTCCCTAGTTTGGTCTCTTGCAGGTGTAGGAGCTCCTCACCATGAGTCCTAGATCCTCGGCGCCATAACCGTAGTCAAAACCGAACAGTTTTAAGGTTTGAATGTACCTGGTGAACCAGACTTCTAAAGATTCATTCATCTCTATTGAACATGTGTAGGGCATCCTCAAAGGAAGGTGGAGGAGCCCAAGGTCTCCAACATCCACCAACTCCATGATGTCATGGAGGAATGGTAGAGGATTCCAGTGGTAACCTGTGAATCTCTAGTGAACTCCATGCCCAAAAGAGTTAAGGTAGGGAACACACAAAATATTGACACTTTGGGTACAGTTTGTCCATTTTCACTTAGGGGTGTACTCACTTTTGTGGATAGCTGTTTAGTCATTAATGCTGTGTGTTGAGTTATTTAGAGGGCACACCAAATCTACATATATAAGAGTTGCACATTGGGGAAAATTAGTATTTAATAGAATGCTGATTTTGCAAGTTTTCCTACCTACAAAAAATGGAGAGGTCTGTAATTTTATCGTAGGTACACTTCAACTGTGATGGGCAGAATCCAAAAATATTACCAGAAAATCACATTGTATGACTTTTAAATAATTAATTTGTATTTTGCACGAAATAAGTATTTGATCACCTACCAACCAGCAAGAATTCTCTTACAGACCTGCTATATTTTCTATAAGAAGCTCCTACTCTGCACTCATTACCTGTATTAATTGCACCTGTTTGAACTCACTACCTATATAAAAGACACCTGTCCACACAATCAATAAATCACACTCCAGACTTTTTCTATGGCCAAGACCAAAGAGCTTTCTAAGGACATCAGGCACAAAATTGTAAACCTGCACAATGCTGGAATGGGCTACAGAACAATAAGCAAGCAGCTTATTGAGAAGGCAACATCTGTTGGTGAAATGATGTTATGGTCACTGAGGGACGGTGGCCGTCTGGAGGTGGATCCACAGGACTGTGCACCATACTCCCCTGAAGAAGCGACCAGCAGCGAAACCCTATACAGGGACTGTGCGGTGCTTCCAACAGAAGCCCTAAATGCACAGCAGCTAGGGACCGGAAGAGGCAGACTCGTAAGACAGGTAAGGTCACAATGTCCAGTACCGGAGTGCCAAGATATGGCAGCACAGAAGTGAGGGCTCCAACGAAACGGCACTGTGTTGTAGGTTCAGACGTGGCGTCACTCTGGTGATGGTTCAGAGGAGACGGCAGTTGTGGCAATGGCTCCGATGTGGTGGCACACTGGAGATTGTTCAGACGTGTCAGCACATGGGTGTAAAGCAGGCTTTACAATGAGACAGAGGTTTTGAAACCGGACTGGTACTAGAACAAGGCAGGACTAGACACAGCTGTATGGGGAAATGAGAACTAGCAATGCAGTATTAGCAACGTTGCTCAGGCGCCTCCTGTTAGGGGAGGAGGACTTAAATACCTTTAGTATAATGAGTGACCTCAAGAATAGCTTCTGGGTAATAAGGTACCGGCCCTGTAAGAAAGGGGGCGTGGCCAGACACACACACCCTATGGACAGAGACAGAGTGCGCAGACTGAGAGTATGAGGAGGCCGCGACAGCTGCGAGACAGGTGAGAGGGAGGACGCCCCCGCCGGAAACTGGGAGCGGGGGCGCGCTTGGCAGCCAGGCTGGAACCAGGCAGTTGGGAGGAGGGGCGCCGCCTCCGGGACCCGGTGGGGACGGGCGCTACATATTAGAAAATGGAAGAAACACAAGATGACTGTCAATATTACTTGGTCTGAGGCTCCATGCAAGATATTGCCTCATGGGCTATGGATGATTCTGAGAAAGGTCAGGAATCAGCCTAGAACTAGGCGGGAGGACCTGGTCAATGACCTGAAGAGAGCTGGGACTGGGATGTATACACACACTGCTCCATACACATCGTACACACACACACACACACACACACACACACACACACACACACACACACACACACACACACACACACACACACACACACACACACACACACACACACACACACACACACACACACACACACACGGCTCTGCTCCATCCACACTGTAAACCCCTCCTGGCCCCACACATAAACTTCCCCTCATCCAGCCCCATCACACCCAGCACAGCAGAGACCTGCACACTAGTCATGGGTAGCTCCTGAACGAGCCGGCTCTAAGAGCCGGCTCTTCATAGTGAATCATATGAGTCGGCTCCTGGCAGGGAGCCAATTGAAATGTAAACGGCTCTTTGCCAGTTCCGTTCCAGTCAGTCCCCTCTTGCCCCGCCCCTCTCGGCCCCTCCCTCCCGGCAGTAGTCACTCTGATCTTATCCAGGAGACTGAGAATGCTCCTCCTGCTGCTGCCGCACATAGCACTGACTCACAGCCCCGCCCCCTCCAATCTGTGACAAGCAGCAGTCAGGCAGTCACAGCCCCGCCCCCCTCCAATCTGTGACAAGCAGCAGTCAGGCAGTCAGGCACTTTATTAAAGGAACACTGACATCTGGATTTAGCCTGATTATAGTTATTTACCGCCAGCTTGTAAATCCTCGCTGAGCGCGGGAGAAACAGCGGATGTAAATGTGCGTCCCTTGTTCTCTCCCATTCACTTGAATGGAAGAGAACAAATGATCCGCGATGCTGGATTGAGCATCACTGGATCGCAGGCTCGGGTGCTGCAGCGACTGTGTATATGCACCATTAGCTAGTGCAGCTTGGAATGGTTCTGTTGTTTCTGGTATGTGAATAACCTCCCAGCAGCCCCTGTTACATGATAGCAGTGCCAATCTGAGGGACCAACCTCATGCACAGAACTAGTCCTATACAAGGCAGTGCAGCCTCTCACATCACATCCGATTTTGCATACAATTGCCAGTAGTGTTGAGCTAATTGAATTGCACTTGTTTGATTTCTGCACTTTTTTTTATCAAACATTGTGTTTGTTAAAGTTTTTACAGCAAATAATATAAATCTGGTTATTCTGGAAACTATTCTGTTTTATGTCATAAATTGGCACATGTGTAGATTTTTACTAAAAGGTATACAATCATGGGTTAAAACATACCAGAATTGGGCTTCAAATTTAAAGCCAAAGATAATAGGAAATGAAGAGCCGTTTTCGGAGCCATAAGAGCCGGCTCACCAAGAAATCGCATTTTACCCATCACTACTGCATACACTGAGGAGCTGATCATGTGACCCCTGACTCCTCCCCTCCATGTGACATCATCACAGGTCCTGTAAGCACAGAGCAGCCATATATGCGGCTCTGCAGGTGGAGGTATGTGCAGATTCCTCATTACTGGGCGCAGGGTGTATTAACCCCTTCATTACCGGTGATAGACCCCCTCCTCCCCCCAGGGGATTAAAAAAAACTATAAACCATTATTCTCTCCTCGTTTCCCACCTTTCTTAGCACACCCGCTCTTGCCCAGTCGTCTATTTGCTCCTTATCTCCCTCCAGCTACTTTCTTCTCTTCCATCTTCACATTTCGGTGCTTCCGGCAATGAATGCGCCTCAGACAAGATATTTTATAGCCTTGTCAGATGTGAAGGGGCAGCAGACTGGACAATCTTTCTGTGTGAAGTGCAAGTGAAGCTAACTGTGATTACTATGAAGCAAAAAATACCTCAGCATTCAACCATTCTTCTTCAGAAATGCATTGTAACGCTGGTCTCTTTCCAGGGAGACTCGTCCTCATGTAAACGGACGTTTTTTCCTTTTAGCATCTGAGGGGTTAATGCTTCTTTTGCAAGTTTGCTTAGAGGCATTCCCTCAAGTGCTCTAAGTTGTTAATTAGGCCAGACCTTTGAAAGGTCCCAGCATCCTTCACACAGTGCTGGTTATTTTCTCTCCTCAGTTTACAGAGACATCCTGTGTGTGTGGTTGTACCATAACCCAGTTCCAGTAGCCATTTGCAAACAAGGTGTAGTTGCAGAAGCGATTGCAGTTTTGTTATTTCTATTTTATTTTTGGTGTTGTCCCCTGGAGGCGTCCCGCTGAACAGGTAGGGGGTCTCTAGACCAGGGTCCGGGTAGGAGCAAAGGACAGGTCAGAGGGTCATGCCTCACTACCTTCAAGCGTACCTGTGGCTTGAGGGCAAGTCAGGGTTCTCTAGCATACAGGGTAAGAGTCGTCCCCTGTCCCTGGGTAGCAGCCTTACTCGTGGCATGCATTTCCCACAGGCAGCCATATTTTTCCTATTCCCATACCTTCTAGAGCAGCAGATATGGAGCCGAGATCCTTAGGGGTACTTTGCACACGGCGACATCGCTAGCCTATGGTAGCGATGCCGAGCGCTATACTACCCGCCCTCGTCACACATGCGATATCTTGTGATAGCTGCCGTAGCGAACATTATCGCTACGACAGCTTCACACGCACTTACCTGCCCTGCGACGTCGCTCTCCTTCCTAAGGGGGCGAGTCATGCGACGTCACAGCAACGTCACACGGCAGGCGGCCAATAGAAGCGGAGGGGCGGAGATGAGCGGGACGTAAACATCCCGCCCACCTCTTTCCTTCCTCATTGCAGGCGGGACGCAGGTAAGGAGATGTGCCTTGCTCCTGCGGCTTCATACACAGCGATGTGTGCTGCCACAGGAACGAGGAACAACATCGTCCCTGTCGCGGCAGCGAAATTATGAAAATGATCGACACTACACAGATCACCGATTTACGACGCTTTTGCGATAGTTTATCGGTGCATCTTGGCTTTACACGTTGCAACGTCGTTACCGGCGCCGGATGTGCGTCATTTTCGATTTGACCCCAACGATATCGCAGTAGCGATGTCGCAACGGGCAAAGTACCCCTAAGTCTTTTCCTTCTCCAGTAGCCTTTAGACTTAGAAGAGTTTAAGGATCTGTGGTGAGTCACTGGTGACATCATGGTCACATGGCCACAGGTCCTGAATGCAATGAAAACTACCATGGAGTCTCTGCAGGTGTCTATGCCCCATCGGTTGTGGCTAAATCCGAGTGGCTAAAAGACCCTTGGGCGTTGCCAGCTTGTTTGGTGGGTGTTACGATATTTCCTCCTACCCGCTATAATCATCCAGGCTCCGCACCCCCCACATCTGGAGCGCTTACCCCCAGACCCCGCTTCTATTATAATTAACTCTATGCCCATGTGGACTTAGAAAAATAATGTTGCTTCCTGGTATCAGCTATGTTCGTGGAGACCTCACCCCTTCTGGTCCCATGAGCATGATATCAGCAGAGGTCCCTCTGTCAACTGGGATTTAGATGTTACCATGCCCCATCAGGTGATGAGCCGAATCTGACAGTTTGAGAAGTGCTGGTCTATAGTCCTGTACATATTGGCATCAGCTATCAGTGACTACAGCTCATCTTTTCCCATTCAGGTCCCTACAAAATCAGATCCTCTCAGTGGAGATCTTCTATATAAGAGAATTTTCCTGATTGACCAGTCAAGAATGTATAGGGACAGAGACAAGATGGTGGAGAGGATATTACATCTCACCCTAGAGATCCTCTTCCAGCTTACTGGAGAGGTGAGAGATTCTGATGACGTCACATTACATCATTCTTATCTATGGGAGTAACAGATGGACAGAACTGGAGAGGTGAGGACTCTGGAAATGTCTGTAGTGAGATTATTAATGTGTCTCTCCATAACCAGGATTACACAGTAATGAAGAAGACCTCTAGTGATCGTTATGAGGGCCCTTTGTCTGAGGGATGGGGAAGACCCCTGAGCCCAATCACGTGGCCTCCACCTCACCCCCTCATACATGAGGACATCAATGACCAAAAGATCCTAGAACTCACCTACAAGATGATTGAGCTGCTGACTGGAGAGGTGACATTGCTGGGAATGCTGGGACATTATACAGTAACACTATGAAGGGATCGGGGGGATGATGGTATCATTGTATGTGTCAGGTTCCTATAAGGTGTCAGGACGTCACCATCTATTTATCCATGGAGGAGTGGGAGTATTTAGAAGGACACAAAGATCTGTACAAGGATGTCATGATGGAGGTTCCCCAGCCCCTCACATCACCAGGTAATAGACAGGACTAAATACACATGGCCTATAATTATCTCAATGTAAAGAATGAATTCAATCACTGTATGAGTTTCCTCCAGTTCTATCCAGTAAGAGGACAACACCAGAGAGATGTCCCCGTCCTCTTCTTCCACAGGACTGTAAACAAGAAGATCCCGATGTTCCTCAGGATGATCAGGTAGATGGAGAGACTGTGCCATGAAATCTCCTATGATGTGTAGACGGCTGTGAAGATCTTGTGCTCAGTCTTGTTTTATCCACCAGTATTATATGTTTTATACTTGTGTAATGAGAGCGGTGGAGATGGCAGGATTAAAGCTGATCATAGATGTGACTTCTCCATCCGTCTGTGACTTTTACAATATGTGTTTCAGGGTGAAGATCTGACCCATATTAATACTACAGAGACATATGTGAGGGATGATGAGTGGTGTAAAGTGGAGATTCTTACAGATAACTACCCAGGTGAGTAGTAATCACTAAAGGCAGAGAAGTCACAGATTCTTCTAAATATAACGTTTAATATAAATGATTATTAGGATATGTCTTATTAACCCTTATTAATACAACATGACATCCCAGTGTTTATTACTGGCTGGTTTGTCTCATGCTCTTCTGTTTGCACATTGTTAAATGAGTTGACCACTACTTTATAAGTCTATTTATTGTGAACTAACTGCCACAGAAAAGCACATGCAATATATCCCCTACAATGTATATATTTATACATATCCCTTTCCCAATCCAACTATAGTCACATGAACACATATCCAAATAGGGATCCATTTGGTTACAAAGAGCTCTTTTTGGTGAGTAAAATGATACAGAACACTAAAGAGAGCCCGATGGCTCATCACTAGTGTGAAGCTGGGGCAGGAGTGAGAATGTTTTAGGTGGAGTTACAGGTGAGTGGTCACTGCTGGCTTGTAGCCTCAAACAAGAGCTGATTGGAAATGTAGTCAGAAGGCACCAGAGGATTCTGAACAGGGAGTGATGGTTGTGAAAGCAAGGCTGGAGCCAGGACACAAGAAGCGAAGTAAAAAGTTATAAGAAGTAGAAAGGTATAAGTATCACATGACATCCTCATTGAAAAAATGATCAAGTATGGAATTGACAAAAAATCAGTAAGATAGATTAACAACTGGCTTAATGATCGTGCACAATGAGTAATACTAAATGGATAATCATCAACCTGGAAGAAAGTCAAAAGCGGGGTGCCGCAAGGCTCTGTCCCGGGGCCAGTGCTGATTAATATCTTTATAAATGATCTGGATAACAGAATATTGAGAAACTCATAAAATTTGCAGATGATGCTAAGATAGGAGGAGTAGCCAAAACTAAAGAGGAAAGAGAGCGGATTAAAAACGATCTATACACACTCGAACAATGGGCTGAGGAGAATGGAATGGTTTTTAACAGGGACAAATGCAAAGTCCTACATCTGGGTAAAAGAAATTTAAAAAGCATATATAGTATGGGAGGAATAGAACTAGGTGATAGCACTGGGGAAAAGGACTTGGGCATAATAGTAGATCCCAGATTCAACATAAGCCAACAATGGGGAGCTGCAGCTAAAAAGGCCAACAAAATTCTGGGATGTATCAAGACAAGTATTGGGGTTGGACCCGATGGCCCTTGAGGTCCCTTCCAACTCTACCATTCTATGATTCTAAGAAAAACATGAAACTTATGAAAAAGGGTAAATGGGAATCTTTAACCCCTTTAAGACCAAGGACCTACTGGTACGTCCTTGGTCGTCTTTCTCCAGGTTACCGCGGGCTCCGGCGGCAAACCTATGGTAATCCCCGCACATGTCTGCTGATCTAATCAGCAGACATGTGTGGCTAATAGGCGCAGGTGGATCAGAGATCTACCCATGCTTGTTAATCCCTTAGACCGCACTATCAAACATCGACAGCATGATTTAAAGGACCACGGTGGGGATTGCAGCGTTCCCCGCTGCCATCGGCAGCACCGTTACGTGATCATGGGGCGCCAATGTGTTCTCGTGGTAGCGTTGGGTCAGTTGATGACCCCTGACGCTGCCATGACTCACTTCCTGTGAGAGCCAACAAAGCATCGGCATTCACAGGAAATGAGTATTTCTGCTGATCAGAGCGATGCTGCTCTGATCAGGTGAAGTGCACAAGTGATCGAATTGTGCAGTGATGAAGTGATAGTTTTTTGTTTTTTCTCTTTTTAAAGTTTTTAAAAATATGAAAAAAAACTAATAGTTCAAATCACCCCCTTTCATCCCATTGAAAAAAAGAAAACAGTTAAAAATATACACATATTTGGAAATGCCTTATCTATTAAATTATAAAATCAATTAATCTGATCGGTACACGGTGTGTCGAGAAAAAAATTCTAAACGCCAAAATTACGTTTTTTAGTTGCCAGAACATTTCTTTACAGTGCAATAACAGGCAATCAACACATCTTGTACGGCCATTTCGTACCTCTTGGTTCTTCGCCGGGTCCAAGTCGAAGTACCAAGAGGTACGAAACGGACGTCGTCATTTAGAGACCTGCACCCAGATCTCTTCCCGCTCTTTTAATGCACGCATGGAATTAAAATAAAGCACTTTTGGGAAACTTACTGGATGTGCCGTGGACTTTCTACTCCTATGGATGCTTGTAAACGTAATAATTCTAACACAGTAAGAAACCATTTAAGGGATGCTTTCAGTGGTCAGTGACTGCTTACTGAGCGCTTTTACACTCCTAGTCTGTCCATGCACCCAGTGTCATGGCCCTCCACTCAAAAAACAAAGTAAAAAGTAAAGTTTATAAGAATATGAAAAAAAGAAATCATATTTGCAATCATCATGCCTGTAATTATACCATCTCTCAAAATATAAAATGTATTACCTCATAAAGTAACTTCAGAACAAATACATTTGTGTTCCTCCCACCCCAAAACGAGAGCCAAATGTTGTTTATACCCCATTGGCGGAAAAATTAAAAAAGTTATGGACTGCACAAAATATTGAATCAAACCAAAATTTAATTTAATTTATATTTTTTTGCAAACTTTAGAATTATTTTCAGCCATAAAATAATATATACATATAACAACTCAGTAAGCCTTCAGTAAAACAACAAGCCCTCATATGGCTGCGTAAACAGAAATAAAAATCTTTTATGGCTTTTATAACATGAGAAAAATAATGCGTGCCTTTTGTGTCTGACAAATCACTAAAAGAAAAGTGACCCGACAGTCAGACACAAGAAGGCAGGTAATGGGCGGGGAGTAAGGAGAAAATGGAGGAGAGCTGCAAGTGCAATGTCCAATCCTGCTGCACTTGCAACTCATTAGCATACCATATCAATGATATATTTCACTTTAAAGTAGAAAATTAGACGGCAAAAGTCATGGTTTTAAAGTATAAATAATTTTTTTTAATGAAATATACTTTGTATGTAATTTGAGCTATTGGATTCTGGAGAAAACCATGGGTAAACACCCATGGCTTACAAATCACACAGCTACAAAGTCTTCGAGATCTGAAAATTGCACCCATAGTGTTTGTCAGTCATAATTCCTTGCATAAAAGGCAAGTTTTACACTTCTAAAATATACGGGAACTTTAAAAATAACCTGTCAGCAGGACTTGGCACTATAAAGTAAAGCCATGGCCCTATTGGCACTATGAAGCTGATTGAATAGATACCTGCAGTGAAGGAATCTGATCTGTGGTTGTGGAATCATCATTATGTAAAGGTCTCATCTAATGATGTCTTCTGTGCACTGGTGTGCATTGGCGCAGGACTTTGGGGTATAGTCTTTTTCTGCTTCTAAGTCCCTCCGCTTGTCTCCTCTGTTTCTTTTACAGAGCACTAATTATTCAGTGACTTGCCTCTTTTTTGAAATTCTGCACCACCGCCAACATCACTTCAGTGGGCAGCGTATGCTCAATGTGATTCTGCGGCCAGTCTGCAGGTTTAATTATATGGTGCTGGAGGCGGCACATGCTCAGATCGAAATTTCAGCTCAATGAGCTCTTAATTAAGCTTAAATCACACCTCCTCCAGCATCATTTTATTGAAGACTGTGAGCAGTGTGATTCTACAGACTGCCTTGAATAAAATGGCTCCAGAGGCTTCATAGACACAGATCGAGATTTTTCCTAATGAAGAGGTCATTGAGCTCAAATTTCAATCTGCGCATGCGCCACTTTATTGAAGACCTGCATACCGACTGCAGTATAAGGCTATGTGCGCACGTTGCGTAATTACATGCAGTTACGCTGCGCTTTGTAGCGCAGCGTAACTGCATGCGTTCTGCGTCCCCTGCATAATCTATGAAGATTATGCAGGAGCCGTGCGCACGTGGCGTCTTAGAGCGCAGCGCTTCGGCTGCTGCCCGAAGCGCGCGTTCTAAGAAGTGACATGTCACTTCTTCCGTGCACTTTGACTGCAGCCACTGCTCTGTCTATGGGAGGAGCTGCAGGCAGAGCGCATGGAATCGGCTTTTTTTTTTTTCACTACGGACATTTTCTGCAGCGATTTGAAACGCACGTGTGCTCTTCAGATCGCTGCAGAAATTTCTGCAGTCAATATTTGTACACTGCACTCTCATATACATGTGAAGTAGAAAGAAAACTTGGACAAAGTTGATTCCTTTAGCAAAAACGTGGAAATTTATTTATAAAGTGACAAGGGAGGAAGACGTTTCGGAGTGTCACACTCGAGCCATAACCTGGGAAGGCGGCAATAAGAGGACTCCTCGCATTCCACCCATATATACCTAATCCCTCATGTGCAGTACACAGATGGAAGCCCTCCTCAGTATTCTATAACAAAAAACTGCTCATACACGGCTGGCCCCATCCACTGCAACCAGCAGGTGCAACATATCAAGGGATCTTTCCCTAACCACGTCTCCTGCAAAGGACATATTTCCACACCTGAACAGCCCGTATGTTATGAATACAAGTTATATATTATAACTAAAAACTTTCCCTGCACGGCTGTCCCCTTCTACTACAACTATCAGGTGCAACATATCAGGGAATTTTTCCCGTGTCTCTACATCTACTGCAAAGGACGTACATCCACACCTGAACAGTTCATATGTAATGAATATGCAAAGCAGAGCTTTTCTTCTGTGACCTCTAATCAAATATACCCTGGGTGGAGTTCCTCTTTCTTCATCTCTTATCCCTGTGATCGCAGACTACATAAAATAAAGCAATACTCTTGAGAGAAACTGTCTTTTTCTAGCGGAGTGACCCGGCGTGAGAAAGGCCCGTATTTAGGCCGAAACGTCTTCCTCCCTTGTCACTTTATAAATAAATTTCCACGTTTTTGCTAAAGGAATCAACTTTGTCCAAGTTTTCTTTCTACTTCACATGTATATGAGAGTGCAGTGTACAAATATTGACTGATAACCAGGACCACGGTCCTCTCACTTGCACCTCACAAACTTTGATTTTGGTTGGAGCACACCATAATTTTTTTGAAATTTCTGCAGTGACAGTACACAACGTGCGCACATAGCCTAACACTCTGTGTCATTGTGGTGGGTGGCTCTGAATTGCAAAAAGAAGACAGGTCGCTGAATAATCAGTGACTTGTAAAAGAAACAGAGGAGGCATGCAGAGGGGCAGAGAAGCAGAAGACAATCCTACTCCCAAGTTCCACACAAATGCACACCAATGCCCAGAAGACGTCATTAGATTAAAACGTTGCAGGATGATTATCCAACAACCACCTATCGGATTCCGTCACTGTAAGTATCCCTTTCAACAGCATCACAGCACCATTATCGCCATAGCTTTACTTTATAGTGCTAAATCCTGTTGACAATGAGAAAATATAATTTTTCTACATGCCTTGCAATTGGTATATTATATTTATACAGAGAAGGGATAATAAATCATTACAACTTTAGAGTAATATTATTTAAAAAAAAAATAAAACAAAAAAAACTATTTTATATTTGGCAGGTGACTATACCAGAAACTCAGAGGGTCATGTGAAGTCATTAGATTTTAAAGCAGAAGATCATGGGGTCACACAAAATACAAATGAAGAGGATGCCATTATTTCTGCTATAAAGAAAGACCTTCACAGCAACGATGTATCATCTGATAATTTTCAACATGTTCTACCTTCTGATTCATCACAAAATGTTAAGCAAAGCAAAAATCACAGGAGGGATATCGAACTATCATCTCATGCAGTAGAAAAGCAATTTGTATATTCAGAATGCAACAAAAGTCATACTGTTACATTAAATCTTGCTGCATGTCAGATAATTAGCTCAGGGAAGAAGCCATATTCATGTTCTAAATGTGAGAAAGGTTTCTACCAGAAATCAAGTCTCGTATTACATGAACGAATTCACACAGGACACAAGCCACTTACAAGTTTAGAATGTGGAAAAGGGTTAATGAATAAATCAGATCTGGCCGCACATCAGAGAAGTCACACTGGTGAGAAGCTACAATCATGCTCTGAATGTGGAAAATGTTTTAACAGGAAATCAGATCTTATTAGACATCAGAGAATTCACACAGAGGAGAAGCCATTTTCATGTCCAAAATGTGGGAAATCTTTTAACCAAAAAGCAACTCTTGTAAGCCATGAGAAAATTCACACTGTGAGGAGTTCAGAATGTGGGAAAGGGTTTACAAAGAGCTCAGACTTTACTGCACATCAGAGAAGACACGCAATTGAGAAGTCATATTTATGTCCTGTCTGTGGAAAATGGTTTTACAGTAGCTCAAGTCTTACTAAACATCAGAGAATTCACACAGGGGAAAAGCCATATTCATGTCCTGAATGTGGGAAATGTTTTAACCAGAATTCAAATCTTTCTGTACATATGAGAAGTCACACAGGGGATAATCCATATTCATGTTCAGAATGTGGCAAATGTTTTATCAACAAATCAAATCTTTCTGTACATATGAGAAGTCACACAGGGGAGAAGCCATTTTCATGTTTAGAATGTGGGATATGTTTTAACCACAAATCAAGTCTTGTTGAACATGAGAGAATTCACACAGGGGAGAAGCCATTTTCATGTTCAGAATGTGGGATATGTTTTAACCACAAATCAAGTCTTGTTAAGCATGAGAGAATTCACACAGGAGAGAAGCCATTCTCATGTTCTGAATGTGGAAAATGGTTTTACAGTAACTCAAATCTTATTAGACATCAGAGAACTCACACAGGTGAGAAGCCATATTCGTGTTCTGAATGTGGAAAATGTTTTAACACAAATTCCCATATTATTAGACATAAGAGAACTCACAAATGAGAGAAGCCATTTCCATGATCAGAATATTAAATATGTGTAAACCACAAATCAAGTCTTGTGAAACATGAGTGAATTCAGAAAAGGGAGAAGTTATTTTAATGTTCAGAATGTGGGAAATGTTTTATACAGAAATCAAGTCTCACTGTACACCAGAAAATTTACACAGGAGAGAAGCCATTTGTATTTTCAGAAAGCAGAAAATGTTTTCCTCAGATATCTAGTTTTTGGACAAATGCCAGAATTCATGAGGTAATATGAGAAAATCAAATAAAGCACAGTCACAGGAGATACAAAAGATAGCGATACTGCAATTGGTCTGAAAATGAAAACATGATGCAGAAAGACACATAAGTCAAAAAAATAAAGTGCATAACGAAGAATATTACAGACCAGACTGGCATGTGAGAAAGTGTTAAAAACCTGATCACCACTCTAGTACTGATGTGTATTTCATGGTCAAGATTTTTCAAAGGGTTTTATATATATATATATATATATATATATATATATATATATATATATATATGAATCCCAAAATGTGTTTCCAATCCAATATATGTTTGCAGTATATGCTTCTGTTTGGACTACTTCTTGGACTTTATTCTGCAAGTCAGTACGAATTTGGTGACACCAAATATACATAGTTCTATGTCTTTTTAAATATAAACTTGTAAAAAAAAATTATATATATATATATAAACTCAAAAAATAAAGGGAACACTTAAACAACACAATGTAACTCCAAGTCAATCACACTTCTGTGAAATCAAATTGTCCAGTTATGAAGCAACACTGATTGTGATTTCATTTTTCCTGCTGTTGGGCAAACGGAACAGACGACGGGTAGAAATGATAGTCAATTGGCAAGACACCCCCTATAAAGGAGTGGTTCTATAGGTGGTGACCACAGACCATTTCTCTGTTCTCATCCTTTTTGGCTGTTGTTTTGGTCACTTTTTCATGTTGTCATTGGGTCTACCATACCCATAAAAGTTGCTCAGGTAGTTCAGCTCATCCAGGGTGGCACACCAATCTGAGCTGTGGCAAGAAGGTTAACTCTGTCTGTCAGCACAGTGTCCAGAGCATAGAGCAGATACCAGGAGACAGGCCAGTACACCAGGATATGTGAAGGGAGCCATAGGAGGGCAACAACACAGCAGCAGGACTACTACCTCCTCCATTATGCAAGGAGTAACAGGACGTGCAGTGTCAGAGCCTTGAAAAAAATGACCTCCAGCAGGGCACTAATATCCATGTGTCTGCTCAAACTGTCAGAAACAGACTCCATGAGGGTGGTATAAGGGCCTGATGTCCACAAGTGGGTGTTAGGCTTACAGCCCAACGCTGTGCAGGGCAATTGGCATTTGCCAAAGAACGCCAAGATTGGTAGATTCAACATTGGCACCATGTGCTCTTCACGGGTGAGCAGGTTCACACTGAGCACATATGACAGAATCTGGAGACGCCGTGGAGAATGTTCTGCTGCCTGCAACATCCTTAAGCATGACCGGTTTGGTAGTGAGTCAGTAATAGTGTGGCAAAGCATTTCTTAAGATGGCCGTACAGCCCTACATGTGCTAGGCAGAGGTACCCTGACTGCCATTAGGAACCAGGATGAGATCCTCAGACTTATTGTGAGACCATATGCAGGTGCAGTGGGCCTTGTATTCCTTCTGAAGCATGACAATTCTAGAACTCATGTGGCTCAAGTGTGTCAGCAGTTTCTTCATGATGAAGGCATTGATGCTATGGACTGGCCTGACCATTCCCCAGACCTAAATCCAGTTGAGCAAATCTGGGACATAATGTCTCGTTCCATCCACCAACACCATGCTGTACTGGAGTTGACTGATGCTTTAATCCAGGTCTGAGAAGAGATTCCTCAGGAAAACAGCCACCGTCTCATGAGGAGCATGCCCATGCATTGTGGGGTGGTCATAAAGGCATGTGAGCCTCATTTCCTTGTATTGAGGCATTTTCCCTGAAGTTGGATCAGACTGTAATTTGATTATGCACTTTGATTTTGAGTATCATTCCAAATCTAGACCTCTATGGGACATTAATTTTTCTTTACATTGATTATTTTTATGTTTCATTGTTCTCAACGCATTCCACTATGCAATAAAAGATTTGCATCTGGAATATTTAATTCACTGAGATCTAGGATGTGATATTTTAGTGTTCCCTTTATTTGTCGATATTGGTCGCCATACTACTTTTGCACAAGAAATTATCTTAAATTTTTTTATCGTAACAGATATTTCTGAATAAAGAGCTGCATTAGTGCTTGATTTTGTGTAACTACCTGTAGATTTTAATAGTACCACTTGGAGATACCGTATTTTTCGTTTTATAAGACGCACCAGATTATAAGACGCACCCCAAATTTGGAGAGAAAAAAAGGTAAAAAAAAAAAAATATGGGGTCCGTTTTATAATCCGGTGGTGTCTTACCAGGGAGAGGGGGCAGCAGCGGAGCAGGTGTCACAGGAGGTAGGGGCGGTACTGGAATACTGAAATACTGCGAGTATAGAGGGGGGCCCAGATACTCACTGTGGGTGCTGCTGTGTGGTGCCGGTGCCGCCGCTCTGCTCTGTGCAGGGCCGCTGACGCGGTTGCTGTTTGTGGAGGGCGGTGAGTCACCAGCCATTCTAAAGATGTTGGCGGTCGGAGGTGAGCGCTTCAAATAATGGCGGTCGGAGTCGGCGCAGGCGCAGATGAGAGTTTGAGCTGAGAGCTCTATCTGCACATGCGCTGACCCTAGGCACCAATATTTGAAACCATGACTGCCGACATCTTCAGAATGACCACACAGAGCAGCCGAGCGCCGAGCAGAACGGAGCAGCCGAGCGCTGAGCAGAACGGAGCAGCCGAGCACAGAGCAGAGCGACCCCACACAGAGTAGCGCGGCGCCGCCCGATGCACAGAACAGCGTCGCACAGACCAGCAACGACGGGAGCACAGCGCATCTCCCTGCCTTCTTTGACCCCTCTGCACAACCCCCCCGGTAAGCTACATTCGAATTTTAAGACGCACCCCTCATTTTCCTCCCAAAGTTTTGGGAGGAAAAGTGCGTCTTATAATCCGAAAAATACGGTACATATGATTTTTTTAATAACTTTTTTTTTTATGAAGCAAGATGAACAGAAACAGCAATAGCAGAGTTTTTAATATTTATACTATGTTTGTACTACATTGGCAAGCTATGTTATTAGAAATTTGCATTTTAATGTTTAATTTTTCACGTTTGGTGCACATATTAGTGTAGTGTAGGGCATTCTAGGGTGACTTTAGGGTCTCCCGTCGGTGAATGAGGGTGCCACAACCCTAGGGTGTCATACCCTCCATTGCCAGGTAGGGATAAAAGTAGGGGAGAACTGAGACATCTCCCGCACCCCTTTTCAAAATATAATTTTGGTATCTACCTGTTTTTTGCCCTTGCATTACTAGGGTGGGTGTCACAATTTTTTGGTAAATTTTATACCTTTTAAATGTCTAATGAAAGGTTATTTTTATGGGAATTTTTTTATGGTCTTTAACAAATTGGTTCCCTTTGTATAATCAGCTGCGGCTTTGATTTTATTTTTAATTAGAGACACCTGTGGATGTTTTTTAATGCACACCTGAAACACACTGCTTCTTTGTGTAGCATCATGGGAAAGTCAAAAGAAATCAGCCAAGATCTCAGGAAGAGAACTGTGGACTTGCAACAAGTCTGGTTCAACCTTGGGAGCAATTTCCAGATAGCTGAAGGAGCCTCGTTTATCTGTACAAACAATTATACGCAAGTACAAACAAAATGGGAATGTCCAGCCATCATACCGCTCAGGAACGAGAAAGGTTCTGTGTTCCAGAAATGAATGTGCTTTGGTCAGACATGTGTATATCAACCCAAGAACAAAAGTAAAAGATCTTGTAAAAATGCTGGCGGAAGCTGGTAAGGCTGTGTTATTATCCACAGTGAAACAAGTACTGTATCAACATGGGCTGAAAAGCCACTCTGCCAGGAAGAAGCCATTACTCCAAAAGAAACATAAAAAGCCAGATTAATGTTTGCAAATGCACACAGGAACAAAAACCTTCATTTTTAGAGACATGTTCTGTGGTCTGATGAACCTAACATTGAACTGTTTGGTCATAATGACCATGGTTATGTTTGGAGGAAAAAGGGAAACGCTTTGAAGCCTAAGAACACCGTGCCAACTGTGAAACGGGGGTGGCACACCATGTTGTGGGGATGTTTGGCTGCAGGGAGGTACTGGTGCACTTGACAAAATAGATGAGGCAAGAAGATTACGTGGCAGTAATGATGCAACATCTCAAGACATCAGCCAATAACTTAAAGCTTTAGTGGAAATGGGTTTTCCAGATAAACAATAACCTGAAGCATACTGCCAGACTAGTTACAAAGTGTCTTAATGTGATACCAATGTGATATGACTGAAAGAATGAGTGTGATTTAGATAGGGATCATAATCAAAAGATATAGTGATTCCAGATATTATTTGATCCATCAATAATTCAGTATCAGAGAGAGATGTCCTCTGGCTGACCCTATTTCACTATGACCAAAGAATACATGTCAGACAGATCTTAAGCAAAACCACGATTATCAGGAAGTAACGTCTACAGTTCCACAGTCAGGAAACTCGTGGTTAATTCACAACAGGTGTAAGGAAGCTGGCATGTAAAATTCACGTCTCCTTGCAATATCTCCAGGAAACTGTGGTCGGCCAGTGGTCAACTGGCTAAATGTGCAGGAAGCTACTGGTGCCCACAGCAGCTTGTGGTCAAGTTACATGAACATGACTCAGCTGTCACATGCTGGTCACTATTTCACCACTCAGTGCACACGACATACAAAGTTTTCCTATAAAAATACACCGGACTCTCTTAATGATTAGGGACATTTCCAGGACGCTCAAGTGGATGCACTGTTCCTGTGATGCAAATGCCATGTTGTTTCCTTATCACTAATCTAGTCCCTCCGATGAGAAAGGATTGCTACAACATAATGGTAATGTTGATGCATATTTCTGTTATTGTATAAGATTCTATGATTATAAAGTAGTTCTTATGCCTATGTACCATTGATTATTCATGTGATATTAAAATAAATAGTATCTTGCTATAAAGAATCTTAGGCGGAGTCCAAAATGGCCGCGGTCAGCAGCAGACGTGCATGAGGGAGCTCCTGACCATCTGAAAACATCCAGCCCTCCAGCCGTTAATAGTAAGCCTAAGACCCTCCACCCATGCTACGGAGACTAGGTGGACAGAAGGTGACCCCAAATTAAACAGCTGCATTGGTGCTGGGACCCTGTGGAGGCTCCTTGAGGCTGAGGCCGGGAACCATGCGTCAGGCCGCAGGGCCTAAGCAGTAACACTACTGGGGGCGAGGAGTGCTTGTGTAGAGGCGACCCAGACGGCGGCAGGGGACCCAGGCAGAGCAGATTGGGACCGCACTGAGCCGCTACATCACCCCCCAGAATCGGCCACACAAGCCAGCAAGTCCGGCAGTCAGAGAGAAGGAGGAGGGAGACCGCCGCCATATTGGAGTCCAGAACCCCCCCCCTCCGGATCCCGCGGACCAGAGGCAGGTGCGACAAACACACAGCTGCGGGCCACGGACCGGGTGACCACCAGGGAGTGGAGAGGAGACGGCCATCTGCCCGGACGTCAGACTGGAAGGGCCGGAGCGGGGAGGGCGGTGAGACGCGTCGGGCCCTCCGGAGGCCGCTGGGAGATCTGAAATCCCGACCGGAATCCCCGCGATAGCTGACGGTGACGCTCTGAAATACCCTGCCGGGACCGGAGAGGAGTTCGGGTGGTAAGTGACCATCACCGCACCTTCGGACGTCCTCTCGCGCCCGCGCGCCCACCCAGGGAGACCCAGGAGAGGCCGAGATATACCCCACCACGACCCTCATATACCGGGTCGGCGTCTCTCTTCTCCCCCCCACCCCCGCTCCCACAGCAGAACGTCGCACACCTGCCTGGGAGTCAGAAGGCTGCCAGACCTGGGCCCGTGGTGAAGCTGCACTTAGGAACCAGATAGGGGAGCCTGGGGGACTCCTGAACCGAGGGCCCCCCCCTCACAGCATAAGGGATACATCCACAACATATCAAGAGACACCTCATTCATTTCTCCACCACCAGAGGGTCAGCCAGGGATGAGACTCTTGCATTAAGGGTCACAAGCAGGGCTCTCTAGTAATATTCCCAGACCCGGAGCCACATATCTTCCTGGACTCAGGGGCTGCTGACGGGAAAATACAGAAGAGAGTGTACAGAGGACATCCAAGTGGTCCCACATATAAAAAAGCACAGTCCTTCTGATACCCCCCCCCCCCCCCACAGGGGCATGTAAAGTGGTGCACCCCACACTGCTCAGAGGGAGCGGAGAGACCGGACCCCCATTATACTTGAAATAACATAATATCATAAGAGCTGACTTCGACATGGTCAAATTCGGTAATAAAATGGCCAGTGCTCTGCCTAAACCAGCGGTGACCACGACCCAAGCAGATGTTGATAAGTTTCTCAAAAAACATCTCCTGCCAGCGGAGGCAGGAGCTGACTGTCTTCAAAATTCATCTGCTAACACCACACAAGAAATGGAGGATGACGCCAGTGACGCAGAGGACATGGACTCTAGCAAAAGCCTCCCTATCTCCAGGTCCTTTATCAAACGGATTCTCAACAAAGCCTTGGAACCGGTAGTGAAGGAGCTCACTCACATCAAACAGGATATTGGCCAGATAGGACACAGAGTGGAAACGCTGGAAGCTTCCCAGGCCACGATCACCACAACATCCAACGCCATCATCTCCTGTCTTCACCAACAAGAAGATAATGTCAACCAAATCCATACTATTCTGGAGGACCATGAAAATAGGGAGAGGCGGAACAATCTCAGAATAAAAGGCCTACCAGAAACGGTAGTAAACGAAGCCCTGACCCCAGCCCTTCTAAGCATCTTCTCTGATCTGATAGACACTGACCCTGTACCACAGATAGAGCTGGTCAGAGCCCATAGATCTTTGAGACCTCGTCCTAGGCAAGAGGAACCATCAAGAGATGTCATCTGCCGTTTCATGGACTACCGTATTAAGGAGCTCATTCTCAAAAAAGCAAGGGAAGCTGGCACCGTAAAATATGAAGACTCCGAAATCAGGATTTTCCAAGACCTAGCTGCCACCACTCTGACCAAGAGGCGAATACTGAAACCCTTCACAGAAGAGCTACGCCAACGCCAATTCCCATACCGCTGGCTATATCCATTCGGCATTGCAATAACAGCAAAAGGGAAACACTATCAAGGCAAAACATCAGGCGAAATTAGGCAAATCTGCGAGGACCTGGGGATTACTTTGGAGAAGTATCCTGAACTAGAAATCCATAGTTCAGCATCTGCGCTCCAGCAACTTCCAGAGCCGTCACCCTGGCACAGCGTCATCCCGAAGGCCCAAAGGCCTAGACGCAATGCGGCACAGAAGCTCCAGACGAACTCAGAAAGCAAGCCCCGTGAGAAGACCTAGGCTCCAGCCTACTATTGCCAAACATTGTTTATGCGTGTTGAAAGCATGAAGTCACTCTAGGGGTTCTATACTTTCTGCTCCCTCTTGATGCGTATCTACTCTTATATAGATGTTGAAAATGTTGTTATTGTTGTCTTTAACATTTTGTTCTTTATCTGATCTTTTCTCCACTTCCCTCCTTTTCTGCTCCCCTCTTTCCCAGCACGGTCGTTGGTCTGGTCCATTCATCCCACCGGAAAAAGAGTCATACACCTGCAACCGTCACTATGCAGACACAACATAAGGTATTTAATGTGACAAGTTTTAACGCTCATGGGTTGAATTCCCCCATACCAAGGGCACAAACTTTATCTAATTTTCACAAGAAACATATTGACATTATCTTTCTACAAGAAACACACTTTTGCAAAGGCAAAATTCCTAACTTTGAAAAAGCATACTATAATACGTGGTTTCACGCTCCCTCTCCAACCAAACGGACTAAAGGGGTGTCGATAGCACTAGCCAAAGACATACCCTTTTTACCCCAACACGAAGTAATTGACCTGGAGGGCCGGTTCATTTTTGTTAAAGGCCTATTAGCGGGATCAATGGTAACTATGGGAAATATTTATGCTCCAAATGTCAAGCAGGTGAGATGGCTGCTTTCCACACTCAAAAAATTCAAGACCTTTTCGGAAGGCATTCCAATACTCTGTGGAGACTTTAATGTAGCTCTGGAACCAAAATTAGACTCAACCTCAAAAAAGAGCCACATATCACTCAGGGACCTTTCTCGAGTCAAAACTGCTCTCCTCTCTTTATCCCTGACTGATGTCTGGCGACTTCAACACCCAACAACCAAAGATTTTACCTTCTTCTCACACCCCCATAAATCATATCACAGGATAGATTACATTTTTTTACCCAGGTTTCTACTACCTAACGTCACTGACACAACAATCCAATCTACGCCGCACTCTGATCATAGTTATGTCACGGCAAGTTTCACACTACAGAAGGCATATCTGATTCACCGTACATGGAGGTTAAATGAGTCAGTTCTCTCCTCAGAAGACAACAGGAAACGTATCTCTGATCGTCTCCGCAACTATTTTGCGGAGAATAAGACACAAGATGTCAAAGCACCACTTTTGTGGGAAGCACATAAAGCGGTCATAAGGGGAGAGCTGATTTCCATTTCCTCACACCTCAATAAACAGAGGAAACTAATCTTACAAAATCTATATGAAGATATAACCATATTGGAAACCCAACACAAAAAATCTCTATCTCAGCAGACTTTAGAATTATTGACTGCCAAACGGGTGGCACTGAGAGACATACTCAACAAACAATCGGCCAAGTTACATTTAAGTTGGAAAAACCGCATATTTGTACATGGGGACAAAGCCTCCAAACTTATGATGTCACTAATTAAAACAAGACAAGCTCGCACGTTTATACATACACTCAAAACGCCACAGGGACACCGCACTCAGGATTACTCACAAATTTCAAATGAATTTTTACAATTCTATAAGAGCTTATATCAATCCCGGCCAGAAGAGTCAACAACAGACAACGATAGGAGGAAACGCGGCATACATAACTACCTAACTAATCTAAACCTCCCGACACTCTCCAAAGCACAACAAGAATCCCTGACAAAACCATTTACTCGTGCTGAGGTTCAGTCCACCTTGTCCAGATGCCCCATGGAAAGAGCACCAGGCCCAGATGGCCTACCAACCATATATTATAAAAAATTCTTTGATATCTTGGGGGACCACCTCCTGGCAACATGCAATGCTCTACTCCTGGGTGATTCTATTCCCAAACAAGCTCTGGAAGCCACATATCATTAATACATAAGGAAGGGAAGGACCCGGAAAGCTGTGGAAGTTATAGGCCCATCTCGCTTCTGAATGTGGACCTAAAAATCTACGCAAGTTTAATCGCTAACCGGGTTGCGGAAATCCTTCCTGACCTTATATCTCCGGAGCAATCCGGATTTATACGGGGAAGAGAAGGGAAGGACAATGCGCTACGCTTACTTCATCTAATGCAATATGCTAGGACTCGGAGCTTGCCCCTTGTGCTCTTGGGAACGGATGCCGAAAAGGCATTCGATAGGGTGGACTGGACTTTCTTGCGGGGCACGTTGGAGGCTTTTCATTTTCCTCAGACTGTCATACATGCAATACTACAGATGTACACATCCCCCACAGCCAGAATCAAAATAAATAACACGTTGACTGACCCCTTCGACATCAAGAATGGAACCAGGCAGGGCTGCCCCTTGTCCCCCCTACTCTTTGTCATGGTAATGGAGCCATTGATATGCTCCATCCAACAAAATCAGGGAATTGAGGGGATTAACCTACAGGGGATTCACCACAAGTCTGCCGCCTTTGCGGATGACTTGTTGGTAGTAATGTCCAGACCCGAAAGAGGCTTCCCTGCCTTCATAAACACACTAGAAGAATACAGCCAATGGTCCAACTTTAAAATCAATCTCTCCAAATCTGAAGCACTGAGTCTAAACATCCCGAGCAATGTCATCAAACATCTCCAGAAGTCGTTCCCATTCAGATGGCCAAAAAGCCACATTACCTATCTCGGCATCAAAATAGGGAAATCCCCCAAATCACTCTTTGACCTAAATTATAAGTCTCTCCTTCCCAAACTCACCACACAAATAGCCTCATGGAAAGCGCCTTTTATCTCTTGGATAGGCCGGAAAAATCTAATTAAAAGCATCGTACTCCCAAAATTTATATACCTCTTTCAAATGTTACCTATACCAGTCCCCAAATCTTTTCTTTCTCAGTGTAATTCTTTAATTTCCAATTACATCTGGAACAAGCACAAACCAAGAATCAATTTCCACACTCTATGTCTCCCAAAGGACAAAGGGGGAATGGGACTCCCCAACATATCCATATATTATAAAGCTGCTGTCCTCTCTAGAGCAGTAGACTGGGTCAGATGCCCTCCGAATAAGTTGTGGACGACAATAGAGGAACACCTGGCCCCCTCCCCCTTACGAGCTCTTTTACTCGCCCCCCCCTGTCAGGGAAATAAAAGATTCTGTACCAACGAACTGACCAGAACACTTCTGGACAACTGGAACCGTAACATAGAGCTCCTGGCCCCTCCTCTTTCACCTCTTACCCTAATCTCCGATATACTAGACTCCAGCCTGAATCTCGCCAACACCGCGAAATCTCCATATCTAAGTAATGCAAAGATCCCAGCGATAGATCTCCTACAAGACGGTTCTTTGGTCTCGAGGCAGGAGATGGGTGAGATTCCCCTCCTTTCCAAACTCACATTTCTTCATTATATGACAATAAAACGCACAATTCAACCATTATTGCCACAGTCCAACCTCACTAGACCCTTAACCACATTTGAATCACTTTGCTCGCAAACAAGGTCTCCTAAAAAAGTCTTGTCTCGCTTATATAACACTCTACTTACAAAGGAATTGGTAGTAAAAAGAGCTTACATACTGAAGTGGGAAAAAGATCTGAATACTACATTTACTGACGCCCAAACGAGCCAAATTTACGGTTCCTCGCATGGACCTTCATGTTGTGTGAGGGTTCAAGAGAGTTCCTTCAAAGTAGTTGCGAGATGGTACATAGTCCCGGACACGGCTGCAACTTGGCAATCTGCCTCTTCAGGCCTCTGCTGGAGATGTGAGGAGGATAGAGGAACGTATCTACACATTTGGTGGACGTGCCCTCGTCTCCAGATATTCTGGAAGATGGCAATCCAGCTAATTCTTGATCTTACAAACAAAGGGGAGGGCCCAGAACCCATGCATCTGCTACTAAATTTCCCATTGTGGCCTAATGATAAGGCTAACTCGAAACTGGTGTCTTTTGTGAGCTCAGCCTGCAAACTGCTGATTGCTCAACTGTGGCGCACGACTATGATACCCACCATCTCGCAGCTGTTACAGAAAATTGACCAATTATACTACGCGGAGGAGCTCTCTGCCCTCTCACGACAACAATTGTTCTTCTTTGGGCAAGTTTGGAAGGCCTGGAAGGACTACAAATCTAAACCTTTTTTGACGGCGGTGGCGCAGGAGACGCCATAAAGAAACCTGGGTCGTCTTTTCCTCCCCATTAGGGGACCGAGGGAGATGATAGCCTAGTTCTGATAAATATAGACATATGATGAATGGACCCTAGACCAACACCCTCTCCCTACTCCATCCTCCCCCCCCTATCTATTCTCCCCTTCTCAAATCTCTTAGATCTTCTATCTCCCTTCCTAGAAATGAGCTGTAGGGGCTGAGAGGCTTTTTTCAGAATCCTCAGTGATTACCCCCCCCTACTATTTTCTTGTTTCCTCTATGTGTTCTCTCCTTTTTTCTTTTTCTCTCTCCTTTCAATAAGAAAAAAGTTAAAACTGTTCCTCCGTTTTATAATGTTATGAGAGCAAGGCATGATTTGGCTTGCCTTCCACTACTCGCCAGATATAATGACCTTTAATAGATCTGAGATTATATCCAGCAGACGATATTGCACCTGGAAGGCGGTTTAATGCGATTTAATGCAATTTAGTTTAATTGTAATGCTAGTAATGTCTATGCTCTGTGATATGTGCATTCATTTTGTTATTATTGGTTCAATAAACAAAACATTAAAACAAACAAGAATCTTAGTATTCGTGCCTGATTAGGATATCAGTGAGCGCTTCGTAAGTACGGGCTTTCAGCCCCCTTTTTAGTAGAATTTAGCAAGACATAAATTGGCGTAGTCTGCAGGATTACTTCTGTAAGAAGTAATTAACACATTTTTGTAATTTAGAAATTAAACACATATATTTGCATAGTGTCAAAATGTTCGGAAAACTTAAGGATAATGTTAAGGTTGTTGTGGAGATCCCCGGCTGGACTGAGGCTCCCTACAATCTTATAGCACATGAATTGGTCAACTGTGGATTGGCAGAACAATGGCAGAATAAGCTCAAGGGTTGTGAAGCTACTGATGTTGTGAATGTACTCAGTAGTGTCCCTGTGAAAGCAGGTGATGTAGTGTCTTTAGGACGGAGCATCTGGATCTTGACAAGTGCATATTGCGAGATGCATGAGCGTAATCTAGAATTAGGTGGCCAGAAAACAGTTCTGGAATGTAATACCAGACTGTTGAAGGATAAATTGGAACATTATCAGAATGTGGCAGAAAAAGCTGCCGTAAAAATTGCTCAAAATAAGTACAAGAAAAGAAGAGGAAAAGTAAATAAAACCAAAGTACATAAAAGTATCGCCTCAGCTTCTGTAAACTGGGATCCCGATACTTGGGATGGGGATGTGTGGGATTCATCTTCATCATCTGATGAGGAGAATTACCATAAAGGGAAGATTCAGGCTAACCCAGTAAGGAGGCGCCTAGAGAGGACAGAGAATGAGATCATTCGGGAACATGTCCGGGATGGTCAGGTGAATCTGCAATACGACGAAGATGGTAATGCCATCACAAATGAGAGAACGATTCCTCATGTAAAAAATCGAGTAACCATTGAAGATTACTCTCAGGGAGAAGTTGATAGCATTTTAACACAGTTTAGACAAAAACCAGGAGAAGGAGAAATTCCCTGGTTGGTCAGGGTGCACGATCTCGGAGGAGGTGGAGTGCACTTTGACGCCGGAGACGTGGCAAAATTTGTCACCATGTCTCAGGACCCAGTAATTCAGAGATCAATAAAAAATTATTTTGTTGATCATAATGAGCATGGTACTCAAAACTTAATCATGATCTTAGCCCATGCATTTCTGGACAAATACCCATCAGAAGCAGACTTTCCTATCAATGATAAACCTTGGCATACCTTAAAAGATGGTATGGAAAGGCTGAAGGAAGAAGCAATGAGGAATGCTCTTCCTCTTTTGGGAATGGATGATGATCTCCAGTACCCATTGACAGCCAGCATAAGAAATAGGCTGGTTAAACATGCTCCTCCAACATACAAAAGAGTTATTTTAACCTTAACTGTAGCGCTGACTGGAGAATCAAACGGTGTAGTTCTAGGGAGGATGAGGGAGTTACAGGATATGGGACAGTGGGATAAACCGTCCCCTGGAGGCCATGTTAGTAACCGTAAGCCAAACAATCCTGATTGGAAAAAGAAATCAGTAGGGGAGGCCCCACGGGTGTCTCGCAAAGACATGTTCCAGGCTTTGCTTAAAGCCGGGATCAATAAGGAAAGGATTGATGGAAAGGAGACAGGAGAATTATGGAGGTTGTACAAACAGAAAGTTCTATCCGCAAAGAAAGTGACCACTACAAATGTGGAAGGGGGCTCAAAAACCCCCAAGGTAAAGAAATCAGAGGGAAAAGGGGAAAAAACCCCAAAGAAAGTGTCTTGGGAAGATTTTCAGTCAGTTTATCCATGGTAAGAACTGGCTGCAGCCGTGGCCACAAAGGTCACGGAAGGGCTAATACACAGACTGAAGTCTGTATAAATGAAAGTTCAGAAGGAAGTGATTTACCATAGGTAGCCAGCCAAGCCCCCTATTGATAAAAAGGGACGAACGTCCCTACGTCAATCTTAGCATACATTGGAAAGGGGGAAATGTTCAAAGAGTCCCAGCTTTGATTGACACGGAAACCCAGAAAAAATAAAAGGACCTCAAGTAAAAATTGCTGGAGTAGGTGGTCAAGTGATCACCGGGGATCAGACACAGGTAGCTTTGAAGATAGGTAATTTACCTATCAAGCAGTATACGGTGCTGGTAGTTCCTATACCAGAATATATTTTGGGAATTGATGTCCTAAAAGGGATGACTCTTAATTTAACCGAAGGAAAATTCTCTTTTGGGGTTATGTCTTGTCATAAGGAAATGCAGATCTCACATTATATCAATGATATAATGATACAAGGACAAGATGAGCAAAGTGTGAAAGATCAATTGACAAAACTGGTTGCTCATATGAGGAGTAAAGGATGGGAAATCAATGATGCCAAGGTTCAAGAACCGTCTCAGATGGTAAAATGTTTAGGGATTCAGTGGAACAAAGGGCACAGAGAGATCTTGCCCAATGCCAGACAGAAAATTTATTAATTTTCCGGTCCCTAAATCCAAACAGGAGACTTAGGCGGGCTTTGCACGTTGCAACATCGGTAACAATGTGTTACCGATGCTGCAGCGATAGTCCCGCCCCCGTCGCACGTTTGATATATAGTGAAAGCTGCTGTAGCGATTATTATCGCTACGGCAGCTTTACACACACATACCTGCCGTGCGACGTCCCTCTGGCCGGCGACCCGCCTCCTTCCTTAGGGGGCGGGTCGTGCGGCGTCACAGTGACGTCACACGGCAGGCGGCCAATTGAAGCGGAGGGGCGGAGATGAGCAGGATGTAAACATCCCGCCCACCTCCGTCCTTCTCATTGCAGCCGGCGGCAGGTAAGTTGAAGTTCGTCGCTCCTGCGGCTTCATACACAACGATGTGAGCTGCCGCAGGAGCGAGGAACAACATCGCACCTGTCGCTGCACCGGCATTATGGAAATGTCGGAGGCTGCAGCGATGATACGATAACGACGCTTTTGCGCTCGTTCATCGTATCATCTAGGATTTACACACTACGACATCGCAAGTGACGCCGGATGTGCGTCACTTTCGATTTGACCCCACCGACATCGCACCTGCGATGTCGTAGTGTGCAAAGCCGCCCTTAGTCTTATATTGGCTTGTTTGGTTTTTGGAGACAACATATCCCTCATTTGGGAAAAATGTTGGCTCCTTTGTACAAAGTAACGAGGAAAATATATGAGTTCCACTGGGGAGAGGAACAGCAAAATGCGTTTGAGATGGTCAAGGAAGTGTGGCAAGATATTGAAGAGATTATTCAGTCTACCAAGACCACTGTATTTCATGTCGATGCTCATGTCCCTACTAACTCACTTGAACGTTTGTTTAATTCAGAAGCAGATAAAGCAGCAGCCATCAGACAAGTCAGTCCAACAGTTGACAAGGCAAGGTACAGCTGTGTGGGCACACCAGAAAGAGCGACACCTTATTCAGCAGGTTTAGACCTCAGTACATTGGAAACTGTCGTGGTACCCCCAGGTAAGGTAAAACCAATTTCAACAGGATTGGGTTGCCAGATACCAAAGGATCATTATGGTCAAATAGCCACTCGTTCTAGTTTAGTGTTAAAAGGAGCCATAGTGGTGGGAGGGGTAATAGATGCAGATTATCAGGGAGAAATCAAGGTACTGATGCTAAATTTGGGAAATGAACCTTTGATCTTAGTGAAACACCAGAGGGTGGCTCAGATGTTGATAATTCCAATAAACTTGTCTGAGATAAGAGAAGGAACTGCCCCGACAGAATTAACAATTTGGGGTACTAAAGGTTTTGGATCCTCTAATATTACAAATGTAGGAGCAAACATTTGGATTCAAAACCTCCAAGGACCGCCCTCAGAGGCAGAGGTAATAGCGGTAGAAAAAAAACGTACTCTCCTGATATTGAGACCAGGAGTGGAGAAGTGGGAATATGTTCCACAAGAAAAATGTTATTTACGAGAATAATAGTGTATCTCTATTTGCAGATGGTGTTGTAAATAAGCGGAATCCATGGTATCGGTTACTGGGAAGAGCTCGGTAATGATGAGATGGAGAAATTCCTGTGTTTGATGTTTGCTTCTTTGGTCGTTGGATGGACAAGTCTACATCAGGAGGAACCTATGGCGAATAAATTTCTGATGCACCATCACATTTTCAACACACAGATTGCTGGATCTGTACACATTCTTCGGTTACAGCCACCAGTATCCCTTATCTAGATATCCTGGTATCGATGGAGGAAATCTTAAAGTGGAAAAGTTGTTCTGATCATCTTGCTGATAAAGACACTCGAAATGTTCGTCTATGGAATACTACCCATTTCCGTAGTGGGATGGATCAATCTTCCATGGTGGCAAGGCAATTTGAATGCAACAGTCACCAATTTACAATATCTGGCTTTTAAGGGTGGAATTTGGGTACCAAGAAATAAGACTGGACTGACTAACCTGAGATTCATCCCTATGGGGAATATAAAAATAAGTTTTGGGACAGCTATAAATACTGTAGATGTTTTTAAACCCAGCTTAGTGGAAAGGACAATTCATGATATGTTATGGCCTTATGCCAATATGTTCATAAATGGGACTAGTGAAACTTGTAGTAACATATCAGGAAATTTAATGTGTAATAATTCCTCTGAATATCGAGCAAATGCCAAAACACATTATATTCAAGGGAGCTTTTCAGTTAATATTGCTTTTACTTTTAATATACATAGTAGTGAAAGTGATTATATTTGTGATTCAACGTTTATCTAAACAAACCAAGAAAACAAAATTTGTGGCAAACGATATTTCTTTGTCATGGTATTGTGTATTCCGAGTGATCTTCCTCTAGTGGAATACTGATGATGGAAAATAATCCCTGGGATCAAGGACCGATTGGGATACCAATGTGATATGACTGAAAGAATGAGTGTGATTAGATAGGGATCATAATCAAAAGATATAGTGATCCCAGATATTATTTGATCCATGAATAATTCAGTATCAGAGAGAGATGTCCTCTGGCTGACCCTATTTCACTATGACCAAAGAATACGTGTCAGACAGATCTTAAGCAAAACCACGATTATCAGGAAGTAACGTCTACAGTTCCACAGTCAGGAAACTCGTGGTTAATTCACAACAGGTGTAAGGATAACACTGTACTGATAACAAGTTCAAACAAGTGCCATTACTACAGGTAATGAGTGGAGGACAGAGGAGCCTCTTAAAGAAGAAGTTACAGGTCTGTGAAAGCCAGAAGTCTTGCATGTTTTTAGATGACTAAATACTTATTTTCCACCATAGTTTGAAAAAAAGAAAATCTTGCCAAATCAGACAAGGTGATTTTCTGGATTTGTTTTCTCATTTTGTCTCTTATAGTTGTGGTCTACCTATGATGTCAATAACAGGCCTCTCTCATCTTTTTAAGTGGGATTTCTTGCACAATTGGTGGCTGACTAAATACTTTTTCCCCCACTGTATGTACTGTTCCTTGTTAATATATGTCCTCTTCTTGGTATATATGTCCCCATCTTGGTCCCCTCCTGGTATATATGTCCCCATACTAATTTCTTTGTTCCTCCCTAGCATATATGTCCTCCTCCTGATATATATCACCCTTCCTGGGCCTCTCCTGGTATAAATGTCCCCATCTTCAGCCCCTTCTGGTGTATAAGTCCCTCTCCTGGTATATATGTCCCCATCATGTCTCCATTATGTGTCTAACGCAATAAAAAAAATCTCTTTATTCACCCTACCCAGCTCCCACTTCGCATGGCGTCCTCCATGCAACACAATACATTTCAGCTGGACGCACATCATGCTGAAGCATGGGCTGGGGTCTGTGGGTACCCCCACCACCAACCCCAGCCCTTTCGATTATCATACCCCTTTCTTTTGCTTCTCCATGGAGTGCTTACCTTTCTCCACTGTGATCTTGCTACCTCCAGGGCTCTGCGTTGCCTCAAGCAGCGTTGTGACCTCATCATGCTGCTGCACACTGTGCTGCGGGATGACGTGCCCATGCTCCACCACATGGTTAATTTGCATGTGATACATGCAAATTAGCCATGTGTGGTGGCTGAAGTGACATGATTGGCCATCTCTGCTGTGACTGGGGCCAGAATCCACGGCTTAAAAGGAACCAATCACTAGGAGTTTTGTATATAACCTAAAGCCAGAGTCTATACATACATTTAGTGGTCAGCTCGGATGTATAGGTTTTGAAATCCAAGAAAGTAAAGTTTATAAAATCGGCAGCTTCTTGAGTGACAGCAGCTGAGGATCAGATAATATTTGGGGGGGTATTCATAGTTATCCCCTCCCTCTGTTAGAATTAGCATAAGTACGTATTATACAATTGATTTACCTTTTCACTAGCAGGACCTGTGTGAGGTCATACCCATGTGACCAGAAGGGGGGAGCCTCAGCAAAAAGAAAAATGTTGCTTCCTGGTATCAGCTTTGTTGACTGAGGCCCCGCCCCTTCTGGTTCACATGGGTATGACCTCACACAGGTTCTGTTAGTGAAAAGGTAAATCGTTTGTATAATACTTATGCTAATTCTAACAGGGGGAGGGATAGCTATGAATACCCCAAAGATATTATCTGATCCTCAGCTGCTGTCACTCAAGAAGCTGATGATTTTATAAACTTTACTTTTTTGGATTTTAAAGCTTAAACATCAGAGCTGATAACGAAAGGTATGTATAGAATCAGCATGATAGTGCCAGTATAGAACTGGCTTTAGGTTATATACGAAAATCCTGATGATTGGTTCCCTGTAACAAAACTAAGTAATTACTCCAGGCCACCCCTTCACTGGGCCCCAGACACCAGTAATTGTTATAATGCTCTGATGGTGGCCCTGCACGTCATACATACACAGCTCTGCTCTGTACACCTTGTACACACACGGCTCTGCTACATCCACACTGTAAATCCCTCCTGACCCCACACACAAACTTCACCTCATCCAGAACAGCAGAGTCCTGCATACACTGAGGAGCTGACCATGTGACCCCTGACTCCTCCCCTCCATGTGACATCATCACAGGTCCTATAAGCACAGAGCAGCCATATACAAGCCTGTACATTCCCACTAACCAAGCCGACAACTCCCACTAACCTGGAAGGAGCCCATACAGTCTAGCATCTCCCATATATCTAGTGTGCGGCTCTGCAGGTGGAGGTATGTGGAGATTCCCCATTACTGGGCGCAGTAACCCCTCCATTCCCGGAGATAGTGTCCCCTCCCCCAGCTCTGCCATGTGTATATGTACAGTAATATACAGCTGGGTGTGCTCATGTATACAGGGGAGGTTACTCAGGGTTTGGGGACAGATGACGCCTTCAGTAACAGTTATATTTTTGCATTATTCCTAATAATGAAGATGTCACTTAGTTATTTTTTCCTTGGTGGAATTCTTCATTTCTTCTACATGATAACAATTGTGTTTTCTCCCCATGAATCCGGCCCGGAGCTTATCGGGGACCGGTCTTCTGGATTCTGCTCTTTACATTCTGTGTCGCTGTCATGTGGTCGTAGTTTCCCGACTGATACAGATTATTACTGAGGATGAGGAATTCTGGAAAAATTTAAATTTGACAAATTGACCCAAATTAATTTGGGATATTTGATTTACAATGAATTTGATGAAAACTGAAAGATGAGAAAAGACATTTATTTTGCTCTAGGGGTTAAAAAACTATAAACCATTATTCTCTCCGCATTTCCCACCTTTCTTAGCACACCCGCTCTTGCCCAGTCGTCTATTTGCTCCTTATCTCCCTCCAGCTACTTTCTTCTCTTCCATCTTCACATTTCGGTGCTTCGGGCAATGAATGAGCCTCAGACATGATATTTTGTAGCCTTGTCAGACGCGGAGAGGGAGCAGACTGGAGAAACTTTCTGCATGAAGTGCAAGTGAAACAAAAAACCAACCTCAAACTACGAAAAAATACAGTGAAGCTCAAAATACCTCAGCATTCAATCATTCTCCTTCAGAAAAGCATTTCCAACAGGCAGCCATACTTTTCCTATTCCCACACCTTCCAGAGCAGCAAATATGGAGGGAGTGTGTCAGCCGAGATCCTTAAGGGTGCTTTACACGCTGCGACATCGCTAAAGATATATTGTTGGGGTCACGTCGTTAGTGACGCACATCCGGCTCCGGTAGCGACATCACAGTGTGTGACACCAAGGAGCGTCGATCAACGATCGCAAAATCGACCAAAAATGGTGATCGTTGACACGTCGCTCCTTTCCTTAATATCGTTGCGTCTGCAGGTACGATGTTGTTTGTTGTTCCTGCGGCAGCACACATCGCTATGTGTGACACCGCAGGAACAACAAACATCTCCTTACCTGCGTCCACCGGCAATGCGGAAGGAAGGAGGTGGGCGAGATGTTACGTCCCGCTCATCTCCACCCCTCCGCTTCTATTGGGCGGCCGCTTAGTGATGTCGCTGTGACACCGATTGTTCAGCGGTCACAGCAACGTCGCTGACAAGGTATGTGCGTGTGACGCTGCCGTTGCGATAATGTTCGCTACGGCAGCGATCACCAAATGTTGCACATACGACGGGGGCGGGTGCTATCGCGCTCGACATCGCTAGCAATCGCTAGCGATGTCGCAGCGTGTAAAGCAACCTTAAGGCTATGTGTCCACAGGGCTCTGTACCCGCAGATTTTGTTGCGGAAAACCTGCAGATTTATCTGCATTTTCTAGATAAATCCGCAGGTTTTAGCAAGTACAGACACTCCCCATATTATCCTATGGGACATGGGGAGTGCTGTGTCCATGCTGCGGTATGTGCGGCTGCGGAGTATGCTGTGGATGTCCCGCAGCTGCACATAACTGCATGTCAATTATTCCTGTGGAAGTACCTGCAGAAATCCCGGCCCTACACTATGGAGATAGAGGCTGGGACTTCTGCAGGTAAGTCGCATGAATGTCCGCTGGTTTACCAGAGATATTTGCTGGAATCGGGGAGCTGCTGCGGGAAACCTGCAGACGTACCTGCGGATATATCCACAGGTACAGAGTCCCTTGGGCACATGGCCTAAGGGCGGCTTTGCACGTTGCAACATCGCACGTGCGATGTCGGTGGGGTCAAATCGAAAGTGACGCACATCCGGCGTCACTTTCGACATCGTAGTGTGTAAATGCTAGATGATACGATGAACGAGCGCAAAAGCGTCGTTATGGTATCATCAGTGTATTCTCCGACATTTCCATAATGCCGGTGTCGCGACAGGTACGATGTAGTTCCTCGCTCCTACGGCAGCACACATCGCTGTGTGTAAAGCCGCAGGAGCGAGGAACATCGCCTTACCTGCCGCCGGCAGCTATACGGAAGGAAGGAGGTGGGCGGGATGTTTACATCCTACTCATCTCCGCCCCTCTGCCGCTATTGGCCGCCTGCCGTGTGACGTCGCTATAACGCCGCACGACCCGCCCCCTTAGGAAGGAGGCGGTTCGCCGGCCAGAGCGACGGTCGCAGGGCAGGTGAGTGCATGTGAAGCTGGCATAGCGATAATTTTCGCTACGCCAGCTATCACAAGATATCGTACCTGCGACGGGGGCGGGGACTATCGCGTGCGACATCGCAGAATCGGCTTGCGATGTCGCAACGTGCAAAGCCCGTCTTAGTCTATTCCTTCTCCAGAAGCCTCTAGACTTAGAAGGTTTTAAGGATCTGTGGTGATATCATGGTTACATGGCCACAGGTGCTGAATGAAAAACTTCTTCTATGGAGTCTCTGGTGTCGTTGCCCCATCAGCTGATGAGCCGAATCTCATGTCATCATAGTGGCTGTAGCTCATCTTCTTCCCATTCAGGTCCCTAAAATATTGGATCCTCTGTGCCGTAAATATTTGCCAAACATCTGTGTCCAGTTGCTGTAGAGTTTACGTTAAGGTCTGACATCAATTTTCATTTCACATGAGATCTTTATGATGTTACATGTCATCTTCTCCCCATTCAGATCCCTACAATATCAGATCCTCTCAGTGGAGATCTTCTGTATAAGACAATTTTCCTGATTGACCCGTCAAAGATGGACAGAGACAGGGACAAGATGGTGGAGAGGATATTACACCTCACCCTAGAGATCCTCTTCCGGCTTACTGGAGAGGTGAGAGATTCTGATGACGTCACATTACATCATTCTTATCTATGGGAATAACAGATTGACAGAACTGGAGAGGTGAGGGCTCTGGAAATGTCTGTAGTGAGATTTATTAATGTGTCTCTTCATAACCAGGATTACACAGTAGTGAAGAAGACCTCTAGTGAGGGCTGTCAGGCCCCTGTGTCTGAGGGATGGGGAAGACCCCTGAGCCCAATCACTGAGCCTCCACCTCACCCCCTGATACATGAGGACATCAATGACCAGAAGATCCTAGAACTCACCTACAAGATGATTGAGCTGCTGACTGGAGAGGTGACACTGCTGGGAATGCTGGGACATTATACAGTAACGCTATGAAGGGATCGGGGGATGACGGTATCATTGTATGTGTCAGGTTCCTATAAGATGTCAGGATGTCACCGTCTATTTCTCCATGGAGGAGTGGGAGTATTTAGAAGGACACAAAGATCTGTACAAGGACGTCATGATGGAGGATCCCCAGCCCCTCATATCACCAGGTAATAGACAGAACTAATTACACACGGCCTATAATTATCTGTATGTAAAGAATGAATTCAGTCCCTGTATGTGTTTCCTCCAGTTCTATCCAGAAAGAGGACAACACCAGAGAGATGTCCCCATCCTCTTCTTCCGCAGGACTGTAAACAAGAAGATCCCGATGTTCCTCAGGATCATCAGGTAGATGGAGAGAAGGTGTCATGAAATCTCCCTATGATGTGTAGACGGCTGTGAAGGTCTTGTGCTCAGTCTTTTTTTATCCACCAGTATTATATGTTTTATAATAGTGTAATGAGAACAGTGAAGATGGCAGGATTAGAGCTGATCATAGATGTGACTTCTCCTTCTGTCTGTGATTCTTACAATATCTGTTTCAGGGTGAAGATCTGACCCATATTAATACTACAGAGACATATGTGAGGGGTGATGAGCGGTGTAAAGAGGAGATTCCTACATATGACTACCAAGGTAAGTAGAGACCACTAAACGCGGAGAAAAGTCACATATTTTACTAATAATAAATAAAGTGTAATATAAATGATTATTAGGATACTAGAAGGTGGCCCGATTCTAACGCATCGGGTATTCTAGAATTTATTGTGTAGTTAATGTATGTTTTTTGTTATATATATCGATGTTGTTGTGTGTAGTTGCCAGTGTTTGTGTAGGGCGCTGTAAATGTTCTAGGTGTTGTCTGGGTGGGGGTGTGTGAGAGCGGTGTTGTTTGTGTGTTGCGTTGTGTGTGTTGCATTGTTTGTGGAGCACTGTGTGTCTGCAGTGTTGTCTGTGTGTGGTGCTGTGTGTGGTGCGCGGTTTGTGTGGGTGTGGAGTGCGTGTGTGTGTTTTGGGGGAGGTATGTTTTGTGCAGTGTGTGTGTTGCGCAGTATGTGCGTATATTTGTGTATGCCTCGGTGTTTGTGTGTTGGGTGTTGTGTGTGTGTGTGGTGTTGTCTGTGTGTGGGTGTCTGTGTAGGGTGGTGTTTGTGGTTCCCAGTGTGTGTGGTGTGTTGTGCGGTGCGCGTGTGGCGCTGTGTGTGTGTTTTGGGGGGAGGTGTGCACCCCAATCGTGCTCCAACCCCCATGCTGCGCACCCCCCATCGTGCTCCATCCCCCATGCTGCGCACCCCCCATCGTATTCCATCCCCCATGCTGCGCACCCCCCATCGTGCTCCATCCCCCATGCTGTGCACCCCCATCGTGCTCCATCCCCCATGCTGCGCACCCCCCATCGTGCTCCATCCCCCATGCTGCGCACCCCCATCGTGCTCCATCCCCCATGCTGCGCACCCCCCCATCGTGCTCCATCCCCCATGCTGCGCACCCCCCATCGTGCTCCATCCCCCATGCTGCGCACCACCCATCGTGCTCCATCCCCCATGCTGCGCACTCCCATCGTGCTCCATCCCCCATGCTGCGCACTCCAATCGTGCTCCATCCCCCATGCTGCACACTCCCCATCGTGCTCCATCCCCCATGCTGCGCACTCCCCATCGTGCTCCATCCCACATGCTGCGCACCCCCCATTGTGCTCCATCCCCCATGCTGCAGTGTATGCCGGCTCCCAGTCCCTGCACATGTGTACTGGGAGCCGGTGTTCGCTGGTAACCATGATAAACATCGGGTAACTAAGGGAAGCGCTTCCTATAGTTACGCGATGTATATCATGGTTACCAGCGTACACCGGCTCCGTCACGATCCCAGCATCGCAAGGTTATGTCCGCCGGGGGCGGGGCTGAGTGTGCCAACGTGTGGCGGGGGCGAGTGGGCGAGGCGTCAGCGTATGCCGGCTCCCTGCTCATGTGTACCGGGAGCCGGTGTACGCTGGAGCGGGCGATGCGTGCGGAGGGCCGGGGCGAGTGGCTAATCCATGCGGGGGGCGGGGCCAGGCCGAGCCCAGCGGCCAATCCGACAGTTGTCACGCTAACGACACTGTCACGGTGACACTGTCACGGTGACACATTTTTGGAGCAAGACAGACATACAGACAGACAGAATAAGGCAATTATATATATAGATGGCTTATAAATACATACATTAAATTTACTGTTGCTCCCACCCCTAGGTACATAAAGCTGCAGTAAGCAAATGAAACTTGCTGAATCCAAAGAAAATAAATATATGAAAATAAGAATATAAATTTAAAATACAAGAAAATAAATATAAGAGTGTCACAACATTTTTACCATGAATCGTTCATATATAGTAAATGAAATCCTACCTGTATGATCAGTGTTCCGGTTGTAAACGTGCTCAGATGTGTCTGCAATGCAGATTCCAGAGAGCAAAGAAGGAAAAGGAAGAGCAAAACGTAATTGCCCGTCAGCTGTCAAATGTTTGGTTGTGGATGATAGGAGTTCGTGATCTGTGGATGATTGGTGTAAGAGGTGCTTTTACAGGGCTCTGGCTGGCAGCGCTAGCGCACTTTTACTACAATACATATTAGCATAGTCTGCCTAAACAGAGGGATTTCACTCACTCTGCGACATCGCTCAAGCGATCTCGTTGGCGTCACGGAATTTGTGACGCACATCCGGTCGCTTTAGCAATGCCGTTGCGTGTGACACTTATGAGGAATTTTGAATTGTCGCAAAAACATTCAAAATCGCTCATCGGTGACATGGGGGTCCATTCTCGAATATCGTTGCTGCTCGGTACGATGTAGTTCGACGCTCCTGCGGCAGCATACATCGCTATGTGTGACACCGCAGGAACCTTACCTGCGGCCGCCCGCAATGCGGAAGGAAGAAGGTGGGCGGGATGTTACGTCCCGCTCATCTCCGCACCCTCCGCTTCTATTGGGCGGCGGTTCAGTGACGCTGCTGTGACGTCGCTGTGACGCTGAACGAACCGCCCCCTTAGAAAGGGGGCGTTTCGCTGTTCACAGCGACGTCGCAAGGCAGGTAAGTAGTGTGACGGGTCCGTGCGATGTTGTGCGCCACGGGCAGCGATTTGCCCATGTCGCACAATTGATGGGGGCGGGTACACACGCTAGCGATATCGGCCATGATATCGCAGCGTGTAAAGCGGCCTTAAGGCCTAAGATACACATCCCTGCCGTCAGTACGTGTTTGGCAGTTTTTTCACGTACCGGCAGCACGGAGACACGTGGACCTATGTTTTCGTTATTGTTTGGACACACGTAAGTATTTTAGAACGGAACGTGAGTCCGTTCCGTACTTACGTGCGTCCGTGATTGTCTCACGCTGACATGTCCACGTATTCTCCGGCAGCACGGGTGTCACACGGCCCGCACCTGTACCACACGGATGTAGTGTGGATGCGGTTCCGTGTGACACGCGCCGGAGAACACATGTCATTAATTTAAAAATAAAAAACCACATACTCACCTCCACCAGCCCCGCAGATTCTTCCGCTGCAAAATGTTCTTTCCGGCCGCAGCTCGTTATGAGTGTGTAAAGGAGGTGGGCGTGCTGTCACCGGCGCTAATCTCCACCCCTCCGCTCGGCCGGAAGCAGCGTCAGCGAGGAGTGGGCGGGGGCTGGAGCCGAAGATCAGAACCCTGGACAGTAGCACGGACCACGTGAGTATGCAAATTACCGGTTCTCCGTGTGCTATCGCGGATAGCACACGGAGAGCACACATGGACCGCACATACCCGAGACGTACTTACCATACGCAACACGCAAGGAAAATACGTGTCTCGTGGCATGTGCGTGTTTTTAACGGATGTGTTGGAGGCCTAAGGAATAGTCTGTGATCCAGGATACTAGAATACTATCTCCAACGCGTTTCAAAGGAAGCGTCCTTCTACATCAGGACGTTCTTATAAATAAACAATTATCAAGAACATATGACATCCCGGTGTTTATCACTGGCTGGTTTCTCAAATGAACTTCTATCTGCACATTGTTAAATGGGTTGACCCCTACTGTATAAGTTCCTTTCTTGTGAACTTACTGTCATAGGTAAGCACATGCCATATACGCCTTATAATGAATATATTTTGTGACAGTTCCCACTATATGTGATGGGGTTACTCACTTTAGAATCTAACCACATATGGGGTAATGGGGTACTCAGGACCAATTGCTCAACAAACTGTGTGGTCCACTTTTTCCTAATAGTCCTTTTAAAAACTAAAAGTTAGGGCTAAACAATATTTTAGTGAAAAAAATGTAATTTTTTTTTCTTCATGCCCAATTGTATAAAATTATGTGAAGTACCTGTGGTGTTAATTTGCTTACTGCACCTTTAGATTAATTCATTGAAGGGTTTAGTTGTTAATTAGTGATGGGCGGACTCGCAGATTCCCGGGATTGGTGGGTCCAACTGGGTTAAAAAAAACCTGGTTCAGGCCCGGAATTGATCCTGGATATCTGGCTGGACTCCGCTCCCCATATAAGTCTATCGGGACCAGAATGCACCACTTCAAAATGTTGGTAGAAGGGATAGGGGGTTTGGAGCAGGCTCATTATGCTTACCGAGCCTCCACACAGCTTTAACGCTATTTTTGAGGCTGCTTATTATGCTTCATACATGTTCACTGCTTCCCCCACCCACCAGCAGTCCCCACGTCTTTGGTTGCAGTCAGACATGCCCCCACCATGTGTGACAGTGTGTCTGACTGCAGCCAATCAGAGGCGCTGTGTGTGCATGCCTCTATTGCTGTGAAAATAAATAAACAAATTGACGTGGGGTCCCCCGTATTATATTAGCCAGCACAGATAAAGCATACGGCTATAGGCTGCAGCCCTTAGCCATGTGCTTATCTTGGCTGTGTATCAAAATAAGATGAACCGCATGTGGCTTTTATTGATTAAAATAACTAATTAAAAAAATGGCATGTGGTACCCCCCCCCCATTTTTTTATACCCCGCCATGATAAAACCAACAGCTGCAATCTGGTATTCTCTGGCAGGGGAGGAACATGCTTTTTGGGCCGCAGCAGCCTAAAAATAGCACCCTGCAGCCGTCCAGGATTGCCGCATCCATTAGATGCGACAATCCCGGCACTTTACCCAGCTCATCATAATTTCTCTGGTGCAATGACAGTTGGGGTAATAAGGGGTTAATAACAGCTCAGAGCTGCCACTAAGCCCTAGATTAGTAGAAGGAGGTGTCTGTGAATGAAAACAAATTAATTTAAACACCGAAAATATCCTTTATTAGAAATAAAATACAAAAAAAACCCTTAACCTGAGGTCACTCAGTTCGATGAAATCACCTGAGGTCAGGTTACCTGCAATCTCAGGTGGTGGACCTTGGGAACCTCCAGCTGTTTCCGCAAAGAACCTGAGTGACATCACCACTTATTTCGCTGCTCATTCTCTGCCTGAAGATCACAGCGGGCGGTCATGTTGTATGCAGGTGCGCTGTCACTTCAGATGTAGCAGAGCTAGAATTGTTGTGGGACCTCGTGTGGATTACATTTTCACCTGGGTGTTTTGGGCGTTAATGAAGGGGTGACAGTGGGTGGATTTTTTGTATTTTATTTCAAATTAAGGATTTTTTTCTCTGTTTATTTTTTTTTACTTAGTTTAGTAATGGGGGGTCTCATACATGCTTCCCATTACTAATCTCGGGTTTAGTGGCAGAATTGAAGTGTTATTAACCCCTTATTACTCCGATTACCACTGCACCAGGGCAATCAGGATGAGCAGGATAAAGTTCTGGGATTGTCACATCTAATGTATGTGACAATCCATGGCAGTTGCAGGCTGCTATTTTTAGGCTGGGAGAGTGCCAATAAGCATGGGTCTTACTAGCTTGAATTATACCAACCCCCAGCTGTCGGGTTTTATCATGGCTGGGTATCAACATTGGGAGGGACCACACGTCAATTTTTTAAATTATTTATTTAAATAATTAAAAAAAAGACGGATGTGGTTCCCCTTATTTTGATTCACAGCCAAGATAAGTGCATGGCGGGGGGCTGCAGCCTGTAGCCGTATGCTTTATCGGTGCTGAATATTATAATATGAGGGAACCCTACGCAATTTTTTTTTATTTATATATTTTTACACCACGATATAGACACACACACACAGCGCCTCTGATTGCAAGCAGTCAGACACGCTTTCACACAGGGTGGGGGCATGTCTGCCTGCAATCAATCACGGATGCCAGGACTGTCGATGGACAGGGGAAGCTGTGAATATGTTTCAAGATAATGAGCTGCCCCGGAAGTAGAATAAGGGGCCCCAGAAGCAGTTGCAGCCGTCCTGGAGACTTGGTAACTATAGCGTGCCCGTTTTATTCTTAGTTTATTTATTTTTCCTTTATTTATTTTTTATTACTCAAGTTGCTGGATCAGGATCATTACCCGAAGTTCCCTGAGAACTCTGGGCATGGTGCTCGGGTACTTTTTCTTTTCTTAAATTTTATTGAAAATTGAAATGCAAGTTACATCAGAATGTGAATCAACACATGTATCAAAGAACAATTGTAAATAGTCTCATTGCATATCATACCCAAAAGGATATTGAGCATGTGATAATCCATCAGGTACAACACGTGTAAAACACAATCCTTATGCTATATTAATAAACCCATAAAAGAGTCCTTACATCAAGACCATATCATAGAGAGAAAAAAAAAAAGGAAAACAAGATTAAGAGAAAAATGATAAGAAAGTCAGAGAAAGAAAAGAGACTAAGAGAAAGACAACAACGACAGGGGAAACATACAGACAAACTGACAGATTAAGGGAAGGCTTGGGGGGTGTGTGGGAGGGGATAGGAGAGCTTATGTATCTCATATTATGTCATTTAGACCATTCTAAGGTGACCAACCTCTTTATGGTAGGTAATTCTAGATCCACCTCTGGAGATCAGGTGAATCTCGGAACATAATCCAGCTTTGCCAAACCAAATAATATCTATCCATGTACAATTGATTTTAGGAAGTGAGCCGTTCCATTCTACTCAAGGCATCCATTTCTGTCACCCAATCCTTCAGAGTGGGGGCAACAGATGATCTCCATTTTCTGGGGATAATAGCGTGAGCTGCAGTAACACAATGTTTTAAAGACCTTGTTTAATTGTCTTAACTGAGCCTGGGATCATAGATAACAAGCATAACTGGGGGGTTTTGTGCATCTTCACTCCTGTAATCTGAGCATAGACCTCCAGAATCTTGGACCACAATTGCTGTTTTGGCTGACACTCCCACCAGATATGTAGCATACTGCCCGGGGCCGCATCGCATCTCCAACACACTTCCGAAATGGAAGGGTAGATTTTGTGTAAAGTTTCTGGGCATTTGTACCATCTAGTAATTATTTTATAGTTCTGTTCCTGTGCTTTACACGCCATCGGGAGTTAGTGTGCACAAAAGAAGGCTCTCTCCCACTGATCCCTTGGTATTGCCTCTCCCAGTTCCCTTTCCCATTCTTTTTTAAACCAAGGCTCATCATCATTCTGGTGTTGAGCAAGAGTTGAATACACCTGAGATATGGTGTGTTTGGGAGTAGTGTCCTGGAGCAAAAGAGAGTCAAATTGGGTTAATTTAGCACTTGTCAGCCCCCTCATAGAAAGGGCAGCCACAAATGACTGTAATTGGAGGTATGCAAACCAAGGTACTGATTGGTCCGGGAAGTTATTTCTTAAATTAGAGATGGTAGGAAAGGGTTTTGAAGCTGACACAACTTGACCCAGTCTAAAGGTGGTGTCACATACAACGACGCAGCAGCGATCACGACGACGACCTGACCTTATCAGGATCGCTGCTGCGTCGTTACATGGTCGCTGTCAAACAGGCAGATCTCACCAGTGACCAGCCAGCAGCGACGCGTGGAAGCGATGCTGCGCTTGGTAACTAAGGTAAATATCGGGTAACCAAGCGCTTGGTTGCCCGATATTTATGTTGGTTACCAGCGCACACCGCTTAGCGCTGGCTCCCTGCACTCCTAGCCAGAGTACACATCGTGTTAATAAGCAAACCGCTTTGCTTATTTTCCCGATCTGTACTCCAGCTACGTGAGCAGGGAGCCGGCACCGGCAGTCTGAGAGCGGTGGACGCTAGTAACTAAGGTAAATATCGAGTAACCAGCGAAGCACTTCGCTTGGTTACCTGATGTTTACCTTGGTTACAGCTTACCGCAGGCTGCCAGAAGCCATCTCCCTGCTCCCTGCTTGCTTCAGTTCGTCGCTCTCTCGCTGTCACACACAGCGATGTGTGCTTCACAGCGGGAGAGCAACGTCCAAAAAATGAAGCAGGACATTCAGCAACGACCGGCGACCTCACAGCAGGGGCCAGGTCGTTGCTGGATGTCACACACAGCGACAGCGACGGGACGTTGCTGCTACGTCACAGAAAATGGTGACTTAGCAGCGACGTCGTTGTCGCCGTCGCTGTGTGTGACACCACCTTAACACTATGGGTCGATGGCCACACTAAAAATTTGTTCACATTCATCCCTGGGGGAAAGTCAGGATTGTCGAATAATAGTGTCATGGGCCCTGGTACATACGACAAGGTCTGGTCTTTGTTCACGGTATCCCAAATCTTTATCACATCCCGAGTTAAAGAAACAGTAAGTGAGATATTTTGACAGGGTTTTTTTTAGAGATCCAAGGTAGTGAGGTTAAAGAGACTGTTGACATCTCTTTCTCAAGGGAGACCCACTCCTTTCCAGCTTCCCCATGGAACCAGTCCACAATCCTTATCAATACTGCTGCTCTGTGATAGCCTTGAAAGTCCGGGAGACCCGTCCCCCCTTTACTTTTATGTCTACATAAAAATCTACGGGCCAATCGTGGTCTCTTTTGCCCCCAGACAAAGCTGGAACATACTGTATTGAGTTGTTTAAAAAAATTGTTTGTTATTTTTATTGGGACTGCCTGGAAAATATAAAGCAGCTTCGGGCGGGAGGATATCCATCTTAATGGCATTAATCTTCCCGAACCACGGTAATTTCGCCCCTTTGTACCTCTGGATGTCAGTCATAATTTTGTCAAGGATCGGTTTGTAGTTCAGTCAGAAGAGTTGTGTGGGGTCTGCTGTCAATCGTACCCCCAGATACTGCATTGAAGTAGAGCACCACTTAAAAGGAAACACTTTTTGTAGAGCAATCTGTTCTGAGGATGGTAAATTGATATTTCAAATTTCAGATTTCGTTAGGTTAACTTTAAAATTGCTCACGTCACTGTACATGTTGAACTCCCTCAGGATCGCTGGCATAGACACTCTTGTATTTGTGACATACAATAATAAGTCATCTGCGTATAGTGACAACTTATAGCTGTTCTGACCAACAGAGATGTCCCCAATGTCAGGATTATTTCTCAAGACTACCGCCAAATGCTCCATCACTATAGCGTACAGAAATGGGGACAAGGGGCATCCCTGTCTGGTCCCATTTGCGATCGTGAAGGGGCTCGAGTGCATCTTGTTACATCTAACCCTTGCTGATGGGTTCTGATATAGAGCCATTATTTTATCAAGCAGCTTCGGGCTAATATTAATCTGCTTTAGGGCGCTCTGTAGAAAAGACCAATTCACACGGTCGAATGCTTTTTCAGCATCAATAGATAAAATGCATGAAGGTATTTGTTTAGATTTAACATGAGACATAAGCAAAAGGGTTTTTATAGTATTGTCTCTGGCCTCTCTTGTTGGAATAAAACCTACTTGGTCTTTGTGAATCAAGTATGGCAAATGAGTAGCTAATCTTAATGCTATAATTTTGGAAAACAATTTTATATCCAGGTTAATTAAAGAGATAGGTCTATAGCTGGGGCATAAGTTTGGATCCTTCCCTGTTTTAGGAATAAGGGATATATGTGCTTCTAATGTTTGTTTGGAGAACGTACAAGTTGAAGAGACCTCATTAAACACTTTAACCAGGAAGGGTGCCAAGGTCGGGGACAGAAGTTTATAAAATTTGTCCGAGAACCCATCCGGGCCTGGGCATTTGTTCAGTGGAGCCAATGAGATTGCCTCATTTACCTTTTCTAATGTTATCGGTTGGTCCAATTCGTCACTAGTCTCCTCCAATAGCTGAGGTATCGCTGTTTTGTGAATATATTGATTAATTTTCAACTGCTGTCGTGCCGGAGACATAGCTGCATATTTACCTTTGATATTGTAAAGAGATTCATAATATTCTTTAAATGCCTGAGCTATTTTACCCGATTCATGAACTTCATTCCCTCCAGTGTTTCTAATCTTTGGGATGTAGATGTTAGGTGCCCTTGGATGTAAGTATCTTGCCATGGGTCCCCCGCATTTGTCTGCAAACTCATAGAAAAAGCCCTGCATTTTTTCCCGGGCTGAAATATATCTTTGGTCAATGAGTTGCTTCAGATCTTCTCTAATTTTACTCAATGTAGCCAAAACATCATTCGTTGGATTGCGTTTATGTAACCCTTTAAGCTCCCTAATCTGACCCAGAAGCTTGGAAATATGTGCAGATCTTTCTCTTATTAGTCTGGTTCCTTCTCTTATGAAAATACCTCTTATCACACATTTCAGGGCTTCCCACTGGGTAGGACGTGAAGTTTCATCATGCTCATGTATAAGTAAGAACTCCTCAATCGTTTGTTTAATTGCAGTTACCGTGGGTTCATTTTGTAAAAGATTGGTATTCAGGCGCCAGTTCCAGGCCTTGGCACCATGACCGGGTGGTTGGAAAGACATAAAGATAGGGGCATGATCCGACCAGGTCATGGTGCCAATGGAAGTGGTTGGGTTCCATCCGAGAAGATGATGAGAGATGAGGAAATTATCAATTCTGCTATATGTATTATGGAGCGGTGAATAGTAAGTGTAATCTCTCTCCTTCGAGTGAAGGACTCGCCAAATATCAACTACTTGTAACCGGGTCAAGTGGAATTTCAAAGCAGATAGTTGCGAGGGGGGAATTGCTGACTTACCAGAGGAAGAATCCATCTCCTTATCCATGACCAAGTTGAAGTCTCCTCCTAATATTAAGAATCCTTCCAAAAAGCTTTCCAGTCGACGCAGTTATCTGCGGCAAGACTTAACCTGTTCTTTGTTTGGGAGATATAACTTAGCAAAAGTATAAGTCTGACCCTCCACTGACATTTTTAAAAACACAAACCGTCCCTGCTCATCCAGGTCTATACCTAGCACATTTTGTTGCAAATTCTTATGCACCGCTATGCTCACCCCTTTAGATCTGGAGTCAGGGTTGGAGCTATGGTACCACTGCGTAAAGTATTTTTTTTTTACCTCTGGAAAGTGTTGGGTTTTAAAATGTGTTTCCTGAATAAATAACACCTGTACCCCCAACTTGTGCATGCCATATAATTTTTCTGCACGTTTCTGAGGGGTATTGAAACCCTTAACATTGAGTGAGGCCACCTTAATTGCTGACATGTTGATTTTTTATTCCTCCTCACGGAAGGGACCTGTTGGGTAGGATAGGGAGAGGACACTGGGAAGTAGAGAAAGGTACGCACCAGAGGTACGATAAGAAAAAAACTGAAAAAGAAAGGTACCACAAAAAAGACTAGAATAGCAAGCCTATAAAGAGAATAGGCAAACTCCTTAACACTATGTCAAGGAGAAGTTTTATGGAGAATCCAACCCACTTGCGTGGGGTAGATGATCCACTACTTGTTGAAACAAGTTTAGTAAGTGGGGGGTGTCTTTCAATAACCGGAACAAACACCCACAGGGGATCATCTACAATATCACATAACGTAATGTATAAACACACAGAAAAGGACCCGTAAGGAATCATAACCTATCCCCTCTCTGAGACCATTATTTTATGTTGTGAACGAAACATCCTGTCAGGAAGTCCAGCTAGTTAAGTAAGTATCTTGGGGATAAAACAATCCCAACACTTTAGTTTTCATAAAGGGGAACACCGGGTGACCCTAGATCCATCCCAACCCTCATCCCCCACCATATGCCCTCCTCCAACCCCCAACCCTCAAAGAAGAGCGGAGGGTCAGAGGGGCCACTGGGAGAAGGAGAGGGGAGAAAAATTGGGACGGTCCCCATCACCCCCTGTATTGCATTTTTTATTTGTATGAGAGCCACAAATAATAGCAATCTCTTTATAGCCTGTCTGATTCTGTATTTTTAATTGTTGACATCTGCCTATTTTGCTCTGAGGAGTCCGGAGAATGGAGTCCTCTGAGTCCTTAGGGCAATCATCTCTTCTGTTAGAGAATGTTCCCCAGTGCAGTTCATATAGGCACAATACAGATTGGAGGTGAAGTTTTGGGTCACATCTTCTTCTTCTAGGTCTTCTTCTGTTTGGTTTTCAATAAGGCCACATTTTCCATGGTTGGCCTCTCTGTTTTCGGTCTGAAGGTTGCTTGGCTTCTGACGGAAGTAGATCCATGCCTATGGTGGCGCCAATGATGCAACATTTCCAGATTTTGATCTAAAGGGACAAAAATACACATATTACTCATCTGTCAGTTGGGATGTATTCCCACTTTTCTTGTTTCATAACTGTCAGCACATTATCTACTCCTCGAGCAATGACTTCAGCAGGTTCTGGAATACCTTTGTCACTCAATTGTTTCACCCAAATTTTTGCACAATCATTGATAGGATGTGATGATCCAAATCATTTATCTTCTCTGCAGAACTGAAGGAGGCCTCCCTCTGACTATCTACATGTTAGAAATAGACAGTACTATCAACTGAGCTATTCTATCTCACTTCTGTATTAACATGTCACTGTCTCCACTATTCATTAGAATTACCTTAATTAATAATCCTGATCTATCTTTTCTCTCATTACCTGAGTTCAGTTTAAGGCCAAATCTGACCTTCGGACTATGAGACCATCATACTGAGATGGCATTTACAAACCTATTGTGGCAACAAAGAAAGGTGTGAAACATTCATATTAGTTAATACTTAGTTAAGATATTCATGGATATATAACCTCATTTTGGACATTCGCTAGGACAAGAGGTGAGAAGAAAAAGGAAGAGGCGAACAACGTCCAATTGCATCAAAAAATAATTTATTTAAGTGATATTTTATATATCTAAAATGAATTTCAAACAGAGCAGTGAATGGATACACATAATATAGAAAATATAGCGGTGAATAATGAATATATCCAGCTAGATATTGCACGTAACTACTGACACAGAATAAAGGTATATGACATACATATAAAAGAAGGCCAGAGGCAAAATAACATCCTCAATCTATAGAAATACTGGCCGCAGTAGTATCACAGTCTCAAGAACATCATATATAGCTCACCTCTAATATTCCAGTAATGGCAAAAAGAGGGGATCATATAAGTGCATCGGGGATTCCCGTAGCCACAAAAATAGGATATATATATCTCTCAATTTATTATATACAAATAGGTTAACAAACAACTATCCCTCTTAATACACTAGCTGATTATAACAGGACAATCTCCCAAAAGCTAATCAGTGGAAATATACAGGAAATTCAATACACCACTGCAGTAAAATTACATTGATAGATAGTCCCCAACTATAAACAATTAACATGCCATAAATCACTAAATCGAATCACCACAATGTATAAAGGGGCATCTCAATCAATATATAGAATAATAGCCACAGTGGTATTGCAATTCCAAGAACCTCATATATGATTCTCCTTCAACGTACAAGTGATGACATAAAGTCACATAGGTACAAAGAAAAATCTCTTAACCACCAATATGGGGTATATATATCCTAATTAATATAATCAAATGTAGCTAATTAAAGAGGGACAGTCACCCAAAAATTAATCAATGCCACAGTAGCTAAATTGCATTAATAGATAGTCCCCAGCTATAAACGATTTGCATGCCAAAGGAAGCTAAATAGGATCACCGCTATGTACTAAGGGACCTGATAAACAGAAGAAAGTTAGATCACTTAATCCCATAGTTACCATTGTTATATAAACTCAGGCAGTAGAGTGATCACCATATCAGATAGCTAGCTGAATAACCACATGTAAATAGACAGGCCACAGCAGCCAAAAATGCGGCAGGGATAAACAGATGGTAGACACCATACCTAATAGTTAGCTGGGTGAACACCTGCAATCAACCAGCAATAAGCTACCCAACATATAACTGTAACAATGATAACTAAGTCCCATCGATACTAGTGCTAAATCGTAACACACAAGTGGTAATCACCATACCTGATAGATAAGATAAGAGACACGTGCAATAACCAGCAGGAAGCGGCCCGACAGCCGTTTCGAGTACCTTCGTCACGGGGCGGTAATAGAGTCAGGAAGTGCCGGGTATATAACCATGAGGGCAACCAATCGGAAGCGAGATGCGTGGTGACGCTCGCGCTGACAAGCGACAACGGGACGCAGAGCGGCAGCCGCGTCAAAGTCACATGACCGGGGAACCCCAGTCAGGTGACCTGTAATGACGCGACAGGCCGGTCAGCGGCCCGCAGGCATGAAAGCGCGAGCGTGCAGCAATCGCCAAGGATCGGCGCCCTTATCCTGCTATGTGCTAATCAAATAGACAACAATTACAGAATATGTAATATACAAAAGACAAAAAACAATGCGTGGAATGATCAGATTCCTTAGAATAATAAATATACATGTCAACAAGACAAAGCATCATGGTATATAACATACACATCAGTACAATTGCACCAACATTATTTTTAATACTATTTAATACAGAACAAATTTAGAAGATATACATATAGATCTTGAATTAAATGCTAAAATAATCCATAAGGTAGAAAATCCAAAGTTGGAAGGAATCATAATCATGGATCCAGATGATAACTTCCACAAATCGAAAATAGGCCACATGCAGAGAAAAGTGTTGTAAAAAATCTAAGAAGAGAAATATAAAAAGTTAAAACCAATACCAAACTCCCTAACTAAAAACATCACAAGAAAGAGGAGAAGCTGTTATTTTCATTGAGACCAGATGGATATGTCGTGTCCAACGTCCATATCCATCTGGCCTCAAGTTGGGCCATGCGTACACTAATCGCACCACCTCTGGCATCGACATTAAGCATGTCGATGCCCCTAACTTTCAATCCCCTAGCATCAGAGTTATGACATAACTTAAAATGTCTCGGCAGTGTTTTAAGGGTAGATGCGTCTAGAGCCGATGAAGCGGCCAGGATCCCCAGCACATGTTCCCTGACTCGGACTTTAAGTTGTCGGGTAGTCATTCCAACATAAATTTTGCCACAAGGACAAGTGGCAAAATATATAACTGCGCAGCTGGTGCATGTTATACGCTGCTTAATTGAAAAACTCTTAGAATTAGAGGAGTCATAGAACGAGTCAGAGCGTAATATGTTAGGGCATGCTACACATCTTCCGCAAGGAACGCATCCACCCCGAATTGATGGTATCGGTTGACCAAACATAGTCAGATCAGGGGATGGTCTATATTGGGAGCGAACAAGATGGTCATGAAGATTACTAGATGTCCGAATACCGAAGCGAGGTCTGTCAGGAAGGATCTTACGGAGTGTAGGGTCTGCCCTAAGGATAGGCCACGATTCCAATAAACAGTCCCTCATGGCAGGGAATTGAGCATGATATTGAGTAACAAATCTAGTCACCACATCGCCATGAGGTTTATGTTTGGGATATAGCAATTGATCACGTGTACTATATTTAGCACGATGATAGGCATGTTTAATCGATCTACTGCTATATCCTCGTTCTTTAAACATGAGTTTAAGCTTCATGGCTTGATTCTCAAAATCACTATCCGTAGAGCAGACCCTACGAATCCTCAGAAACTGTCCCACAGGAATCGCTCTAATCATATAGGAAGGGTGAGATGATGAGGCATGTAAGAACGAATTGGCGGCTGTCGATTTACGGAACAAGTCCGTTTGTATAAATCCCGAAGCATCACGCTTCAGGACCACATCGAGAAAGTCAATCTTGTCATGGGAAAAAGAATAAGTTAAATGAATATTACAATCATTGATATTAATATCAGAAAAAAGCTTTTTTAACGAAAAAGAGGACCCCTGCCAGACCAAGAAAATGTCGTCAATGTACCGTGCCCAAAAGGGGACACGGTCCACTGACGACAGTTGGTCTGACAGGAGGAGGTCCCTCTCCCACAGCCCCAGGAACAAGTTGGCATACGAGGGCGCGAAAGCCGCGCCCATCGCTGTACCCTGGAGCTGCAGATAGAAGGACCCCTTAAAAATAAAAAAATTATGAGTTAAAGAAAATTCAAGAAGGGCCATGACAAGATTGACAATCCCTGATGTAAGATTAGACATATTAATAAAATATCGAACAGCCGCCAATCCATCAGAATGGCGAATGCTAGTGTACAATGACTCAACATCCGCACAAACCAATAATGAATCATCGCCCAGATGCATTCCATCAACTTGTTTTAATAAGTCCCCTGTATCCTTCAAGAAGGAGGGGAGAGTGTGGACAATGGGCTGGAGGATAGAATCGATCCATTTATTGACATTTTCAAGAAAACCACCACAACCAGAGATGATTGGTCTGCCGGGAGGAACAGATCGATTTTTATGAATCTTAGGTAATAAGTACATTGTTGCTACAGATGGTTCATGTACTTGTAATACTGAAGCCAGATCCGAAGTGACAACACCGTCGTCCAATGCCTTTTTCAATATACCCTTTAATAGAGTAGAAAAACTAGATAATGGGTTGTACGTAAGTTTTTTATAGTAGGCTGCATTGGATAGCTGACGAAATGCCTCCTTTTCGTACATATCTGAAGGCCAGACGACGATGTTGCCGCCTTTGTCGGCCGGCTTCAGCACTACATTAGAAAGATGTTTCAATTCATATAAACGAGATCGCTCCTCCCGGGTTAGATTATCCTCCCTAGAGGTGATATGTGTGGCGATTTCCTTGAATTTTTCTGATACAATCTGGACAAACAGCTCTATATTGGGACAAGATGAAAAAGATGGGAATTTTTTGGAGCGTGGTTTAATGGAGGAAGGGATCTTACCTTCTATACCAATTGTACTCTCAGCAGATAACTCCTCCAAGATCTTTATTGCCTCCTGTTCCTGTGCTGAGGGAAACATAGAACACAAAGTATCATCATAAAAGAATTTCTTGAAGATCAAGGAACGGGCAAAAATATGAAGATCTTTAGTGGCCAAGAATGGGTCAAACTTGGCCACAGGGGAGAAGGACAATCCCTTCTCAAATAAGGATTCATCTGCTGAGGTCAATATATGTGAGCTTAAATTAATCACCTTATTGGAGCCCCTATATTGTTTCGAGGGGCGGGGAGGCTCATGATAGTATCGGGAATGTCCAGTTCCACGTCCACGTGCTCCACCTCCAAAAAACGCTCCAGAGCGTGTCTGCGACACAGATGATGTATCAGATTGGTCACTCATAGAATTGACAGATGAGAGTGAAGATGATCTCACTGCATTAATGTGAGTAGGAGAGGGTCTTCGCCAAAAATAAACCATATTAGTGGCAAATAATGCCATTGCCATTACTGGTATATTAGAGGTGAGCTATATATGATGTTCTTGAGACTGTGATACTACTGCGGCCAGTATTTCTATAGATTGAGGATGTTATTTTGCCTCTGGCCTTCTTTTATATGTATGTCATATACCTTTATCCTGTGTCAGTATTTACGTGCAATATCTAGCTGGATATATTCATTATTCACCGCTATATTTTCTATATTATGTGTATCCTTTCACTGCTCTGTTTGAAATTCATTTTAGATATATAAAATATCACTTAAATAAATTATTTTTTGATGCAATTGGACGTTGTTCGCCTCTTCCTTTTTCTTCAAACCTATTGTGGTCCTGATTGAACATACACAAAAAAACAAACAACAACAACCATTAGGTAAATACAATACCCATTCATCACAATGGGATGATTACTTGTTTCATTGTTTTAGCCTGATTGCTCTAATAACATGTAAAACTCTGGTCTCCAGTCTAAAAAGAAAGCACAAACATGATTAGAATACAAGCTCAAATAATACACAAAACACAATTTTATCCAGTCTATTATCCATATGCTAAAAGATTCACATCTAACTTGACAGCCTAAAAAGCTCACTATTTAACCAACCATATTGGTATATTGTGCTGTATTAATTAGCAGCATGGGTATGTAAATATATGACCAACCAAACAATAGCAAAAATAATTGCCCTTCCAATAGACTGAACACAGGGATTCTCCTGGTTTCTAGTCTCTCTTTTGTGAACATTTGGATGGCTCTGTATTGTTTATGAGCAGGAATGGCTTTTGTAATACTTATCTCTTTACATATCTCTGTACAATCTGTATTGGTGGCAATCTCCTCTGTGGTCTCAATATTACCCTTATCTTTTTCAATCTCCTCTGTGGTCTTAATATTACCCTTATCTTTTTCAATCTCCTCTGTGGTCTCAATATTACCCTTATCTTTTTCAATCTCCTCTGTGGTCTCAATATTACCCTTATCAATTTCCCCCCATCTATCTTCCATTTCAGATGGAGACATCTTGATGGAAGATGTTGATAACCTGTTCTGCTGGGCTTTGATTTCCTGCACCAAACATTTGACTTCAGCATAAAGATCCAACACCCCCGGTGCTGTAGGCTTTGCTGGTGACGATGAGAAAGTAGGCCCTCTTTCTCCCCATGTCCTGCTTCGCCTGCGCTGTGGAGATTCAGAATCTTTTGCTGCAACCTTTTTATTATGTGAAACCCCTGACTTTTTATTGAGTCCTCTCCTTTGATACAATTTTCTCTTTTGATACAATTTCCACATCTCGTCAGTACTAATCCCGTCTATTTTATCCCAGGGAACACCATCTTTTATCAGGACCATAAACATATCTCTCCTGGTAACACGGGATCTACGATTTGTACTACTTTTGACGTTGTTACACTGTTCTTCAAAATTAAGCTGACCTCTCTGTTTGGGACCCCATTCTCCCAGACCCCCTAACTGTCGGATCGCCTCCAATGTATTGGAGATGGGTTTCCCAGTCTGATTTACCATTAATGCCATCATGACATGTTTATAAGCTGGAGGGGCATTTCTAATGATACAATTTCTAATAGAAACACTTACAACAACTTGCATGTAATCATCATATGTACTTGCTGAAATAGCATTTTTCATAGCCTCCTCCTTCAATCTCCGAGCACAATCTTTCAATGTAAACCATGGTTTTTCATTAGGCGGCCAGTCCGCCTCAGATGGGTATTTATGCTGCAATGCCATAGCCACAATATCCATCATACTACACACCACATGTGGTTGCTGAACCATCAAGGAACAAAATGCCTCCTTCACTACAGGCTCATGGCTGAGTTGAACAAACTTTGGGCCATCCACAGCATCCAGCTGTACTCCATGAGCCCCCATCTCCCATAATCTGACTATCCAAGTTATCAAAGATTCATTTGACCTTTGTGAAAAACGATCAAGAAGCTGACTGCAATTCTCTACCATATTCCTGTTATGTTTACCTGTAGCTGTTTCTAAAACTTGTCTATGGTATATAGGATGAACTCTTATTGGGTTAAGATGAGGATCAATTTCCTTCTCCCCACTGACATGTTCATCCTTCTGGTCTGGATCGGTGACGTTTTCAGAATCAGTTGAGTTCTGTACGTCACCATTCCACTCATCTGAGTTCCCCTCTGACCCCGCTCTGGCTATGGCCAAAGCTACTTCCTTTCTATTCTCCTTCCCTCTCTTCTTTCTGTATTTATACTGCTCTATACATACAGCAGATTTGTCTGCATCATGCTGATATCCATCACATTTGTCCACTGACAACTTATTCTGACACTGTGCTGTAACCAATGCAGTCTGGACCTCACACAACTGTCTCTCTAATTCCTGAACTTTTGTTACCATACGTATCTTTTCCTGATGCTGTTTTCTATATGCAGACAACAGGATCCATCCACGCCTACCAACAGCACCCAATTCTTTACCTTTCTCCACTTTCACTTTCTGCAAGCATTCAACCACAGCAACAGGTTCAGCATTTTTCAAACATTTGTCCCATGGTTCACTCAAACCAACACTTTGTGACCACTTGGTTGCCAAAATATCATAGGGACTCTGTTCCCAACCTGGAATCTCAATGCATTCACTCACAACCACTTTTTTCTTAAAAAGAGGCATATTTTACGCAATATCACACTAACAAAAATACTCAAAGCCTTCTGCGTATATCCTGTTCACGGCGCCAAATGTTTTGCTAATATTTTTAACACTAAGGTTCAGATACGGCTTTAAAGAAGGCAAATAAGTAATTTTATTATAAAGGTTAATACGAAATACAAACTTAAAGGAAAAGTATGATATTGCGTACACTTTTGTATATTGAACATACAAAGGTTAAGTACAGTTAAATATACTTACATCACCAAGGAGCTTTGGACATCATCTGTCTGGAAGTCAGAGAAGCATGACATAGACAGAGGACTCCTGGACATCACTGCCCGGACATCTCACGGAGGCAGGAAACACGAGCTTCTGTCTGTGCTATACTTCAGCTGATCTTATAGAGGCTTGAACAATATTACAAGCCTTAAAGTTAATGTGTTGTAGTCTTATTGATCCATGCCCTTTGATGGCCAGTCATTGGGCATAGATGAATCAGAGATACACCACACATCAGACAATGGGGTAATAAACCCACAGACATTCAAATCTCCCAAGAATACACATCAGGTATTTGAGCTAGGTAAATGGATATATTGTCTGTCTGTGTATATAGCAAACACCTAAAACATCAGATTGTTGAACTAAATAGATCAGAGTTTCTATTTCAATGGATAGCAAACACACAAAACCATCAGATATTTGATGTAAGTAAATCATAAGGTTTCTGTTACAATGGTATATTGTCTGTCTGTATAGTCAAGACAAACACACAGAAACCCTTAAGTATATACAAGATTTTGTAACCATGTACACTTTGTCTGTCTGACTAATCAATATGTTATAGTTTAACATAATGTATAGACTCAAAAAATAGCCATTTTTATATTTGCAATACACCCCCGCCTCCCCGCCCAGCAAATAAAGCTCACACAACCTAGTATTCCAAATCTAAAGGAAACCCATATTCACAGTTCAGATGAATGTGTAGACCGGCGGATCATCGATGATTCTTCGTTTCTTGGCCGCGACTGTTGCTGTGCTTCTCTTCTGCGGGTAGTAGGCCTCTCAGGAGGTGCCAATGGGAATGATGGCCAGTCCAGATTTGGTATTGGCGGTAGATTAAGGCGCTCTAAGAACTCTGATAAGCCACTTGGATCTTTCAAGGTCACCATACCTCTTTGATCTCTGACCTGCAGTTGAAACGGAAACCCCCAAGAGTAGGGAATATTTCCCTTTTTCAATGCCTCCAGAACCGGTCTCAGGGCTCGTCGTTTAGCAAGTGTGGTTCTAGACAGGTTTGCAAGAAACATTAGGCGGGCTCCGTGGAAATCAAATAGACTCTTGATCTTTGCTTGTCTCATTATTTCTTCCTTTACTGTAAAGCAATGGATTCGGCAAATGACATCTCTAGGGTTGTCAGAGTCCTTGTTACGAGGCCTTAGAGCTCGATGGGCTCTATCAATCAGCAGCTCCTCTGTGGGCTCCCTTCCGAGCAGTGAATTGAAAATACCTTTAAGGGTAGAGAATAATTCCGCTGCAGGAGTTGCCTCTGGAAGTCCTTGGATCCTAATATTATTGCGGCGGTTACGGTTCTCCAAGTCTTCTACTGTACCGAAGAGGAAGTCCAATTGTTTTGAGTTAAGAGTGAGGTCTCACCCTGTGTCTTCTGCTCCACCGCCAATGAGGTCGAAGTTGCTTCCAGTCGGGAGATCTGATCTGACATCTGCGCCACAGAAGTATTCAGGGCCTGTATTTCAGCTTTATAAAGATTCTCAAGTCTCCCTATGTAGCCCTCCATGTCTGCTTTAGTTGGAAAATTCATCATTTGGGTTCTGAGATCTTTAAACTCTTCAATCACAAGCGACAGGTGCCTCTGGGGTGCTGCAGTTGGGATAGCCAGGGGGACCGGGGTGAGTGGTCTGCTGACGTGATCTCCTGCAGTATTGGTTTCAATAGGCAAGGACTGCCCCATATTTTGTTCTTCCCTCTGTGCAGTTGCTGGGATGTTAGATTGGGCTGCAGCCGCCATTTTGTTATCCGCAGCTTTAAGATGGGTGTTTCCTTCTTTAAAAAATTTCTGGATCCTCTCCTGCGAGCTTGTGCTCTGGGTCTCTCTTGGGGCGGGGGATGGTGCCAGTGAGGGCTTTCTACCTCTCTTCACCATGGGGAAAGTAATAAATTCAATCCAGGCGTATTATGGTGTATAGTAGAGAGGTCAGAGTAATCAGATTCTTCCACATGTCTGTGAGGAGTCAGCCTCAGCGCTCCAGGATGCCAGGGGTTAATAAGTGTTATCTCTTCACTCTGGGACAGTGCAAATATTTCCTCCTGTCAGCTTCAGCACTCCAGGATGCCAGGGGTTAATTAGTGTTATCTCTTCACTCTGGGACAGTGCAAGCTACACTTAGCACACTGTAAAAGCTTCCTGCAAACTTTTATTGCAGGCTTCAGATAGAGAGTCCAGCTTTCCTTGACTCCCTGGCTAGGGCCTGCACTTCACCCCCGCTCTCTCAGCTATATCTGCTCAGCTGCCGGCAATATAACAAACGGGCTGCATCCACACTGCTCAGCTTCACTGGTACCTGTAAGGAGGACCCCAGACTACACCGACCAGCTCTCCCAGTGTTACAGACCGCCGGCCACAGACTCCACCACGAGGTACAGGCCTGACCCTCCGCTCCGTTTCACTCCTTCCCTGGGGATCCCATATCATGCTCGTCCACCGGCCCCGCAGCTCACTGCAACTCCAGCATTAACCCCTGATCGTGCACGGTCCTTCTCTGGCGAAATATCTCCTCTGCAGGGTAAGATTCCCCCGTGGATGCCAGGAGCTCTCAGCACACACATCCGCTCCGCGCCATTGCCAGACCACGCCCCCGCGCTCAGGTACTTTTGAACTTGTGCGGATCTGGACTTTTACAGTACAGGTCCGCCGATCATTATTGGCAATGTGGCATTACTTATGGGGGGTTCTGTCAATGTGACTTGTTACCCACAAGCTATTACAGCAAAATCTGAATTCCAATATAGTGCTCCTTCCCTTTTGAGCTTTTCACTGTGCCTCAAAAGTAGTTTTCAACCTCATATAGGGTATTGACATACTCAGGAAAAATTGCATAACAAATTGAGCCGTTTATTTTCTCCTATTACCCATTTTGAAAATTAAAAACTTGGGATCAAAGCAACATTTTATTGAGAAAATGTATAACTGTTAATTAGTTCAGCTGAATGTTATACAATTCTGTGAATCGCCTGAAGGTTAAAAATTCTCTCTACACCTATAGATGAATTCCTTGAGAGTAGTTTACAAAATAAGGTCTTTTGTGGTGTCAGCAATGGTGTCATTGCAATCTATTCCAGCCAAAATGGCGCTCCAGAATTCAAATGGTGCTCTTTCTTTTCCTTACTTTGCGCTCAAACAATAGTGTTCTAACACATAAGAAGTATCGGTGTACTCAGGAGAAATTGCACAACAATTTGCACAGTCCATTTTCTCCAGTTACCCTTGTAAATATGAAAAATGTGTAGCTAAGCAATATTTTTGTGGGAAAATTTAATGTTTTCATTTTCACGGCTCATCGTTATAAAATTCTGTGAAGCCCCTGGAGGTTCAAGGTGCTCAAAACATTTCTAGATACATTTCTTAAGGGGTGTAGTTTCCAAAATGGGGTCACTTGGTGGGGAAGATTTCACTGTTTAGGTACACCAGGTGCTCTGCAAATGCGGCATGGCGTCCGTTATCTATTTCAGCCAATTTTGCGCTCCAAAAGTCAAATGTTGCTTTTTCCATCGCATGCCCTGCTGTGTATCCAAACAGTATTTTTCTACCATATATGACATATCCGTGTACTTAGGAAAAATTGCACAACAAACTGTTAGGTACATTTTCTCTAGTTACCCTATTGAAAATTAATATTTGGGGTTAAAGCAACATTTTTGTGGGAAAAAAAATCATTTTTTCACATTCAGGGCTGAAGATTATAAAATTATGTGACGCACCTTTGGGCTTAAGGTGCTTACCACACCTTTAGAAACATTCTTTGAGGGGTATAGTTTCCAAAATTGGGTCACTTGCGAAAGAATTCCACCGTTTAGGAATATCAGGGGCTCTGCAAACATGAAATGGTGTCCGCTATCTATTACAGCCAATTTTGCGTTCCAAATTCAAATAGTGTTCTTTCCTTTTCGAGCTCTGCCATGCGCCCAAACAATAGTTTTCCACCACATATGGGGTATCAGCATACTCAGGAGAAATTGCACAACAAATTGTATGGCCATTTTCTCCATTTATACTTGTGAAAATGAAAAATGCTGAAGCAACATTTTTTTCGGAAACTTTGAATTGTTCATTTTTTCCTTCTACATTCCTTTAATTTTGTAAGGCATCTAAAGGGTTAACAAACTTTTTGAATGTGGTTTTTAGCAATTTGAGGGGTGCAGTTTTTAAAATGGTGTCACATTTGTATTTTCTGTCACTTAGGCTTTTCAAAGTTGTTTCAAATGAGCTGTGGTGCCTAAAAAAATTGGTTTTGTAAATTTTGTTGGGAAAATGTTGACCTAAGGGATAAGGTTTCTTCTTGTCGAGAGTGACATGCCAGGTCTAGCATGCCAGTGTCAGGAGACTTAAACGCCTTGCAATGCTCCTCTGGGAAATTAAATAAGCAAATTGTGTCTTTAGAGAGAATAGGACATGAACTGTAGTGCCACTTATTGGAAGTAGCAATCCTAAAAGTAAATATCGACCTTTTAACAAGCTTTGCCATATGACTTAGGATATAAGCCTAACCAAAATCTCACTTTGCAGACACAGTGTTTTGGGGTCCTGCCCCTTGTTAATGCAAACTATGAGATGTGATTTGGCTAGGTGAGAGGGTAAGAATGTGATCTAAAGGGTACTTTACACACAACGATATCGCTAACAATATATTGTCAGGGTCACGTCATTAGTGACGCTCATCCAGCGCCGTTAGCGATATCGTTGTGTGTAACACCAAGGAGAGAAGATCAACAATCGTAAAAACGTCAAAAATCGTTGATCGTTGACACGTCGCTCCTTTTCATAATATCATTGGTGGTGCATGCCGCTGGTTGTTCGTCGTTCCTGCGGCGTCACACATCGTTGTGTGTGACGCCACAGGAACGACGAACATCTCCTTACCTGCGTCCACCGGCAATGAGAAAGGAAGGAGGTGGGCGGTATGTTCCAGCCGCTGATCTCCGCCCCTCTTGTGCTATTGGGCGGCCGTTTAGTGACGCTGCAGTGACGATATTATGACGCCGAACGCACCTCCCCCTTAAAGGAGGGATTGTTCGGCGGTCATAGGAATGTCGCTGAACAGGTATGTGCATGTGACGCTGCCGTAGCAATAATGTTCACTACGACAGCGATCACCAAATGTCGCACGAACATTGTGGGCGGGTGCTATCACTCGCAACATGGCTAGCAATCGCTAGCGATGTCGCAGCGTGTAAAGCACCCTTAAGGGTAAGGTTTCTCCCTAAGGAGAGTTACATGCAAGGTAAGGCTGTTGTAAAAATGTAAAATTGCTGATAAACTGTTATCCCTTCTAATTTCGTAACAAAAAAATATGTTCAAAAAATGATGCTGATGTAAAGTAGACATTGGTAAATGTTATTTATTATTTATTTTATGTGGTATATCTATCTGGTTTAAGGGCATAAAAATTCAAAGTTCGAAAATTGCTTAATTTTCAAATTTTTTGTAAACTCTAAATATTTTCATAAGTAATCGCAAAATCATAATGACCAAATTGTACCACTACGATGAAGTACAATGTCTCGCGGAAGAAAAAAAATCAGAATCATTGGGATATGTCGAAGCATTCCAGAGTTTTTACTTCACAAAGTAACAGATCAGAATTGTAACATTTGATTTGGTCAGGAAGGTTAAACAGACTTTGGTTTGAAGGAGCTGGAGAAAAATAGAGGGCAACAGTAATGGCTTTGCAGGATAAATAATTATTATCTCTTGAGGTAAGTTTTTTTATTAAGTAAACCTTTTATGTTACTTGAGCTATTAGATTCTACAGAAAACCAAGGGCAAGCACCCATGGCTTGCAAAGAACAAAGCAACAAAAACTTTAAGATCCAAAATTGCACCCATATTGTTTATACCAGCCATGATTTTTTGCACATAAGGCAAGTTTTCAACTTCTAAAGTGTATGATAATGTCACACAATGGGCGTGGCAATTGTTTTCAGACCAACCGAGGTCTGACGCGCAACGAAAAAACATCTAAACAACACCACAGACAAGAGGGAAACACTGAGGACACAAATACAATGTTTGGCCCTGGCACTAATAGGAGGGTAGATGGTGACCTACTAACCTCACTTCAGCTGTGCCTGCTCTCCTAATCAGTCCCTATACAGTTTCTGCAACTGTCGCCAAGCAGCACCCTGGGTCTCTAAGAAACACTATAGAGGCCCTGATTAGTGAGAGGTGGGTGAGGTTCACTAGACCCACCACTGCACTAAAGAGACAAAAGGGTAGGGAGACAAAAAGGGAATAAAGACGTCTTTCCTACAAATGATTTGTGTAGTTAGCAAAGCTTGCTGGGATACTTGGCTATTTAAGCACAAGGGGTGTGACTACAAAACAGGTGCAGCTGACCTCAACTGCTGCAAACTGAATGCTGGAATTAACTACTTCAGTGCCAAAGGAAACAAAATGACATTTAAATGCAGAGCCCTAGAGATAAGGGCCTCCAGACTTCAAGCTGCGACTAGTCTCCAAAAACAAGGAGACAATCGTGACAGGCAACTTTAATGAGAAAATTTAATTTTTCTATATGTCTTGCAATTTGTATTGTAATATTTATCCAGGGACGTGATAATACATCAATGTAACATTACTGTACTATTACTAAAAAACAAATACGGTTTTATTTTTGTCAGATAACTGTATCAGAAACTCAGAGGGACATTTGAAGACATCAGATTTTAAAGCAGATGATCATGAGATCACACAAAATACATATGAAGAGGATGCCATTATTCCAGCTTTACATACAGCAATTTACAGCAAGGATTTATCATGTGATATTTTTCAACATGTTCTATCTTCTGAGTTATCACAGAATGTTGCGCAAAGCAAACATCAAATGAGGGATGTCGAACTATCATCTCATGCAGTAGAAGAGCAATTTTCATATTCAGAATGTGACAAAAGTCATATTGTTACATTACATCTTGCTGCAGATCAGAGAATTTGCACAGGGGTGAAGCCATATTCATGTTCTAAATGTGGGAAATCTTTTAACCGGAAATCATGTCTTATTGCACATCAGAAAATTCACACCACAGTTAAAACATTTTCTTGTTCTGCATGTGGGAAACGTTTCTACAAGAAATCAAATCTTGTAACGCATAAGAGAATTCACACAGAACAGAATCCAGTTACAAGTTCAGAATCTAGAAAAGGGTTAACTAAGAAATCAGATCTTGCTGCACATCAGAGAAGTCACACTGGAGAAAAGCTACTTTCATGTTCTGAATGTGGAAAATGTTTTACCAGGAACTCACATCTTGTTAGCCATCAAAGAACTCACACAGGGGAGAAACCATTTTCATGTTCAGAATGTGGGAAATGTTTTAACAAGAAATCAAATCTTTCTGTACATCTAAGAAGTCACACAGGGGAGAAGCCTTTTTCATGTTCAGAATGTGGGAAATGTTTTAACAAAAAAATAAGTCTTGTTAAACATAAGATAATTCACACAGGGGAGTGTTCAGAATGTGGAAAAAAGTGTATGCAGAAATCAGATTCTACTGCACATGATAGAATTCACACAGGTGAGAGGCCACATTCATGCTCTGAATGTGGAAAATGTTTTAAAAGGAAATCACATCTTATTAGACATCAGATAACTCACACTGGGGAAAAGCCATTTTCATGTCCAGAATGTGGGAAATGTTTCAACAACAAATATACTTTTACTGTACATCTAAGAAGTCATACAGGAGAGAAGCCATTTTCATGTTCAGAATGTGGGATATGTTTTAACTACAAATCAAGTCTTGTTAAACATGAGAGATGTCACACGGGAGAGTGTTCAGAATGTGGGAAAGGATTGACAAAACAATCAGATGTTGCTGCACATCTAATAAGTCACACAGGCAAGAAGTCATTTTCATGTTCAGAATGTGGGAAATGTTTTGACAAGAAATCATATCTTTCTGTACATCTGAGAAGCCACACAGGTGAAAAGCCATTTTCATGTTCAAAATGTGGTAAATGTTTTAGCAACAAACCAAGTTTTACTGCACATCAAAGAACTCACACAGGGGAGAAGCCATTTTCATGTTCAGAATGTGGGATACGTTTTAACTACAAATCAAGTCTTGTTAGACATGAGAGAATTCACACAGGGGAGAAGCCATATTCATGTTCTGAGTGTGGAAAATGTTTTTCCAATAGCACACAGCTTATTAGACATCAGATAACTCACACAGGTGACAAGCCATATTTGTGTTCTGAATGTGGAAAATGTTTTAATAGAAAATCACATATTATTAGACATCAGAGAGTTCACAAATGAAAAGCTATTTCATGTTAAAAATGGGGGAAGTTTTAATCACAGGTCAAGTCATGTAAAACAAGACAGAATTGACACAGGGAAGAGATCATTTTCATGTTTAGAATGTGAGAAATGTTTTATCCAGAAATCAAGTCTCACTGTAAACCAGAAAATTCACACAAGGGAGAAGCTATGTTTTCCTCCGACAACTTGTTTATTATGGACAAATGCCAAAATTAATGAGGTCATATGACAATCAAAAAAGCACAATCACAGGAGATACAAAATATAGCAATATTGCAATTGGTCTGATGATAAAATCATGATTCAGAAAGACACATAAGCCAGAAAAATTAAGTGCATGAAGAAGAATATCACAGGACAAACTGGAACATGGTAAAATGTTAAAAAAAAACTGATTACCACTCTATCTCTAATGTGCGTTTCACGGTAAAGCTTTTTCAAGGGGTTTTACATACACTGTATATATGAATCCCAAAACATGACACCAATCATCAGTACATGTGTGCAATATATACTTGTGTTTAGTCTTCTCTTATTTCATTACATATTATGATAGTAAATAATTGTCTGAGAAATAGTTGCCATTTTGTGTATAAATAGTAAGAATAAAATTACATAGTAGATTACAAATACAGTTTTTTAGGTCACCTTAGGCTTTTGAAAATTACGTTTTATAGGCATTAATCATATTAACCACACTGCGCCATTAAGCCAGACTACACATTTTTCTATTTATCCTTTTCATCACTTTAGCTTTACTTTCTAGAAAAAATATTCTTGTGTAGCAATATACTTGTTCTCTAGTGCTCTTAATTCCAAAATGCAAAAAAGGCTTTCCACTGAATAACAATCAGTTAACAATGCTTAACAAGGCACAAAAAGTAAAAACTGAACACAAATCTACAGAGAAGAGATTGGGTAGAAGTTGATGACATGGCAGTGTGGTGGTTGTTGGGATATTGCTTTTGAAATTTTCAAAAGTGGGAATTTGATTAGTTGGGTTAGCAAAAAATAAAGTTTACTGGAAGTTAGATATCTTGGAGAGAATTGTGTGAGGAACAAAGAGATCAAACTAGGAGGTCATGAAAGGACCAAAAACGGAAATTATGGGGAGGTGTCAGTAGATAATGTCAAAGCTGTATGAAAAGACAGATTATATACAGCCTTGTCCATTGTCGTTAGCATCTCAAACTGATTTTAGAGCTAAGGGCACATTCAGACATCGGTCCGCGGTTACACGGTAAGACAGGAACAGCTTAATAGTCGTATATGGCGCTGTGAAACTCGGGTCTGGAGACCTGTGGCCTTTCCGTATATTGCTGTCCAATACACCAATTTCCACAGTCATCTCAATGCACCCTAAGTCCTCATTCACACATCAGTATTTTTATCAGTATTTTAATGCCAAAACCGGGAGTGTCTCCAAAACACAGAACAGGAGTCAATCTTTAAATTAGTTTTTCTTTGTATGTTCCACTTCTGGCTTTGGTATACATTGTCACGGTTGTGTCACGGGTGACACAGTCCCGGGGAGTCCGGCAATAGAAGGTCACAGTGTTTGGCTACGTAAAATGCTCCCCGACTTTCTATTGTTCCTGCTGTCAATATTTGGTGTACTAGGTATCTCCTCTGTTGGGTTTTCATCCTTTTCCTTTTAAGACCCAACTGAGCTTCTCTTCTCTTCAGCTGCTAATCATCTGTTTTTCACCTTGGGTTTAAGTGCTCTCATTTTCCCTGGACTATTCAGTTCATTCAAGCTCTGGATGCAAGCAGGCAGATTGCAGCACTCATCTGTGGTATTGTTGCTGAAACTTTGCTGAACTTCTACCTGAGTCATCTATGGATAAGTAGTTCATGCTCTTTTCCCCTGTGTGTCCTCCTTGTGTCTTCTTTAGTGTTTAGTGGGGTTGACAAAGAGCTCATCCCACCTGTTCCCTATTTAGGGCCCAGCACTAGGGATACCTAGGGTCAGGTATGCAGCTATTTAGGGTGGCGAGGGACCCTAGGAACCAGCGATAGGTTTGGTATGGGGTCACCATCTCCCCCTTCCCTATACAGAGGGTTTCCCTTCCCTTTCGACGTTCACTTGTTACTTCACTGTACCTTACGTGATATCACCAGATGCACAAAAAAATCCTGACATTTTTTTTCTCTCTTTGGTCGTTTTGTTTTTTATTGTTTTTGTCCTCCTTCTGTGGATCCTCTTGCTGCTCTGGCTCAGCGGCTTCAGGGTCTGTCCCTCGAGATTGCAGACGTTTCGTTAGCTGTGCAGCAACAGTTGTAGACTCCTAATGTTGGGGATTCTGCGGAAAGGTAGGTCCAGCCCAAGCCCAAAGTTGCTCTCCCAGACAGGTGTGCAGTGGTTAGAGGCAAATTCTTAATATTTTAAAGAAGCTTGTAAACAACTTTAGGCTTTGGCCTTACTTCTCTGGAAATGAGGAACAGCGAGTAGGGAGTGTGAGCTCACTGTTGCAAGGGGATCCGCAATCCTAGGCTTTCTCTTTACCACATGGCTCCGGTTGGTGGATGAATTTGTTGAGCCCTTGGGTCTCATCTATGATGATCCTGACTGAGTCTCCTTGGCTGAGTCCAGGCTGCATCACCTACATCAGGGGGATCAGTGAGCAGAGACTTATTGTTCAGAATTTCACAGATGGGCAACCGTCACCAGTTGGAATGACCCGGCTCTTAGAAGCCAATTCTGTCAGGGCCTTTCAGAAATGTTGAAAGATGCCTTGAGTTATGAAACTCCTAAGTCCTTGGAGGCTGCCATGTTTTTGGCTATATGTGCAGACAGACGCCTCCGAGACAGACTGGTTAGACCACTTTCCCCGGAGACCCCTTCTTGGGACAGTAACCCGGTGCGATCTGGGGGTGAACCATCACTCATTGGTTTGGAGGAGCCCATGCAGGTAGAGGGAGCCACAACTTTGCATGTTCCCACTAAAATCCACAAAAAGGTGGTGGTTTGTTTTGTTGTGGTAGAGAAGGTCATTTTGTTGCAGTCTGTCCCTCAGTTCCTAAGCAGAAAGAAACATCTGAAACTTTGCTTACCTTTGATGGTGTGGGGATGGACAATCAGGGTGTGTGTTTGCCTTCCACATATAATTCTCGCTTTGCCCTGACAGCAGAGGTGGTGCTAGAGAGCAGGACTGAAAAATGTTCTGTAGACATTGGAGCAGAAGTCAGCATGGTGGATGCTCTGTTTGTAAGAACACATGGACTTACCTGCAGTATGTTAACCCCTTCACCCCCGGGCGATTTTCCGTTTTTCCGTTGTTTTTTATTTTGCTCCCATTCTTCTGAGAGCTGTCACTTTTTTTCCTTCAATCTTGCCATATAAGGGCTTATTTTTTGCAGGACAAGTTGTACTTTTAAATGAAGCCATAAGTTTTATCATATAGTGTACTGAAACACAGCAAAAAAAATAGAAATGCAAAAAAATTGCAAAAAAAGTGCGATTGCATGATTATTTTTGTTATAGTTTATTCACTGTGTTTACTATATGGTAAAACTGATGTGTCGGTATGATGCCTCAGGTCGGTACAAGTTCGTAGACACCAAACATGTATAGGTTTATGTCACGAAACGGGGGGTAGGAAGTGGAAGTTACAGCCCCCTTTCCACCACCCAACAGACCGAGCACGTGACGCGCTCTCTAGCGCCCCTCTTATAGTCAAGTCAATTATGGAATTGCCCGACAATAAGCAAGGAGGCCGCTTTTCTACTATGCCGATGATTGAAGGGCTCCCGGTGAGAGTAAGGTATATATTCCCCCGACCTCAGCGGACGGAATATATCTAAATCTCCCTCAGATCTCACTGGTTGCTCCACAATGATCCTTGGCATAAACTCGCTGCCACCAATCGATTACGATAACTATTCGCCAAGCACACAGACGTGGGATTCAGGATCGAGATAACAGAACAGTCCAAGATTAAATAATATATTTTAATCGCCCTAAATGGCACACTAGAAACTACAATATATACAATATGGAATTTACAGAGTATCTATATATAGGTCAGAGTACATCTACAAATAAGACATGGTTACAAACAGAGGCAGATCAGGCAGTTACCTTGTGCGTCTGGCCACAGGGGGGGCGCCGTTCGACCAGGGTTCCAGGGACTTTCTCACATGTGTATCCGACACAAGACCCCCAAGCAAAGACCAGCCAGAACATGGCCACACTACCTTTATCAAATTGGCTACAACCCACGTCCCCTCCTACCTAGTGACCTCACAGGGGAGCACTGCCCCACCCCTGTCTTGAGCCTAAAATAATATCCCAAAGTGATTATTGGCCATAACTTTGCCTGGGAAAGTAGTAGGCGGACGCCGATGCTCTCATTTTTGCAGTTATGATTTTACCTTCACAATGATGGGACACATGGGTAGTTTGCTGGTACCCCACTGGCCTATATCAAATTTGGGATACCTACCGAGGTCCCACACCTATATAAAATATGTGCTGGAACCGTCAGCATGTCGGGATGCCATATTTCTGCTTGACATATTTATAGGAAGCACGGCTCACGAAATATTACACATGTATTCCTGGTGCCTGTCTGTCTCAGGAGTACAGGAGGCCCCTTAATTAGTTAGGAACTTCTTCTACAGTGTCACTGAGGGGGGTCTTCCTTTCCCTTTGTGTTCTCAGGCCTGACAGCTCCCCTAATTTCCATATCATAGGAGATTGCCTTTTGGTCACACAGACAATTTCCTCAAGTTGATTAGCATACTGATTGAAGCTTCCTTAGGCCTCAAGGCCCAGTCACACACAAGAGATATGGTCGTACCCTGACAAGATGGCGGCTATTGGAATATGGATTATAGCCTAGAATATATCCCTATTTCCTCACAGTTTACTTTTATCTAAGGGGTTAAAAAATGTTCAGAGGTTTGTCCAAAAAAGGCACTTTTGCACCATTTTCCGTGATCCTTAGAGTTCTTATTTTTCGGGATCTATGGCTCAGTGACTGCCTATTTTTTGCATCTTGAGCTGACGTTTTTAACGGTACAATTTCTGCGCAGAAGCGCTGTTTAGATCGCCTGTTATCGCATTCTGTGTAAAATTAGCAGCAACCAAACAATGTAATTTTGGAGTTAGGAATTTTTTTGCAGCTACACCATTTACTGATCAGATTAATTGATTTTATATTTTGATAGATCGGGCGTTTCTGAATGCAGCTATACCAAATATGTGCATATTTTTTATTTTCTTAACCCTTTAATTTTAAATAGGGCGAATGGGCCGTGATTTGAACTTTTAGGGGTTTTTTTTTTACTTTTTTTTTTATTTTACTAGTCCCCCTAGGGGACTATAAGCATCAGCTGTCTGATCGCTTGTTCCTTTCTGCAGATCACAGCTACACAGCGGAGATATGCAGAAACACTACTCTCCTCTCACACACAGCAGTCTGCCAGGTGTAAGCAGAAGTGACTCATAATAGTTACAGGAGTCATCACATGACCCTGTGCTACCATGGCAACCATTGCATCCACGTGATCACGTCACATGACTTCCAATGGAGCCGTGTAAGTGAATGCTTACTGCGGCCCACTGTCACATCGCACTGTCACATTTTCACAGCGAGATGTAAGGGGTTAACAGGCGCAAGTGGAGAGTGGATCCAATCGTGCTTGATAGCCGTATATGTCAGCTGTTCAAATCAGCTGACATGTGCGAGGATCGCTGCCGGCTGTCCAAGGCAGCCGGCAGGGATTAACCTGACACGATTCATGACATACACAGTACGTCATGTGTCGTAAAGAGGTTAACTAACCTCATCTCCATAGACTTAGCACCACTTGCTAAGGGATGCCGAACACAGATGGAACATGATATAAAATTGAGGATAGGATCCCTGCATTCTGAAGTAATTTCCTTCTATGTCTTGAAAGACCTTCCCACTCCCATTGTACTGGGTCTACCATGGTTGGTGAAACATAATCCTGTGGTGGATTGGCAATCCAGGAAATTGTGGAGTGGGGAAAGTACTGAGCATGCGACGTTCTGAAGCAAAGTGTGCAGGATTTGAAGATAAGTGTGGCATAGTTTCAACACAATTACATAGTGGTGATAACTGTAATTGTTTAATTTCATTAGGGAATTGTTTGTTTGTCTGTGATACTGTTAAAAAAGAAAAAAAAAAAAGTTTGTCTTGGGATTTAATCAGTAGCATTAGTCACACCTGTTTCTAGAAGCTTCTGGCAGCTTCTGGAAGTCCTGTAGAACTATATAAACCAGCCAGAGCAAGCGAGGTGCTAAGCGTGCGAAGTTCTGAAGCAAAGTGTGCAGGATTTGAAGATAAGTGTGGCATAGTTTCAACACAATTACATAGTTTGACACAAGAACATAGTTTGAATTTATCTTTATACGTTTCCCATTTTTTTTTTCCCTCTTGTTTTTCTACTTTAACGTTTATCCCCATTTAATAGGTGCTCCATGGACAATGCTACCAGGTGTGTATCTTGTCAGATGTATGCATGCCTTGAGCAGCCATTCGAGGGTGAATATGTCTGCACTCGATGCAAGCATGTTGCGTATTTGGAAGCCAAGGTAACTGATCTAAATAAGCAGCTTGCAACACTCAGGGGCATTGCAAACCTGGAGAGGAGTTTAGAGCTCACTGAGCTTTCTCTGGCTGGGGCCAGTGATATGGAGGAGGGTGGAGGTGGAGAAGATCAGGACCCAGAGGTAGGTAGTTGGGTAACAGAAGAAGAGGTAGGGGGAAAAGTGTCAGGGAGCCTAGTCCTGACCTGGCACAACCTAGTAAATATGCCTGTTTGGCTGATATTAGGAATGAAGGGCCAGGACTAGGGTCACTACAGCAGGACGTTGCTCCTAGCAACCAGGAAAACAACTGCTGTAGGAAGGAGGGAAATAGGAGTGCAGCAAAGCCCAGACAGATGTTAGTGGTAGGGGACTCTATAATTAGGCGGACAGACAGGGTCATCTGTCGCCGAGACCGTGAAAGCCGAATAATGTGTTGTCTGCCAGGTGCTCGGGTTCGGCATATTGCAGATCGGATAGACAGATTGCTGGGTGGGGCTGGGGAAAACCCAGCGGTCATGGTGCACATTGGTACTAATGACAAAGTTAGAGGCAGGTGGAAGGTCCTTAAAAATGATTACAGGGAACTAGGAGAGAAGCTGAAGTCCAGGACCTCCAAGGTGGTGTTTTCAGAAATACTACCGGTGCCACGAGCGTCACTAGAAAGACAGCGGGAGCTTAGGGAGATAAATACGTGGCTTAGAAATTGGTGCAGGAAGGAAGGGTTCGGGTTCATGGAGAACTGGGCTGACTTCTCAGTCGGCTACAGGCTCTACGGTAGGGACGGGCTGCACCTCAATGGGGAAGGTGCAGCTGTGCTGGGGGAGAAAATGGTCAGACGGATGGAGGAGCTTTTAAACTAGGATCTGGGGGGAGGGAGGGTAGTGGAGCAAAAAAGGGGATAGAGCAGATAGAGACAGTGAGATGGTAGGGGTCAATGAAGGATTAGGGGGGGATGGGACATGCAAGGAACATAGGGAGGCTAGGAGTAATAAAGGTGTTAAAAGGATTAAATGTCTACTGGCAAATGCAAGAAGTCTTGCAAACAAAATGAATGAATTGGAGACTCTTATGTCAACCATGGATTATGATGAGCCTCCTAAAATACCTGAACAAATAGAGGGTGAAATGCTGGAACAAATTGAAAAGTCAGCTAATAATAATAATCGTGTTCTTATTATGGGGGATTTCAACTATCCAGACATACAGTGGGACATAGACTCTTCTGGTTGTGCTAAAAGGTGTAAATTCTTATCTTCCATTCAAGACCATTTCCTCTCTCAGATGGTAGATGAACCGACCAGGGGAGATAATTTGCTAGATTTGGTCCTGTCAAATAGACCGGATACAATTTCAGATCTACAGGTCCGGGAGCACTTGGGCACCAGCGATCATAATATGGTAAGCTTCAACGTAATATTCAATAAAACATTTCAAAGGGGAAATGCTAAAACCTGGAATTTTAGGAAAGCTGATTTCAGCAAATTAAGGGAAGAGCTTAAATGTGTAGATTGGGACAAAGTCATGGTAACTGGGGATACTGAACATAAATGGGGAAAGTTTAAGGATATACTGCTAGAGTCCTGTAAAAAACTTATACCCTCTGGTAATAAAACGTCCCGGAATAAAAAGAAACCACTATGGATAAATAAGACTGTACAAAGTATAATAAAACAAAAACAAAGGGCGTTTAAAACCTTGAAGGCTGAAAATACAGAAATAGCATTTCAGGAGTATAAAGATATCAATAGGCAATGCAAAAAAAGAACTCAAACAAGCAAAACTAGCTACTGAAACAAAAATCGCTAATGACATTAAAATAAATCCCAAAATCTTTTATAAATACATTAATGCCAAAAGGAAAACAAAGGATAGTATTGGCCCCTTAAAATATAATAACAAGTTAGTTATAAAGGACAAACAAAAGACTGAGATATTAAATAGGAATTTCTCTTCTGTGTTCACCAAGGAACTGACTGTACCAAGCATCATTCAACAAGTGAAAAATCAAAGTTCACCACCCGATATAATTAATTTAACACAAGAAGAAGTACGCCTACGTCTGAGTAAATTAAACATTGACAAATCCCCAGGGCCAGATGGCATTCATCCACGAATATTGAGGGAATTGAGCTCTGTAATTGACAGACCGCTGTATCTTATCTTTTTAGACTCGCTTGTAACAGGGTTGGTGCCTGAGGATTGGAGGATTGCTGATGTGGTACCGATATTTAAGAAAGGTAAGAGGGTAGATCCAGGCAACCACCGTCCAGTAAGCCTGACTTCAGTAGTATGCAAAGTTTTTGAGGGCATTTTAAGGGATGACATGCAAAAATATGTTGCAGAAAATAATATAATAACTGACAGACAACATGGATTCATGAAAGATAAATCGTGTCTAACCAACCTGTTGGGGTTCTATGAGGGGGTAAGTGCAAACCTGGATATTGGTAATGCAGCTGATGTGATTTATTTGGACTTTGCAAAGGCATTTGATACTATACCACATAATAGCCTTATACTAAAGCTCCAGAAGCAAGGACTAGGGGAAACTATATGCAACTGGGTAAGGAATTGGCTAAAAGATAGGAAACAAAGAGTAGTCATAAATGGAACATTCTCTAAATGGGCCATAGTCAGCAGTGGGGTGCCGCAGGGATCTGTCCTAGGACCAATTCTTTTTAATCTCTTTATTAATGACCTTGTGGATGGGATTGATAGTAAAGTGTCAGTCTTTGCTGATGACACCAAACTATGTAGGATATTAAAAACTGACCTTGATAGTATAATATTACAAAAAGATCTGGATAAGATGTCAGAATGGGCAGATACTTGGCAAATGAGATTTAATGTTGATAAATGTAAAGTAATGCACCTAGGACGGAGTAATCCTATAACTGCGTATACAGTAAATGGAAGTAAACTCGGGACTACAGAACAGGAGAAGGACTTGGGTATTCTCATTACAAATAAGCTGAGCAGCAGCACTCAATGTCAAGCAGCAGCTGCAAAAGCAAACAAGATGCTAGGGTGTATAAAAAGAGAGATTAGATCCCGTGATCCCAACGTATTGTTACCCCTCTATAAATCACTTGTAAGACCACATCTGGAATATGGGATTCAGTTTTGGGCTCCACATTTTAAAAAGGACATTCAGAAGTTAGAGTCAGTTCAAAGGCAGGCAACTAGACTACTACAAGGAATGGAAGGCCTCCCATATGACGACAGGTTGAAAAAGTTAGATATGTTTAGCTTAGAAAAAAAGACGTCTCAGAGGAGATCTCATTTATATGTATAAATACATGTGTGGTCAATATAAAGGACTGGCACATGACTTATTTCTTCCGAAGACAATACTAAGGACCAGGGGGCACTCACTGCGAGTGGAAGAAAAGCGATTCCGACAGCTAAATAGGAAGGGGTTCTTTACAGTTAGAGCAGTCAGACTGTGGAATGCCCTACCACAAGAGGTAGTAATGGCAGATACTATAACAGCTTTTAAAAAAGGGCTGGATGATTTCCTCAGTACACACAACATTGTTGGTTATAAATGACTTTGTGACCAAATGTAGAACTGGTGGAGGAAGGTTGAACTAGATGGACCTAGGTCTTTTTTCAACCTAAGTAACTATGTAACTATGTAACTTCTCTCTCTGTGGTCTCTATGGAGACATCATTTGCATTTTTGCCTGGGTTTGAGGATGTATATTCAGAGAGGAGGTGTCAGGATTTGTCTCCCCATCGTGTATATGGCTGTCCCATTTATCTGCTTCCTGGAGCAAAACTTCCCAAGTCCATACTGTATAATCTTTCTGGCCCAGAAAGACAGGCCATGAAATATTACATTTATGAGAGCTTGGAGAAGAGACATTTCAGACCCACCTCTTCACCTGTGGCAGCAGGGTTCTTCTTTGTTAAGAAAAAAAGTCGAGGATCTCTGTCCTTGTTTGGATTTTCGGGAATTGAATCAGATTACCGTCCAAGACCCTTATCCTCGGCCTCTGATTCCAGATTTATTCAACTAGATTGTGGGAGTTCAAGTTCTCCAAGTTGGATTTAAGGGGGGCTTAAAATCTGGTTAGAATCAGAGAAGGGGATAAATGGAAAATGGCTTTCAATACACCTGAGGGACATTTTGAAAGTTTGGTCGTGCCATTTGGTCTCACTAATGCCTCTGCTGTTTTACAACATTTTGTGAATTATATTTTTCACCATTTGGTGGGCAGGTTTGTGGTGTTTTATTTGGCTGATATCTTGATCTACTCACTGATATAGAAGCACATCAGATATATGTAAAACAGCTATTACAGATTTGAAGCGATAACAAACTGTATGCCAAACTGGAGAAGTGTGTTTTCGCTGTCCAAGAAGTACAATTTTTGGGGTACCTGTTGTCGTCTTCGAGTTTTCGGATGGATCCTGAGAAGGTCCGTATTGTACTTGACTGGGATCCTCCAGAAAACCTGAAAGTGTTACAACGCTTTCTAGGATTTACCAATTTTTACCAGAAATGTATTCAGAACAGGAGGCTCTGGGTAATGCCCCCAACCTCTTGCCCTTCAGGGAATTTGTTTGTGCCACCTAATCTGCACCGTAAACTATTTGGGGACATCACAATTCTCTACTTGCGGGTCATCCAGGTAGTAAAGCAGCCTTGGACCTCCTTTCTCATCGTTTTTGGTGGCCAAGGTTGCATCAGGATGTGGGTAACTATGTGACTGCTTGCAGTATTTGCGCACGTTTCAAGATAACGCATACCCATCTATTGGCATCTCTCCTGCCATTGGCTATCCCGAATAGACCAATTACACATTTATCCATGGATTTCATTACTAACCTACCTCTGTCTTCAGGAAAGACTGTGGTTTTGGAGGTTGGGCATTGGTTCAGTAAGATGACGTATTTCATCGCATTGCCGGCACTTCTGAATTCCAAGACTTTGGCTCATGTGTTAAGCAATGAGATTGTGAAGCTTGTCGGGTTCCTTCCGATGTGGCCTCAGATCAGGGAACCCAGTTTGTTTTCAAATTTTGGAAAGCATTTTGTGCTCAACTGGGGGTGCAGTTGTCTTTCTCTCCTAAGTAAAACGAGAAAGTCCAGCTCAAATGAACAGTTGCTTCTTTATTTCATGAAAATTTTGAGAAGTACACAGGACAAGGAAACCACTATAATTGCATATGCATCAATGCATTTCTGGTGTGTTTGCACCCTTAATCATTATGAGTTTCTCTTCTGTCTTCATGCTCAGTCAAATGGGTAGAGCAATTGCATAAATCAAAATTTGTAACTTACCTTAGGTGTTTTGTCTCCCAGAACCAGGAGGATTAGGAGTCTTATTTACCATTGGCCGAATGGCAAGTCATCATTCTTTGGTGCATACAGTTTTCATCTGCAATTTGGTACCATTAGTGGTAAGGGTGCTTTGGGAGTTGCTGAGGAGGAGCGTTTTGCCTCATTGTCTCTTTATGGCAAGGAGTTCAGAGTAATTTGAAGCTGATGAGAGGCAGATACAAACGTATGGCTGACTAAAAAAAAGCTTGCCAGGTCTGGACCTAAATGTAAATGACTATAAAATTTGTTTAAGCAAACAAAAAATACATCACTAAATATCAAAATAAACAGTGTAGATGTGTATATAATTACATGGAAAATTGTCCTATACAGATATTATAACATTAGGAAAGAAATATTTCTGTACCACAGCAAAAGTTTAGAAAAAAATATTTTTATTGATTGATTTTTAAAAGCAAAGAAAGCATTTTAAAAAGTCTTTATTTAGATGGCCAGCAGGTGGCGCCAACACCCACAGTAAGGAAAAAGCAAGAAGTATACTAATATCAAGATGGTAAAAGATTTTTTATATCATGGGATATAAAAACCACTAAGGGGACACCTGGTATAGGCTCTAGCACATATAGAGGGATGTAATTTGTTATTAACTTTATCAATATATTGACATGAGCAGCATGTATAATAATACAATAATCAAAGATTTTTGGCTATTTATGCATATATCTTTTTACATACTAAGGCTACTTTCACACATCAGTTTTCTGTATTCAGGCACAGTCCTTTTTTTTTTCATATTCAACGGTTCCGGTTTTTTAGTGGAAACCGGACCCACCGGATCCGTTTTTTACCGGATCCGTTTTGACGGATCCGGTAAAAACCGAATCCGGTGGGTCCGGTTTGTATCCGTTTAGCATCCGTTTTTTTTACGGATCCGTTTCTTAAAAAAAATAAACAATTTAACGAGTTCCGTATTCTGATTGGCTGGGAAAATACGGTATATATACAGTAGTTTGAAGCATATATGACAGAATGAAGACAGAGGCAAGCAGAAACCATGGATGTTATTCTTGAAAAGATCACAAAGATCTCTGCTGATTTTGCATTTGAGACCAATCGCTTGGGTATCATCGTCAGAGAAAAGGAGCGACAGCGTCTGAGGCGTCAGCGACATCGACGCTTTTGGATCCATCCCCTGACTGCCCAGAGACTGACACGTGGGGTGTTTTCAACACTGTACCTGGAGCTCCGTGGAAACCATGAAAAATTCACAAGCTATGTCCGGATGGCAGTGAATAATTTTGACTTCCTCCTTGGCCTTGTTGCAGACCACATACGTAAAACGGACACCTACTGCCGGTACTCTATAACACCCGAGGAGCGTTTGCTGGTTACGCTTAGGTAAGCTTTTTTGGTTAAATTGTATCCTACTGTTAACTTGACTTTTAAATGTAATGTGTTTGCTATTATTTTTTTTTAATTGTTGTCTTTCCTTTACAGATTCCTTGCAACTGGAGAGTCGCTTTCTTCCCTGCACTACCAGTTTAGACTCGGTATTTCCACCATCTCGGGAATCATTAGAGAGACTTGCCGAGCCTTGTGGGATTGTCTACAGGAGGATTTCATCCCACAGCCCACCAGGGACAGATGGCTTGCAATTGCCGAACAATACTACAACATTTGTCAATTTCCAAATTGCCTTGGCTCAGTGGACGGCAAACATATAAGAATTGTGAAACCTGCAGCTTCGGGTTCAGAATACTACAACTATAAAAAGTATTTCTCAATTGTCCTAATGGCAATAACGGATGCGGACTACAAATTTATGTCAGTGGACATTGGCGCATATGGGAGATCAAATGACTCGCAGGTCTTTAAAATGTCCCCAATGGGGCGGCGAATATATGGGAATACTTTTGATTTCCCTCCTGCAAGACCTCTTCCTGGCACATGTGAGCCCCCAATGCCCTTTGTTTTTGTGGCCGACGAAGCCTTTCAACTCTCACAACATCTATTAAAGCCATATGCAAGCCGTGGATTGACGCAAACACAAAAAATATATAATTACCGATTGTCCAGAGCCAGAAGAATGGTGGAATGCTCCTTTGGGATACTAACCAGCAAATGGCGAGTGTTGTTAACAGCGATTAATTTAAACATTGAAACTGTTGATGAAATAGTCAAAGCATGTGTGGTACTACATAATTTTGTTTTAACAAAGGAACCTTTGTCCTTGGATGACCAGAGTTTGGAATCCACCTCTTTGTCTGACTACACCAGTCCTGGATTTAGGAGTAGTGTTGTCTGTTCAACAATCCGTGACAAATATGCAGACTATTTTGTGTCCTCAGAAGGTAGAGTAGATTGGCAAGATCAAATGGTATAAGATTTGTCTTTAGTTTTATTAAAAATAAAAATAATGTTAAAAATAAAAAAAAATATATCTTGTTAACCTTGGTAATTTGAAACGGTTTGTATATCTTAAAAAATTGGTAATTTTTACACCTTATAATTATAACATGTTATGTTTTTGTATTACCTTATTATTAACCGAACTTGAAAAATAAGATTACCCCCCAAAAAAAACAAGAACAAATAAATACATTTCAACTAAAATGTTTTATTTTTTATTACATACATAAATAACAAATTATAAATTCGTATATCTTGGGCTTGGGGTGGAGATAGTACTGGAGGGGCTGTCAGATGGGAACACATGCACAGTGGGAGTATGGAGGGTGGAAAGTGGTGGTGGTGGTGGGGAAGTAACAAAAGGTGAAGGTGTGGTGGAGAAACCAAGAGGGAAAACAGGAGATGGGATGGGATGTGTTAAGGATTGTGGGGTTGAGTGGAGGGATTGGGAGACAGAAGAGGTGGCGGGTGAATTAGAGGCTTGTCTTGGGGTCATGATGGGTGTGGAAGGCGAGAGGTGGTAGTGGGTAGGGAGTGTAGGGGCAGATGTGGTTGGGAGCTGGTACTGGGCAGCAGGCTGGTACTGGGCAGCAGGCTGGTACTGGGCAGCAGGGGGAGTAGGGACAATTGCTGGAGGGGGGGGGCAGGTGCTGGACGAGGAGTGGGTGGAGGTGGTTGGGAGGAAACCTGCGACAGAGCCTGCTGTGTGGCTTGCATTACATGCATCTGCTGGTCAGGAGACAGCTTTTCCATGCGCTCGAGTACGGCTTGAAAAAAAACAATGATTTGGTGATTTACTTGCATCTAAATGCAGCCTGTCCAGACGCGTGCACAATTCGTGTGTATTTTTATCCATAGAGGCCTTCATGAAGCTAAAACCAGAACTAGTTTGTTCAGCTAATAATTTAATGGCGTTCTGGAAGGCTGCATTTAGATGCAAGAACTCGGGCGCATAGCTCCTATCCTGACCCCTATGACGCTGACGCCCAGAACCCAAAGGTGTTCTACTGAGGGCAGCAGTGTCAGCTTTTCCCCTACCCCACCCCTCTCTCGTCACCAGCAGCTTCAGGTAATGAAGTCTCACTGGAAGCTCCAGCGCAGGTGGATGGGACCGAGGTATCAGATGAAAGGGAAGGTTCAGATGGGTGGGGTCTGTGCCTGTGTTCCCCAGTGGCGGACTGTGCTGGGATCGCTCCTGACGGGTTCGATGCAGGCTCCCGAGTGCTGCAGACGGTGCTGTTAAAAAGAGGAAAAACAAAAAAATAATTAATTTAATTGCTATACATTGGCCCTGGCTAAAAAAAAAAAGTCAAAAAAGGTCAGACATATCAACAATTATACTTTGTACATATTGTGGGGAATATTTACCTTCTGCACACCATAGTTGTCCGGAGGAACGACAACGCTCTAAAATAACGGTATTTGGATCTGCGTCCTCCGGATCCACTTGGGGCCTGCATCTCTAGATTCAACTCCTTCTTGAAGCGATCACTGATAGACCACCACCGCTTCTGAAGTTTGTCACCTGAAAGTGGAAAGCAGAAAGTGGTTAGTATACAACATATTAAATCCTGCAGCATAACCTACTGAACTGTGAATACTTACGCGCTTTCTTCTGGGCCCGAGAATTGAGCTCCTCCCAACCTTCTACCGCTGCGTGGCATACCTCGTCCCACAGTCGACAGGTTACGATGGTATCAGCGTGGCGGCGGTCACCCATGTTCCACAGCGGCTCCCTCTCTCTATCTTCATCGATGAGGAGGTCGATGTTGATACATCCGGCCTCCTTACCGTCAGAATCGGGAGCACGCTGTGAATCCTGTTCCAAGAAAGAAAAAAGAACGAAAAAAAAAAATAAATATTAGACTGCAATTCACAAAGACATGAAACCAAAAAAAATAAAAAAATAGATATTTTCTTACACTATGACCTCGACGCCGACCCTGAGACGGTCTTGGAGGAGCTCTATCGTGAGCCCTAGAAGTGGAAGCCTTTAGTGAAGGAAAAAAAAACAAAAAACATTTAGTTGCTTTTATGTGTTGGGTGTGCTGTGGTAATCAATTCCTGTATGAAACTTACAATCTGACCGCCCGCTCCGTGGATTTCTCCACCCCTTTCGTCCACTTCTGGAAGCACCTCCTGTGATGTTTCTGCTACCTGTGAATTTTTTTTTTTTTTTAAACTTTTGTTTTTTTAAAAAAACACCCAAAACCACCACCAAAGTTTGTGAACAGGAGGGAGGGCTCCCAGAAGAAGACATCGCTTGTTTTTTTGGAACGTGCAAATTTCTGAAAGAAATAAGCACGATTATATACGTATAATTACTGCACAACCTTATAAGCACACTTTATCATGTAAATCCGATTTAATGTAGTACAAATACACAACCAAAAAAATGTAAAGGTAATAAGACAACGCAGGCAAAGTTTTTGTATACATTTAATTTTTTTTTTTTTATTTTAAAATCTTTTTCAAATACAAGGTCGGAGCCAGACAGCTCTTTATTAAAAAGATATTCCATAACAGACCTTATAAAAAACAAAAAAAAAACTTGCCAATTCACGGAGTGAACAATGTACTCCACCGCACTCAGGGACACGACCAGTGGACAGGACTCACACTTCACCCAGAATTGACTGGACCACCAGACTGGACCTGACCGCTGCACTGCACCTGGAAAAAAAAAAAAGAAATGTGTAAGTACATGAACACAGCTCAGAACAGTGAACTCTGGACAGTACTGTGGACCATTACCTCTTCCCTGGAGCACTGGACTTGACTGTAGGACTGCACCGGATCAGTGGACTGGAGGACAGCACAACTTGAAGGCAGGACCGAATGGTAGGAAGTGTGTAGAATGTCCAGAAGGCCTTATATATGTTTTGTGAAGAAAAAAAAAAAAATGCGCATGCTCTGTTTACCAAACCGGCCGGATCCGGCACAATGCGGTTTTTTTAAGGGGCCAAAAGACGTTACATGAAACGTTCTATCCGGCCGCCGCATTTATTAATTTTGCCGCATCCGGAAAAAAACAGATGCAACGCAAAGCCATCAGGTACAATCCGGTTACAATGCAAGTCTATGGGGATAAACCGGATGCGATACCGGATCCGGTTTACCCGTTTTTTTCCGGATTGCACCTGATGGCAAAAAACTGATGTGTGAAAGTAGCCTAAGACAGATGCTGTCAATTCACTTGCCTCCCATAAGGATATGTATACTAAGAGCCCATGCACAGATGTTAACCCATAAAGCAATACAAAAAGCATAAATAACAGCATTACCTTCTGTGGAGAGAGGCACCTGTAGCACCTCTGCGGTACCAGGTGCCACAAATGTAACCCATGGAAACCCAAACCCCAGAATATCCGTGCCAGTAAGTACACCAGCACCTTCTTGCCACATACACAACCCCGACACTAATCTGGGAGACTGCCTAGTAACAGGTAAAAGGGGAGAGCACTGATTGGATGTAGCCACCCAGCCTGTAGGGAGAGACCGACTGAGGGAAGGGGCCAGTGGTCAGTTGGGAAGCTGGCAGGAAGTGAGCAGTCAGGAGAAGTGTGTGAGGAGCGTAGACAGTCTGTCAGAGGTGAGGAGAAGGAGAAAGGAGTGAAGTGAAGAAGTAGAAAGTAAAGTATAGAAAGAATGACCTGCAGAGACAACAGAGAGCTGTAACAAGGAGTGAGAACTGGAGTATGGAATGGGACTCCAGGCACCGTGGGTTACCTGTGGAAGCAGCAGACTCCAGGAATCACGGAGGGCCTGTGGAAGTTTGGAACCAAGGCTCACAGGACTCAGCACAAGGCGGGGTGCAGACCCTAGGACAGTGGGACACTTTATGGTCAGCTGTTAACTCTGCCGAGCGAGAATATCTCCAGGGTCAATCGCCAACCTAAGAAGCCTGAAGCACAAGCCGCAAAGAGGGGACCGGGACTGAACACATTAAATAGTCCAGGCTGTCTGCATTAGGGCCCAGAGAGAAAATACAGGATTTCCAAGTAACTCCAGGCCACGGGAGTCCAATCACAACAAGTGTGCATGGAGGACAGCCATCACAGGTCCAGCTGGCACGGAGAACAAGGGGAGCGGGTACACCTGGAACCGGCACCCGTGGGTTCAGGTACCATACACAGCAAAGTAAAGAAAGGCAAGTTAAACTACAATATTAGTGTGGAGAGCTTCCTTGACGGCGTACACTCATAGACTATTCCCAACTACTACCCCCAACATACACTGCTGGGGCCTGTCCCTACTTGTGGAAGGCTCTAACCATCCAGGCTGCATCACTCCATCATCCCCAGCAGAAACCTGCAGCGGCGGCCTTCCCTTATAACCCGGCCGCATACCGCAAGTGGCGTAATCGACAAACATTTTTATTATTTTCTTTTTATTTCTACCAAAAACCCCTTTTTCTTTCCTGGGGAATGGCACCCCAAGGGCCACGGTACCAGGCCGCGACCACGACTGACACCACCGAGCACTACAGAGCCCAGGACCGAGTGCCACACAGCCCTGGGGCATCACACACCCAGCACACCCTTACATGCACGTTTCGGTAGATAAACCTTCCTCCTAATGTTAATGACTATGTGTGGTTGTCTACCAGGAACATAAAATTGAAGATTCCTTCTGGAAGCTGGGACTTCGGTTATTTTATAGGGGCCAATATACCTACTTCATTAACCTAGTAGCATTTCGTCTGGAGTTACCTCAGGCTCTTAGGATCCACAATGTGTTCCATAGGACACTGCTGAAAATGTCTGTGCTACCTTTGGATCCATCCCCATTGCCGTTGGCCCCAATCATGGTTGATGGTAATCTGGAGTTTCAGGCAGCTAAGATTGATGGTTCTCGTTTTCTATGTCATTCTCTTCAATACTTGGCGCACTGGATGGGTTATAGACTGGTGGAGAGGATGTGGGTCCCAGCATTGGATGTGAATGCCAAAAGATTGGTTAATTAATTTCATGCTGACCATCCGGAAAGGCCTTGGCCCTAAGACCACTTGTAAAAGGGGGGTACTGTCACAAGTGTGTCACAGATGACAGACAGTCCTGTGGTGTCCGGCAATAGAAGGTCACAGCGTTTGGTTGCGCAAAATGCTCCCTGACTTTCCATTGCTCCTGCTGTCAGTATTCAATGTACTAAGTATCTCCTGTGCTGGGTTTTTATTCTATTCCCTTTAAGATCCTTTTCCCTTTAAGATCCAGCGAAGCTCCTCTTCGCATCAGCTGCTAATCATCTGAATTTCCCCTTGGGTTTAAATACTCTCATTTTCAATACACTTGTGCTGGTGATATTTAGTTCATCTGTGGCATTGTTGCTGAAACTTTGCTGAACTTCTACCTGAGTAATCTGGAAATAAGTGGTTCATGCACTTTTTCCCTGTGTGTCCTCAATGTGTCTTCTTTAGTGTTTAGTGGGGTTAATGAAGAGCTCATCCCACCCATTCCCTATTTAAGACCCAGCACTAGGAATACCTAGGGTCAGGTATCTGACTCGGTGCATAGATGTGAAACTAGAGTGGTGAGGGACCCCAGGGACCAGCTGTAGGTTTGGTCAGGGGTCACAATCTCCTCCTTCCTTAGACACTGGGTTTCTATTCCCTTTCGCCGTTTATGTGGTACTTCTCCATACATAGAGTCGCATTCATACACTGATGCAAAAATACTGATGTGTGAATGAGGTCTAAAAGGAAGTGATAGTTGGGCAGCAGAGCTATTGTCAATTATACGTCACAGTGAATGCAGTAAGAGGAAATGAAAAACAATTCAAATTTAATGTTTTTGTTGTTCATGCCTATTACAAAAGAAAGAAAAATTAAACTGATAAAAATTGTATATAGTAAAAGTGGTACCAATAAAAACTGCAGCTTGTCCTGCATAAAAATCAAGCCTTTTACAGCTCCTTTTATGGAAAAAAATAAAAAAGTCATGGGTGTCACATTATGGTCAACTAAAAAAAAAAATTTTTTTTTAAGTTACCGTATTTTTCTTTTTATAAGACACAATCAAAGGAGGAAAATAGGAAAAAATAATTGTTAAAATGAGGCTTCGTTTTATAATCCTAGTACGTCTTATAATATCTCACCAGGAGTGGTGGAGTGGCTCAGGAAGGTCACAGGAGGCAAAATTGGTGATACTGCAGGCACGGGTGTGTCACGTCGGCAGGCGCCATTGATCTGCCAGCGGACTGCGGGATCCATTGAATCACCCACGGGTGATGAGATTGACTTCAAGAAAATGGCCGTAGAGGCGGCGTATGTGCAGATAGGACATTTTCTTGAAGTTCATTGTGTCAATCTGCGCACACACCTCGTCTACGGCCATTTTTTTTAAGTCCATCGTATTAAACGTGGTTGATTAAGTGGAGCCCGCAGTCAGATCAATGGCACTCGCCACATCGCCGACCCTCCATCCTGTTACCCTCCTAAGCCACTCCACTGTAGTGACACCCCTTCCTCCGAGCCCTCAGTATCGCCGACCCTGCCTCTTGTGACCCCGCTCCACCAACACCGCTCCGGTAAGCCATATCCGGATTATAAGATGCAACTCCATTTTACCCCCAGTTTGTGATATTATTTTATATTATTATTATACTTATACTTTGATATTATTATTGAAATTGTATCAATGTACAGAGTAAAGGTAATATACCAATTATACTGAACGTTGAACGTTTTCAGGACGCATGGACCCGCCAATATCACAACCAGTATTGGTGTTTTTATGCCTGACCATTTTTTTTTTCTGCAACAAAGTCATATAACTGGCATTATTTTGGGGTACATAAAGCTTATTTAAAAAGTTTTATTCATTCTTTACATCTAATATGTAAAGCTCAGTGTATGTGTGTGTGTGTATATATGTGTGTATGTCCGCTAAAGGAATCCGCACCGTCGCATTTACAGTCACGACATTTTGCACAGACACTCCATGACCCAGGGAACGTCATAGACTATGTTTGGGCGGCAAAACTTAACTCTGCGCTTTACAATTACTCTCCAAAAATCCTGCCACCATTAAACTTTATGAAGGTGGGAGCTACAGGCTATAAATAACAACTGTGAGTGGTTGCTATAGGAACAAAATAAACTGTTAGTATAAAAAGCTTATGTGTGAGAGAGAGACAGAAAAAGACAGAGACAGACAAGGAAAGAGACAGAGATAGAGACAGACGGGCAAAGAGACAGACGGACAAAGAGACAGCCGAGCAAAGAGACAGCCCTGGAAAGAGACAGACAAGCAAAGAGACAGCCGGGCAAAGAGACAGCCCTGGAAAGAGACAGCTGGGCAAAGAGACAGACAGACAAAGTGACAGATGGGCAAAGAGACAGACCTAGAAAGAAACAGACCTAGAAAGAGACAGATGGGCAAAGAGACCGACGGTCAAAGAGACAGCCCTGGAAAGAGACAGCCCTGGAAAGAGACAGCCCTGGAAAGAGACAGCCCTGGAAAGAGACAGACGGGCAAAGAGACAGCCCTGGAAAGAGACAGACAAGCAAAGAGACAGACGGGCAAAGAGACAGACGGGCAAAGAGACAGACTTGGAAAGAGACAGATGGGCAAAGAGACAACCCTGGAAAGAGACAGCCGGACAAAGAAAGCCGGGCAAAGAGACAGGCCTGGAAATAGACAGACGGGCAAAGAGACAGATGGGGAAAGAGAGAGACAGACAGACAAACCCAGAGACAGACACAGAGATGGAGACAGATAGACTGATACACATACAGAGAGATAGAAGCAGACAGACAGAGACATAGACACAGACAGACAAGGAAAGAGACAGACAAGAGAGACAGACAGATAGCGACACACATACAGAGACTGGGAGAGAGACATTTACAATCCCGGGCAACGCCTGGGTACTACAGCTAGTGAAGGAATATAAACAAAATAACAGATCTACGACTGTTTTTTTGCAGGATAGCTGTTACGCTGGTCACTGTGCTGCACACACACAACGTTGACTTAATTCAGTGGGACAGTCGGTATACGACGATAACAAAAATATATGGTTTTATTTACATTTTATTATGTTGTACAATAAATACACACTTGCATAAAAAAGGGGGAGGGTGGTTTTGTAACAGCCCTTAAGCTTTCTTTCTTCTGAATGCAGAGCTGTTTGAGGGCTTGTTTTTTTTTGTGCAATGAGCTGTACATTTTAATGGTACAACTTAGAGACATATATGATCTGTTGTTTATACCCTGTATGTTATATCTGAAGGAGGCTTTGTTGAAAAGCGTAACGCATTACTGTATATATATTGAAATTGGAATTGAAAAATTTGAAATAAAGAATTTACAAAGAAATCACAAGAAAGGTTTATTGTGAGTATCAGTAATTTTGGACATTTGTGAAGGGCCTGCTGACCCATTACAAGGGCACAACCTGTTGAGAGTGCAACCTGAATTTTGTAACATTGAGTAATAGGGTGATGGTATTGGTGACAGGAGTAGAGTTGATGTCCGGACAATCTTCTGGGCGCACATCTGTTTCACCTGCAGTCAGCTTAAAAAAAAGATGGTTGGATGTTCCAACTGCTGTTGGAAGAGAAGGCTCAACAGCATCTGAAAGCTTTAGTTGTGGTGGTTGCGAATTCTTCATGTGGGCATTTTGGGTGTGGGGATTCTTTTCCACTTTGTTGAATAATTAATCTTTTGCAGTGTGCAGTTTCTGCAGGAGGAAAAAAATGCCACCCCGGCACAAACTAATTAGAAGCTACCACTTTCAATCTCGAACCTGAAAGATCATCAACTGCTCATGGAGGAAAAGCAAGTAGGCCAGCAATATGAGCAAGGCACATGCTGTCCATTTACCCTTTCTCCGAAGCTTGTCTTTCTGGTAGCCAAGCCGTATCCTCGAGTAGTACCAGTTGGTGTAATCATCATCCTCTATGGCTTGTCAAACTCTGGACCACTTTTTCTCTGCCTCACCATCAGATTTCCATACCTAATGTGGCCAGGAAACAACCAAACTCTTCCAATTATCCGTTTGTGTGCCACCTCAACTCTTGATTGCTAGTGCTGTGGTCACTGCCGTACCACTTAGAAGATTCCACTGCCTTTTGGGAAATTATGGTGAGTGTGCTCAGCCTTGCTAGAAGATACCCAAACTTCCATTAGTTATTGTGGAAAGTGTTATCCGTTTTGTGCTCTCCAACCAGCAGACTATGGGCTGGTTCCTGAGCTTGGCATTGAGATATAAAGTGCATTGCATAGTCAACACATTGAGCAACAATTGTAGACAGGGACTGTGGAAGTCTTTCAGGGCCCACTAGGTCCATGTTTTGAGTGGCAGCAATGTATAGCCGTAACCAGGACATGTGATGAGGCCTCCACAAATTAGCTAGGTCTGATTCCAAAGCTGGTCTGCACTTATCTACCTTCTCCTACACATTGTAAATGGATATGACCCTGTCTCCAACAACCACTTCTCGACCTCACACTTTTTATTATTGAACGCTTAAGAACTGCCAAGTTATTTGAAGATTATACGCATAGATGACAAAATCCATTTAGTCAACAAATTGCTATTCTACATAAAAAGCAGCAAATCTCATCCTAGATAGCTACTTTTCAATTGCAATGGGATATTGTAGCAATTCCTGAAGCATTGTGACTGCACCACATTGGGGCAAAGTAAATCATGGTCCTTAAATTGCGCACATCCTAAATTTTATTGTGCAAAATTAAAAAAAAAAATAATTTCCTTCAAGAGTTGTGTCCATGGACTGGATAGTGTCTGGGTATGTCAACTGCTCTTATGTGGAAAAGCACACCCTTCAGGGTTTGAATACAGAATGGTCCACCTGAGCTTAGCCTGATTTGCAACATTGCAAAGAAATGGAATTTAAAGTTTGGGAAACCCTTTTCTCTTACCTCTGCTTCGCGTCTTAATCAATGGGTCATGTGTATGAAGTATGTAGTATGGGCCCTTAGGTTTGGGGACCCCTTTTCTCTTACCTCTGCTTCGCGTCTTAATCAATGGGTCATTAGAATTTCAGGTGTCCAAAATGATTGAGTCTTGTTTCGTTCGCCGTTCATTACAGTACTTAGTTCATTGGTGACATTATGGTCCTGAGGAGAGAAGTTAGGTACCTGCCTCAGATATCCATGCTGAGCGCCTGGTTAGGATATTCCATCGTCTCTATCCTGAAAGACTGGACAACAGTCACCAATCAGTAAGACGTGTACAGGCCTTTGCTTTGAATTACTTCAGCACATCTGCGGCCACAGGACATCACTAGTCTCTCACACTGCTCTGGTGTGATTTTGGTCCACTTTTCTTCAAGTCTCTTCCACAGTTCTTTGACTGCTGTGGGTTTCTTGGCCATAAATTTGTTACTAAGAATTTTCCAGAGCTTTTCTATTGGGTTTAGATCAAGACTCTGGGCTGGCCATTTCATTGTTTCAATGTTTTCGGTTTCAAGGAACTGCTTTATCCATTTGATGTGTGACATGGGACATTGTCCTGCATGAAAAATGCTGGCTGATTGAGTGATGAACGCAAGTAAGGAACCACGTGTTGTTGAAGAAGGTTCTGATACACACTTGCATTCACTCTGCCATGTAGCAGTATGGGAGGTACAACTCCTGCTGCAGAAAACATTCCCCAAACCATGACACTTCCTCCACCACCTTTCACTGACTTCATAACATCGCACGCACATAACTCGGATTCATACACGTCACATGCAAGCAGCTCCATTCCGTACACAACACATGAACATGGCTCTGTGTGACGGGATATGCGGCAGAGCAGTAAGGGACACCAGGCCGATGAACAATCCAACAAGATTTAATGAGGCAGGGAGCATAAACCATCCAATATTAAAATGGTTCTTTAGAGTCCACACAAAGGAAACAGATCCGGGAGCGCCACCCGGCAATCCGATGCCAAGGAACACGTAACAGTCCTCAGGTGAGTTCCCTAAATCCAACAGCGTGGCAGCTGATCCTCAATGTCCAATCGTCCATGTACGGGCAAAAAGGAGCTGGCCTCAGCACAGTTCCTCGCCCTTCACCCTACAAAGCATAAACTAACTAAAAAAAACATGTGTCTGAATCTCCCACCTCTCCTTAGATCCACCCCCTGGATGGGCAGAAGTGCTTAGACTCACCCCTTTAACATTTGCTACTTGTAACTCCTAGTTAGAAAGAAGTTTCTAGAACACAGTCTCCAGAGATTGTGTATTAGGGAAGCCTCCTGCAGAAGAGAACAATATATATGCAACCCCCCCATCAGATCAAGGACAATAGCTACTGCTGAAGCCTGATTAAAGTATGGTACAGGCTGTATGGATATAATGTTACAACCCCTTCCCCCCTCAATTTGTGCACGGACTAGTGACCTCAACAGGTCGCTTGTCAAGTGCACGTAAACATGGCGGACCTGACTCAGGGCTCCTCTTGCCTGGACAATCCGTCTGCATTTTGGTGTTGTCTGCCCCTTCTATATTGTAAAGTTATAGGGTTGATGAGCCAGGCTCCATCGTAGTAAGCGTCCATTGTCCCCAGAGACTCTGTTCAGCCAGGTGACAGGATTGTGATCAGTAACCACAGTGAATTCTCATCCCTACAGATACGGGTGCAGGTTCAGGACGTAACTTCCCTCCTCCTACTTGATGCCCTAGGTATTGGACTTCACCCATCCCCAATTGTCATTTATCAGGTCGAATGGTTAGGCCTGCTGCGAGAATCCGGTCAAGAACAAGAGCTACTTGATTAAGATGTTCCTCCCATGTGTGGCTGAAGATGGCAATATAATCCAGGTAGGCACAAGCGTAGTCGCCACATCCCCGGAGGATCTGGTCCACCATTCTCTGAAAGATTGCAGGGGCATTTTTCATTCTGAAAGGCATGTTTAGAAATTCATACAGACCAAAGGGGGTTATAAAAGCCGACCTTTCTTTACCTTCCTCCGTCAGGGGAATTTGCCAGTATCCCTTACTGAGATCCAAGGTGGTGACGTATCGTGCCCCAGCTAGCCAGTCTAGAAGTTCATCAATGCAGGGCATTGGGTAAGCATCACTGATGGTATGGTCATGTAGTCGTCTGTAGTCCATACAAAATCGAGTACTCCCATCTTTCTTGGGTACCAACACAACAGGAGAGGCCCAAGGACTATGGGAGACATGAATCACCCCAAGCTGTAACATCTCCTCCTGTTCATGCTGCATGGTGTTTCTAACTGATTCTGGTACCCGGTAGGGAGCCTGTTGTATAGGATGGATGCCCTGAGTGTCCACATGATGTTGGGTTACCGTGGTTCGACCTGGTCGGGATGAGAAAACAGCCTGTCTCTGATGGAGCACTCCCAGCATTTGTTTTTTCTGTAAGGAATCTAAGTGATCTCTCAGAGGAACCTGTTCCACAGTGGATGGGGCTCTGGCTGCTTCAACAAGATCAAGCAATGGGTCCTCATCCTCCTGACCATCTTCTGAAGCCAGCCGACAGCTTACCATCATAGGTAATGTCAGGTCATGTTACTCCTTAATCATATTCACATGGACAGTCCTTTGTCTTAGATCCTGATCATCTAGAGCAAAAAGGTAATTGGTGTCGTTTAGTTTTCTGAGAACCCGGAAGGGACCCTCCCATGTTGTCTGGAGTTTATTTTGCCGATAGGGAACAATCATTAAGACTTGTTGTCCCTCTACAAATATTCGATAGCGTGCTTTGCGGTCATACCATGTCTTCTGTCTGGATTGAGCCATCCGCACATGATCCTGAGCCAAATTAGCAAGTTGAGCCAGGGTTTCCCGAAGCTTGAGGACATATGGAACAACAGGGGTTCCTGTATCTTCCACTTGCCCCTCCCAATATTCCTTTAGCAGAGTTAAGGGTCCTCTGACCTTTCTTCCATAGAGTAGTTCAAAGGGGGAAAACCCAGTGGACTCCTGGGGAACATCCCGATAGGCAAACAGGAGATGGGGTAGGTACTTATCCCAGTCGGAATCCCTGTCAGTGAAGGCCCTTAGCATATTTTTCAGTGTTTGATTAAACCGTTCACAAAGTCCATTGGTTTGAGGATGGTATGCTGTAGTTTGAATTGCTCGTACTCCACAGGTGCGCCACAGACACTGCACCAACTCTGACATGAACTGGGAGCCTTGGTCCAATAAGATCTCACTTGGGAATCCTACTCGGGTGAAAATGGTAACAAGGGCCTCGACCACCTTGGCTGCAGAAATACTTTGCAAGGCCACAGCTTCTGGATATCGAGTGGCGTAGTCCACAACACTGAGAATATACTGCTTTCCAGCTTTACTTGGTTTAGCCAGAGGTCCAATGATATCGACAGCTACTCTTTGAAAGGGTTTTTCTATTATAGGGAGTGGTTGCAAGGGTGCCTTTAGGTGATCTCCGGGTCGCCCTCTACGCTGACATACAGTGCCTACATGTAGTATTCAACCCCTTGCAGATTTAGCAGGTTTGATAAGATGCAAATAAGTTAGAGCCTGCAAACTTCAAACAAGAGCAGGATTTATTAACAGATGCATAAATCTTACAAACCAACAAGTTATGTTGCTCAGTTAAATTTTAATAAATTTTCAACATAAAAGTGTGGGTCAATTATTATTCAAGCCCTAGGTTTAATATTTTGTGAAATAACCCTTGTTTGCAATTACAGCTAATAATCGTCTTTTATAAGACCTGATCAGGCCGGCACAGGTCTCTGGAGTTATCTTGGCCCACTCCTCCATGCAGATCTTCTCCAAGTTATCTAGGTTCTTTGGGTGTCTCATGTGGACTTTAATCTTGAGCTCCTTCCACAAGTTTTCAATTGGGTTAAGGTCAGGAGACTGACTAGGCCACTGCAACCCCTTGATTTTTTCCCTCTTGAACCAGGCCTTGGTTTTCTTGGCTGTGTGCTTTGGGTCGTTGTCTTGTTGGAAGATGAAATGACGACCCATCTTAAGATGCTTGATGGAGGAGCGGAGGTTCTTGGCCAAAATCTCCAGGTAGGCCATGCTATCCATCTTCCCATGGATGCGGACCAGATGGCCAGGCCCCTTGGCTGAGAAACAGCCCCACAGCATGATGCTGCCACCACCATGCTTGACTGTAGGGATGGTATTCTTGGGGTCGTATGCAGTGCCATCCAGTCTCCAAACGTCACGTGTGTGGTTGGCACCAAAGATCTCGATCTTGGTCTCATCAGACCAGAGAACCTTGAACCAGTCTGTCTCAGAGTCCTCCAAGTGATCCTGAGCAAACTGTAGACGAGCCTTGGCATGACGCTTTGAAAGTAAAGGTACCTTACGGGCTCGTCTGGAACGGAGACCATTGCGGTGGAGTACGTTACTTATGGTATTGACTGAAACCAATGTCCCCACTGCCATGAGATCTTCCCGGAGCTCCTTCCTTGTTGTCCTTGGGTTAGCCTTGACTCTTCGGACAAGCCTGGCCTCGGCACGGGTGGAAACTTTCAAAGGCTGTCCAGGCCGTTGAAGGCTAACAGTAGTTCCATAAGCCTTCCACTTCCGGATGATGCTCCCAACAGTGGAGACAGGTAGGCCCAACTCCTTGGAAAGGGTTTTGTACCCCTTGCCAGCCTTGTGACCCTCCACGATCTTGTCTCTGATGGCCTTGGAATGCTCCTTTGTCTTTCCCATGTTGATCAAGTATGAGTGCTGTTCACAAGTTTGGGGAGGGTCTTAATTAGTCAGAAAAGGCTGGAAAAAGAGATAATTAATCCAAACATGTGAAGCTCATTGTTCTTTGTGCCTGAAATACTTCTTAATACTTTAGGGGAACCAAACAGAATTCTTGTGGTTTGAGGGGTTGAATAATAAATGACCCTCTGAATAAACTTTTCACAATTTAAAAAAAAAAAAAAAGAAATAACATTCTTTTTTGCTGCAGTGCATTTCACACATCCAGGCTGATCTACAGTCCAAATGTCACAATGCCAAGTTAATTCCGAATGTGGAAACCTGCTAAATCTGCAGGGGGTTGAATACTACTTGTAGGCACTGTATGTCAAAAGTTCGGCAGAAATGCACCACTGCTTGAGAAATTCCAGGCCAATAGAAAATTTGAGTCAATCATCTCTCGGTGCGGGTTTTCCCTTGATGGCCTGCAGTAGGAATGTCATGAGCAAGGTGTAATAGGTAAATTCTGTATTTCTGAGGAACAATCAGCTGTTTGCTATAAGTCCAGGGCTTATCTAAGGAGTCAGTGTTGGTAACCTGATATAGAAGTCCATTTTCTCTGATAATTTTTTCCCCATTTTCTCCTAACTGACCGAGCTCTAAAGCTAGCCAGGGTGGGGTCAGTCTCTACCTCTTGTCTAAACTGAACTTTATCCAAGTGACATTCATATGAGACCTACAAGAAGAAACACTCACCGGCTGTGACGGCAGTTCGGGTGGCCTCATTTCCATTGATGGGTTGAACACGTCCACATCTGCTGCTCTCTTTGCTCGACTTCTGGTTATCACACCGACAAAGTGGCATTGAAGATTCCCCACATCATTCCCTAGAAGAATGTCTGCAGGAAGGCCGCTCATCACCCCAATCATGCATTGTTTTGCCCCAAAGCCATAATCCAGGGTCACACTCGCTCTTGGAATGTATCTTTGAGTACCTCCAGCCAATTCAATGGCAATCCCTGGTCCCTTTTGCATTGCTTCTGGTTGAATTACTCGGGGATCTGCTATGGTGAGAAAAGCCCCAGTGTCACGAAAGCCAACAACTTTTTGGCCATCTAGCATGACCTCCTGTAGATGTTTATGCTGAAGATCTGAAGAACGGGCGGCTGTGGCTCGCACCCTATAGACTCCTGGTAGAGAAGTCAACATATCAGAGTCCCTTGTCAAAGTATTAGGGAGTGAATCCAGCTCTTCTCCTGTTGAGGGAGTCTGTAGATAATGGACAGGCAAAGGGGGTCTGTAAACTTTTTTGCCTCCGAACACATGGACAGTGAGCTTGCAGATGACCAGGCTTCCCACATCCATAACATCTACGTTCTTGAAGGCCAAAGGACAAGGGACCACTAGTGTTGGGGAGCTGGTAGTTTTTTTCTCACTGACTAGTAGCCTTTTCCATTGAGGCTTGATGGTGAGAAGCTCATCAGCTAGAGCGGCAGCTTGTTCCACAGTTGCCGGCTTTCTCTCACGCACCCATTCCCTGATTTCAGCAGGGCACCCAGCAGAAAACTGCTCTTTTAGGATGACCTGGAGGAAGGTCTCCCAAGTTAAGGCCCCCTCTCCCTCCAGCCAGCGATTGCATACTTGTTTCAGTCTGTGGGCATACATCTTGAAAGACACTTCCCCATCACAGGCTAACGTACGGAACTGAGTCCTATAAGTATCTGGGGTCACAGCATAATGTTCTAGAATGGTCTATTTTATCTCCCCATACTCACAACTCCACTGAGGGTCCATAGCTCTATAGGCGTCGACAGCTCCATCCTCCAAGAGGCCCACCAGGTGTCTGACTCGCTCTCTTTCAGGGACTTCCATTAATCGGCACTGATGCTCAAAGTCCTGGAAGAACCCCTCAATGTCGCCTGCAGCTTCATTAAATGGCTTAAAGTCTTTGCGGGACACTTTGTAGAATTGCCTCATAGTTGGTGCTGTGGTTACAGTCTGTCTGGAGCTGCTTCCACAGCAAGCTGCCTCTCCAGCAATGTCCTCTCCTTAGCTCCACGAATAGCCTCCCTCTTATCTTCTATGGTGGCCTCATCTCCCAGCAGTGCCATCTCCTCCTCATACCACACAACCCATTGACTTTTTTGGGTATTTACCTCCAGCTCCCGTCTTTCTTCCCCTTGCTGTGGAAATTGTTCCTCGGTGCCATCTTGCAGGCAAGCGTTTTCCAACGCCTCAATTAGTTGCTCCTTAGAGAGTCCTTTGTAGCCGACTCCCAATTCACGGGCCTTTGTTTGTAGACACACCACAGTCCAGTTCCTGTATCCTGAGGTTGATTCCAGATGTTAATGGGCCGTTGTCCTCTATTTCCTCTGCTCTGATCCCTCCGCTGCCAACCAGTTTGTGACGGGGTATGTGACAGAGCAGTAAGGGACACCAGGCCGATGAACAATCCAAGAAGATTTAATGAGGCAGGGAGCATAAAACATCCAATATCCAAATGGTTCTTTAGAGTCTACACAAAGGAAACAGATCCGGGAGCGCCACCCGGCAATCCGATGCCAAGGAACACATAACAGTCCTCAGGTGAGTTCCCTAAATCCAGCAGCGTGGCAGCTGATCCTCAATGTCCAATCGTCCATGTACGGGCAAAAAGGAGCTGGCCTCAGCACAGTTCCTCGCCCTTCACCCTACAAAGCATAAACTAACTAAAAAACATGTGTCTGAATCTCCCACCTCTCCTTAGATCCACCCCCTGGATGGGCAGAAGTGCTCAGACCCACCCCTTTAACATTTGCTACTTGTAACTCCTAGTTAGAAAGAAGTTTCTAGAACACAGTCTCCAGAGATTGTGTATTAGGGAAGCCTCCTGCAGAGGAGAACAATATATATGCAAGCCCCCACCAGATCAAGGATAATAGCTACTGCTGAAGCCTGATTACAATATGGTACAGGCTGGGGGGGTATAATGTTAGACTCTGTTCCTCATACCTAATACACACATGGCTCCGCTCCATACACCTCGTACACACACGGCTCCGCTCTGTACACCTCGTACACACACGGCTCCGCTCTGTACACCTCGTACACACACGGCTCCGCTCTGTACACCTCGTACACACACGGCTCCGCTCTGTACACCTCGTACACACACGGCTCCGCTCCATACACGTTGTACACACACGGCTCTGCGCTCTGTACACACACGGCTCTGCTACATCCACACTGTAAACCCCTCCTGACCCCACACATAACCTTTACCTCATGGAGCACCATGACACCCAGCACAGCAGAGTCCTGCATACACTGAGGAGCTGACCATGTGACCCCTGACTCCTCCCCTCCATGTGACATCATCACAGGTCCTGTAAGCACAGAGCAGCCATATATCTAGTGTGCGGCTCTGCAGGTGGAGGTATGTGGAGATTCCCCATTACTGGGCGCAGTAACCCCTCCATTCCCGGAGATAGTGTCCCCTCCCCCAGCTCTGCCATGTGTATATGTACAGTAATATACAGCTGGGTGTGCTCATGTATACAGGGGAGGTCACTCTGGGCTTGGGGACAGATGACGCTTTCTCTCTGGGGTGGAGATTATAGGGAATGGAGGTGTCTGGTTTTTATATTCATAGGAATATGGGAACATGTAAAAAAAAAATATTTTCCTCAATGTTTTCTCATTAGTTGTAATTTTGCATTAGAGCTGGTAATGAGGAGACTTAGGTTGTGTGCCCATGATCAGGGTTTGCTTGTGTTTGCTGTGTCCAAATCCATGCATTGTACAGTAGAAGCACAGTGGATGCATTTGTAGAAATCTCCTCCCCACTGTGCTTCTTTTCTCCGCAGTGTAAACTGTGATGCGTCACTAGTGGCATAACTAGAGTTTGATGGGTCCCAGTGCAAAGTGCAGACCTGGGCCCCCCCTCCACGTACACCGACACTTGGGATAATTGCACCGACACTTGGGGTACGGGACAATGACACTGACACTCGGGGTACAAGATAATGATGCTGACATTTGGCTCTTACCCTCAGCACCCAGATTTTCCATAATCTGACATCCCTCTATCAGCACCCAGCTTTCCTATGTTCTGATATCCATCTTGTCCTCAGCACACAGCTTCACCGTGCTCTGCTATACATCTTTCCCTCAGCACCCAGCTTTCCCATGTTCTGATATCCATCTTGTCCTCAGCACCCAGCTTCCCCGTGCTCTGCTATACATCTTTCCCTCAGCACCCAGCTTTCCCATGTTCTGATATCCATCTTGTCCTCAGTACCCAGCTTCCCCGTGCTCTGCTATACATCTTTCCCTCAGCACCCAGCTTTCCCATGTTCTGATATCCATCTTGTCCTCATCACCCAGCTTCCCCGTGCTCTGCTATACATCTTTCCCTCAGCACCCAGCTTTCCCATGTTCTGATATCCATCTTGTCCTCAGCACCCAGCTTCTCCGTGCTCTGCTATACATCTTTCCCTCAGCACCCAGCTTTCCCATGTTCTGATATCCATCTTGTCCTCAGCACCCAGCTTCCCCGTGCTCTGCTATACATCTTTCCCTCAGCATCCAGCTTTCCCATGTTCTGATATCCATCTTGTCCTCAGCACCCAGCTTCCCCGTGCTCTGCTATACATCTTTCCCTCAGCACCCAGCTTTCCCATGTTCTGATATCCATCTTGTCCTCAGTACCCAGCTTCCCCGTGCTCTGCTATACATCTTTCCCTCAGCACCCAGCTTTCCCATGTTCTGATATCCATCTTGTCCTCATCACCCAGCTTCCCCGTGCTCTGCTATACATCTTTCCCTCAGCACCCAGCTTTCCCATGTTCTGATATCCATCTTGTCCTCAGCACCCAGCTTCTCCGTGCTCTGCTATACATCTTTCCCTCAGCACCCAGCTTTCCCATGTTCTGATATCCATCTTGTCCTCAGTACCCAGCTTCCCCGTGCTCTGCTATACATCTTTCCCTCAGCACCCAGCTTTCCCATGTTCTGATATCCATCTTGTCCTCAGCACCCAGCTTCCCCGTGCTCTGCTATACATCTTTCCCTCAGCACCCAGCTTTCCCATGTTCTGATATCCATCTTGTCCTCAGCACACAGCTTCCCCGTGCTCCGCTATACATCTTTCCCTCAGCACCCAGCTTTCCCATGTTCTGATATCCATCTTGTCCTCAGCACCCAGCTTCCCCGTGCTCTGCTATACATCTTTCCCTCAGCACCCAGCTTTCCCATGTTCTGATATCCATCTTGTCCTCAGCACACAGCTTCCCCGTGCTCTGCTATACATCTTTTCCTCAGCACCCAGCTTTCCCATATTAGAGCATGGGAAAGCTGGGTGCTGAGAGAAGATGTATAGCAGAGCATGGGAAAGTTGGGTGCTGAGGGAAAGAGCCCTTTTCCCTCAGCACAAAACGTTCCCATCCCATGCTTGTATCTTTGTCCCCCCTTATATATAGTTCTCCAAATACGATAATGGCCCTCACCTAGCCTTCCATATAGTATAAAGGGTCCCACATAACCCTTCATATATTAGAATGCAGCTCCATAGTCCTTCATGTATTATAATGCATTTCCCATAGTCCCCCATTTATTATAATTTACCCCATAGTCCTCCATGTATAAAGTAGCCCTCATAGCACTCCAATTATTATAATGAATTTCCCATAGTCCTCCATGTATTATAATTCAACCCATAGTTCTCCATATATTTTAATGCACCCCATAGTACTTCATATATTATACTGCACCACATAGTCCTCCATGTTTTATAATGCATTCCCATAGTCCATGTATAAGGTAGCTTCCATAGTCCACCATATATTATAATGTAGCCCCCATAGTTCTATATGTATTATAATGCTGCCCCTTAAAACCTTCATATTGTATTATAATTCCAACAAAAGCAAATTCATCATATTGTCAAAAATGACTAAAGGTCCATAATATATATTATATTTATGCTTAAGAAATTTGGATGGACGGAAGAAAATCGCAAAACAAGGCCATGACAAGGAAGAAAAAAGCGATCAGAAAACCTTAATGCAAAAACTATTTTATTGAATAATGAAAGGTGCTACAGTGGAAGTGAAAAAATGTGACTACACAGGTCAGGAGAAGGGCACAAAATTCCCACAGCAAATGGAATTGCTAACTATAGAGGTATATATTGGTATTAATAAAAATATGTAGATAATACCGGAAAATGGTTGTCCAAGCAGATACAGAAGGAATACAAAATTGCAAATACTAAGTGTAAACAGCCCAAGGACTGCAAACTAACTGTATAGATATTACAAAAACAGCATACAAGATTAGCTACCTATTATAAATTAGTAAAATAAGGTCTGGGAATATTATTGCAAAATAACAGGGTATTTAATAGCATCAGGCCCGTTTCACACGTCAGTAAAAAACAGTGACGTTTTTCACTGGCGTGTAAAACACGCACATGTCCCTGCGTGTGCCGTGAATCACGGCACACGTGGGTTGTCTAAGTGCAATCCGGACTCCGTTATCCGTGGCCCGTGATTGCACTTAGAAATCAACTCACCTGCGCCCGCTCCCGCTCTCCATGGTGCTGATCGCTCCCGCGGTGCAGAATCCGGCCGGCGGTGACCCCTGCAGCATCTGCTTCCGGGTCGGCTGTGTCGCACTTAATGAATATGCGAGACAGTAATCAGCCGGCTCAGAAGCAACAAGCTGTACGGGCTGCAGAGGACATCGCTGGACGCCGGGTGAGTTTAAAATGTTTTTTATTTTAAATGTTCGTTTTTTTCTGGCACGTGTTTCACGGACCACACCACTGCGTGGTCCGCGGAACATCAGTGATGCCAGAAAAAAATGGACATGTCTCCGTGCAGCAATCACGCACACGCGGGTACGCTGCACGGAGACACGTGCAGTGAAAAATCACTGACGTGTGAGCAGACCCATTCATTATAATGGGTCTGCGTATGTCAGTGATTCTGGTACGTTTAAAAAAAAGCACAAACGTACCAGAATCACTGATGTGTGAAAGGGGCCTTAATTAGAAGCATCTATATATCCACTATATATAGCCAGGACCCTTAATGCGGTGATGTCATGATATTACAGATCGTATAAAAGGAATCTTATGTAAATAAACTATACAGGGGACAGGAAAACTATCTCCTAAAATTAGTAGCCCAGATCCGCTCACCGAAATAATATAGAAAGCAACCCCGATCACGAAATCCTGCACTGCAAAGGAGTATAGCCAGTATTGATTGACCTCCTCTCATCGAGTTCACAGACCTGCATCTCATGGCAGATTACTGACATCCTTAGAAAGCTCTTTGGTCTTCTCCATGTTGTAGAGGTAAGGACAGAGTCACACTTGCATATCGCTTTTGATGCAAGAGCGTCGGATGCGATATGCTAATTACTCTCTGCTGCGAGCATGAGCCGAGTGTCACGCGACTATGATCCATTCCTGAGATCGGGTCACAGCTGTGGAAGAGAGGGAGGGATTAAACCCTTATCTCCTCCATTGTTAGCCTGTGCATTCATCGCAGTTGAATGACATCCGAGTGCGGTCCAATGTTTTCTCGCACCCATAGACTTGTATGGGTGCGAGTGATATGGCTCTCGCAGACAATCGCAGCACGCTGCAATGTTTTCCTCAGTCCGTTTAGGGCTGAGGAAAAACTCACAGACCTGAGCTGCAGCATTGTCTTACATGGGGCCGAGTGCAATGGAAAATTTTCTCGCATTCCAGTTGTGCAAGTCATACGGAAATGTGACTCTACCCTTAGAGTTTAACTGATTAATTGAGTGTGGACAGGAGTCTTTTATTCAGGTGACAATTTAAGACAGCCGTCTTTAATGCATAACGAGTTTATTAGGAACGTCTAATTGGTCTAAAGGACCCAGAACTATTAATGGTTGGTAGGGGATCAAGTACTTATTGCTTTCTTCAAAATGCAAATAAATTTATATAATTTAGACAATGTGATTTTCTGAATTTTATTTTCGATATTCTCTCACTGTTAAAATTATAGACTGTACATGTCTGTCAGTGGGCAAACTTACAAAATCAGTAAGGGATCAAATAATTATTTCCTTCACTATAAGAAGATAAGGTACAGCAGTCTGTCAATTACTGAGCTCAATTCGCTCAATATCCGTGGATGAATGCCATCTAGCCTGGGGGATTTGTCAATGTTTAATTTACTCAGACGCAGGTGTACTTCTTCTTGTGTTAAATTAGTTATATCAGTGGGGGGGGCTTTGATTTTTGCCTTGATGAATGATTTCTGGAACAGTCAGTTCTTTGGTGAACATGGATGAAAAGTGCCTGTTTAATATCTCAGCCTTTGATTTGTCCTCTATAATTATCCTGTTATAATGATAGCTGCCAAACAGTATAATGACCCTTCACATGGTATGCTGACCCACACATAGCACTCCAAACATTATAATGACATCCAGACAGTATGATGCCTCCCCAGATAATTATGTGCCACATATATTTGTGGAGACATGGGGCTCAGTGGGCGCTCTCGTCCACTAAAACCCGCCGCCTTTAGAAAGACAGCGTGGCTCAGGGCTTATCCCAACTGAACGCCGGCCTCCCTAACCGTTGGCGTAACACTACTCAGACAACACAGGGTGAGGGAACCACAATAATTAGACTTTATTGGATCCCCAAACAATTAACAGCACATAACACATAATCAGCAAAACACACAAATGTAACAGGCAACAGAGTCTCACCCTTCCGCTGGCTCACCAGGGATTTAGAATGTCCTTGCCTCAGAGGTTCCAAGCTGTCTGAGGTCTGCAAAGTCTGTAACAGGTGACTGAACTGTCCCAACCTGCGTGTCCTCCTTAGGTAGTCCTGGTTTGATGTTACAATCCTGGCAGCCGGAGTCGAGATCCCTAGGCTGTGGATATGGTCTCCAACCGGATCCGGAGTCCCTAGATTGAAGCCATAAGATGTCCTGATCCTCCAGTCAGCTCCAAAGAGCTTAGACTGAATCCAACCACCATCAACAACCCCTGGTGGCTTAAAGAAGTCCTTTTTATAGCCACAACCTTCCACTTGGGTACACTGTGTCCTCATCGATTGGTTGGACAAGATTGCTTCTCCCATTGGAGGAATTTCAAGCTGCATGGACAATGTTCATTTAAATGATATGGGTAGAAAGCCTGAGGGTGTACATGTAAACTGGGAGTCACCGTCTAGACAATGGCTACTAAGGTAATTACATTATCAATACACAACTACAATACGTCTAGCTTTCAGTGGCCAACACAAGTACATTGAGTCAACAAGAGTCTTGTAAAAACAATGAGGGACTTCTCCCCCGTCTATAGACAATCTATCATGCTGTCTGGCTGGATTTTAAGAAACTTTAACCCATGTCGTCACATTCCTCCCCCTTCTTAATATTAGCCAGACATGATAGGCTTCCGATCATCCTTCTCCTCTTGTCGGGAAAGCCCATCCGCATTTCCATGGTTCTTGCCTTGTTTATGGGAGATGGAAAAATTGTAAGATTGTAATGCCAGACTCCACCTGAGCAAGCGTCCGTTGTCCCCGGCAGTGCGATTTAGCCAACTCAATGGATTGTGGTCAGTGAGGACTGTGAACTCATTGCCATAGAGGTAGGGCTGCAATTTTTTTAGGGCCCAGACTATGGCCAGGCATTCTTTTTCTATGGTGGCATAAGCCCTCTCTCGGTCCAACAGTTTCCGGGAGAGGTAAGCTATCGGATGTTCCTCACCGTTGTCCCCCACTTGGCTAAGTACAGCTCCTAGTCCTGTGTCCGATGCGTCTGTTTGGACAATGAATCTGCGACGGAAGTCAGGAGCAGTCAAGACTGGGCTTTGGGCTAGCCGGTCTTTCAATTGGAGGAACGCAGTTTCACATTCTGGGGTCCAGATAAGGTTACGGGCATATCTTTTGGTTGTGAGGTCAGTGAGCGGTTTTGCTATGGTACTGTAATTGGGGATAAACTTTCGATAGTAGTTTGCGGTTCCTAGAAATGCACGGACCTGTTTCTGATTGACCGGGCGTGGCCACTGGATAATGGCTTCTACTTTTGCAGGTTCGGGACGAATGCACCCACTTCCCACCCGATGTCCCAGGTATAGCACTTCGGCCATCCCCATTTGGCATTTGTCAGGTCGGATGGTGAGCTGGGCTTTGGCTACCCTCTGCAGCACCTGGGACACATGCTCAAGATGCTCCTCCCAAGTGTCGCTGAAGATAGCGATGTCATCCAAATAGGCCTGGGCATACCCCTGACATCCCTCTAGTAAATGGTCTACCATCCTCTGGAAGGTGGCTGGGGCGTTTTTCATCCCAAAAGGCATGCTGGTAAACTCAAAGAGGCCAAAAGGGGTTATGAAGGCCGATTTCTCTTGAGCGTCTTTTGTGAGTGGGATCTGCCAGTATCCCTTGCTCAAATCGAGGGTAGATATAAACCGAGACCCCCCTAACCTATCTAGTAGTTCATCCACCCGGGGCATGGGGTAAGCATCTGTAATCGTGACCTCATTGAGCCGTCTATAGTCCACACAGAAACGAGTACTCTTGTCCTTTTTTGGCACCAATACCACACTGGCAGCCCATGGGCTATGGGAGGGGACTATGACTCCCATATTTAACATGTCATCCACCTCGGCCTTCATCATTGCCAACACAGGAGGGGTCACCCGGTAGGCGGGTTGTCTTAGTGGGGTGGCTGCCCCTGTATTGACATGATGCTGGACCAGGGGGGTTCTACCAGGCTGACTTGTGAACAGGGTTTCATATGTTCCGAGTATGTCTGATATCTGTCGCTTCTGTGATGGACAAAGCTGCTCCCCTAGTGATACATCTTTTACCCCCATTTCCCTTTTGGAGTCCACTAATAGGTCTGGGATCTGGTCCAACTCTGGATCATCTAACTCTGGACAGCAAACTGCTAAATTGGTGACTTCTCGTTCCTCATAAGCTTTTAGCCTGTTGATGTGGTAGGTACGCTCACGAACACCTGCTCGATCTAGGGCCACGGTGTAGTCAGTATTGCCACATTTCTTGGTAATGGTGAATGGACCCGCCCACATGGCTTGCAGCTTGTTTTTCCGCACCGGTACTAGTACTAGGACCTTCTGTCCACAGGCAAATTCTCGGGGCCGGGCAGTGCGGTCGTAACATCGTTTTTGCCTTTCCTGAGCCACTTCTAAATTCCCATGGGCTAACGCCATGAGGTGCCTCATCCTTTCCCTAAACTTTTGAACATAGTCCAGTATGGGAACCTCTTCTGTGGGGAAGGTGCCCTCCCAACTCTCTCGTACCAGCTCTAGGGGCCCTCGTACTTTTCGGCCGTACAGCAATTCAAAGGGAGAGAACCCAGTGGAGTCCTGCGGCACCTCCCGGTAAGCAAAAAGGAGCTGCTGCAAGTTTTTCTCCCAGTCCCCCCCCTCGGACTCCACATATCGGCTAATGAGCTGTTTGAGCGTTTTGTTGAAGCGCTCACACAATCCATTTGTTTCAGGATGGTAGGGGGTTGTGCGCATGGGGCGGACTCCATGTTTTTCCCACAGGGTGTGAATCAGTTCACTTTGGAACTGTGCCCCCTGGTCAGTCAATACTTCCTGTGGAAACCCTACCCGGCTAAAGATGTCCAATAGAGCTTGAGCCACGTGCTCTGCATCTATGGAGGTTAAGGCAACGGCTTCTGGGTAACGGGTGGCAAAGTCTACCAGGGTGAGGATGAATCTTTTTCCACTGCGGCTGGGGATGGCTAAGGGGCCTACTATATCAATGGCAACTCTCTGGAACGGTTCTCCTATCAAGGGCATGGGTTGAAGTGGGGCACGGCATGGGGCTCCCCCCATACGCTGACACACTGGGCAAGAGGCTCTGTATTTTTGCACTTCTTGAGTGACCCTTGGCCAGAAAAAACTACGCAGCAGGCGGGCCCGAGTCTTTTTGGTCCCCATGTGCCCAGCCGCAGGAACATCATGAGCTAAACGCAACAGTTGGGGTCGGTATGGCTGGGGTACCACAAGCTGATGTACACGGGTCCAGGGTTTTTCTGGGCAGGATGCGGGCTTCTCCCGATATAAGAGGCCTTTTTCCCATCTATATACCTCCCCCTGATTTCCTCCCCCAGGTTGGGTGGCCGCACTACGGATAAGCTCTAAGGTGGGGTCTGACAGTTGAGCTTCCCTGAACTCTTTACGATCTATCTCCCCCCAATCAATGGCCACAGTTGGGTCTGATGTACTCACATTTGTTGGCTCTGATGAGGAGGCTGAAGATTGAGGAGTTGGGTTCTCCTCTGATGGGCTGGAAGAAAGACCTGCACCAGGATGGTGTTTGGCTTGGCTGCGGGTGATGGCGGTGACAAACTGGCTGGATAGTCCTTGTCCTAGGTCATTTCCCCAAATTACAGGGGTGGGGAGGCCGTCCATGAGCCCCACTTCAACCTCTCCTTGGTCAGTTCCCCAGTCCAACTGCACTCGTGCCAGAGGGATGTTCGAGCGCTGGCCCCCAGCAAGGATGATGGTCACTTGGCGGCCAGGTAAATGATGTTCTGTGGGAACAATATCTGGGCTGACCAGGGTGATGGAAGATCCCGAGTCTCGAAGTCCCTGAGCCTGTATATCACCGACCTTGACCGTCTGGATGTGGGGATGGAGGTTAGCTGGTGTACGGTGTCCGGCCTGCCGTAGGGTGTGGACTGGATAAACCACTTCCTCAGCTATTGGTGTTTCTCGGGAGTAGCATTCCTCAGGTCTCGTTGGTTCATCTCGGCATATGTTGACTGGTAGACGGGCTCCAGGCATGGGGCCCCGGTTTTGTAGACACTCTTTGGCCATGTGTCCAAGGCGCCCACACGTATAACAGCGCCGTGGGTTAGACAAGTCACCCATTCTGTTGGTAAACCTTTGTCTTGTTGGGGGTTCTGTGGGGTAATGAGTTAGTCCAGCACGTGAGTCTGGGGGTCGCTTGGATCCATGGTTGAGGGACCTATTGGGCCTCCAGCTGGGTCGGTTGGCTGTAAATTCGTCAGCCAATCGCGCTGCTTGCTCTGGGGTGTCGGGCTTCCTGTCAGCTACCCATTCTCGGATTTCCGGGTCCATCTGCACCAGCAGCTGTTCAAGCACTATCACATCACGGAGGGCAGCAGCGGAGTGGGCAGCCCGTCCATCGAGCCAGCGATTACAGTGTCGTCGGAGTTGACTGCCAAATTTGACGTACGAGACACCCTGGCGAGACATAGTCCGGAACTTAGTGCGATGTCTCTCGGGTGTTATGGTAAAAAGGGCCAACAAAGTGTCCTTAATAATTCCGTAGTCCAAGCAGTCCTGAGGCCCAAGTGATCGGACAGCCTCCTGGGCCCGGACCGGCAAGCTTGTCCACAGGTATTTGGACCACTCATCTGTGGGCACCTGGTGCATTAGCATCTCAAAGTTTTGCAAGTGTTCATCTATCTCAGTGCTGGAATCATTAAACACTGGCACATCCCTGTAGCGAAGATGACTTCCTTGGTGGTGGTCTATCCTGGAGGTAGGTGCTGATGGTGAGGAAATTGGAAATCCAAACACAAATTGCAGAACACCAGCCCTCTCTTCCCTTGAAGCTTCAGGCCCCAATGCAGTAAACAATTCCTTGACTCGGTCTGCTTGGTTTTGGTTTGTTTCCAGACGGTCACTGGATCTAGGATGAGATACAGGGTTTACCTCCTCTGATACCACAACGGCAGTGTCCTCATCATCCTCTGCATCATTCTGGGCATCCCAACAGACTAATTTCCGGATCAAGTCTGACCGAGTGTCAGTGTTCCTGTAGTCAATCTTTCGCATCTGGCAGAGATCCTGTAGCATCCATTTACTGCAGCGGTCGTAACTCCTCTCTGGTCCTTGTCCCATGGCTGAGCTGGTGGGGTTGTACATGGCAGCGTCCGAAACCTGAATGCCTCCCTTATGGCCTGCTGGGTATGCTTATGTGCCTCCCTGGTTGTTGAGCCCTGGACGGTGTCCGAAAACACGTCCACTGCAGCTCCCCTGGGTAAACCAGGCTGAGTAGTATCCCACCGCTGCCACCTATTGTGGAGACATGGGGCTCGGTGGGCGCTCTCGTCCACTAAAACCCGCCGCCTTTAGAAAGACAGCGTGGCTCAGGGCTTATCCCAACTGAACGCCGGCCTCCCTAACCGTGGGCGTAACACTACTCAGACAACACAGGGTGAGGGAACCACAATAATTAGACTTTATTGGATCCCCAAACAATTAACAGCACATAACACATAATCAGCAAAACACACAAATGTAACAGGCAACAGAGTCTCACCCTTCCGCTGGCTCACCAGGGATTTAGAATGTCCTTGCCTCAGAGGTTCCAAGCTGTCTGAGGTCTGCAAAGTCTGTAACAGGTGACTGAACTGTCCCAACCTGCGTGTCCTCCTTAGGTAGTCCTGGTTTGATGTTACAATCCTGGCAGCCGGAGTCGAGATCCCTAGGCTGTGGATATGGTCTCCAACCGGATCCGGAGTCCCTAGATTGAAGCCATAAGATGTCCTGATCCTCCAGTCAGCTCCAAAGAGCTTAGACTGAATCCAACCACCATCAACAACCCCTGGTGGCTTAAAGAAGTCCTTTTTATAGCCACAACCTTCCACTTGGGTACACTGTGTCCTCATCGATTGGTTGGACAAGATTGCTTCTCCCATTGGAGGAATTTCAAGCTGCATGGACAATGTTCATTTAAATGATATGGGTAGAAAGCCTGAGGGTGTACATGTAAACTGGGAGTCACCGTCTAGACAATGGCTACTAAGGTAATTACATTATCAATACACAACTACAATACGTCTAGCTTTCAGTGGCCAACACAAGTACATTGAGTCAACAAGAGTCTTGTAAAAACAATGAGGGACTTCTCCCCCGTCTATAGACAATCTATCATGCTGTCTGGCTGGATTTTAAGAAACTTTAACCCATGTCGTCACAATATTGTCACTCAAGCCTAAAACCTACAATAACCCTCAGACCAGTACACCACTGCGCATCCAGCTCTGTCCTCACCTACTGTCCCCTCACCTATCCCCTGTAGACTGTGAGCCCTCGCAGGCAGGGTCCTTTCTCCTCCTGTACTAGTGTCTGCCTTGTATTGCTCATGATTACTGTACTTGTGTTTATGTATACCCTTTTCACTTGTAAAGCACCATGGAATAAATGGCACTATAATAATAACTCACTGCACAGTCAATGGCTATAGAGTTCACATGACGATGTGATATCGGTTTCATACTGACATTGAGGAGCTGCCTTAAAAACATATTTAAATTATGTTCCAGTCAATAAAAAGAGAAAGAATATGACATCTACATGTTATATCTTTTCATGTTTCCCATTATTATCTACAGTAACTGTATTATTACATGGGAACTTCAGGATATTACATCGACTCATGTTCATCCCATTCAGGTCCCTACAATATTGGATCCTTTCAGTGGAGATCTTCTATATAAGAGAATTATCCTGATTGACCCATCAAGGATGGATAGGGACAGGGACAAGATGGTGGAGAGAATATTACACCTCACCCTAGAGATCCTCTTCCAGCTTACTGGAGAGGTGAGTGATTCTGATGACGTCACATTACATCATTCTTATCTATGGGAATAACAGATGGACAGAACTGGAGAGGTGAGGACTCTGGAAATGTCTGTAGTGAGACTTATTAATGTGTCTCTCCATAACCAGGATTACACAGTAGTGAAGAAGACCTCTAGTGAGCGCTGTCAGGACCCTGTGTCTAAGGGATTGGGAAGACCCCTGAGCCCAATCACGGGGCCTCCACCTCACCCCCTGATACATGAGGACATCAATGACCAGAAGATCCTAGAATTCACCTACAAGATGATTGAGCTGCTGACTGGAGAGGTGACACTGCTGGGAATGCTGGGACATTATACAGTAACGCTATGAAGGGATCGGGGGATGACGGTATCATTGTATGTGTCAGGTTCCTATAAGATGTCAGGATGTCACCATCTATTTCTCCATGGAGGAGTGGGAGTATTTAGAAGAACACAAAGATCTGTACAAGGACGTTGTGATGGAGGATCCCCAGCCCCTCACATCACCAGGTAATAGACAGGACTAAATACACACAACCTATAATTATCTGTATGTAAAGAATGAATTCAGTCCCTGTATGTGTTTCTTCCAGTTCTATCCTGTAAGAGGACAACAGCAGAGAGATGTCAACGTCCTCTTCATCCACAGGAGTGTGAAGAAGAAAATCCCAGCGTTCCTCGGGATCATAAGGTAGATGGAGAGAAGGTGTCATGAAATCTCCCTATGATGTGTAGATGGCTGTGAAGGTCTTGTGCTCAGTCTTGTTTTCTCCACGTCCATATGTTTTATACTTGTGTAATGAGAATTTGTGATATACTGTATAATCAGCTCTATTCCTGATTACAGTATATTACAAAAGTGAGTACACCCCTAAAATTTATGTAAATATTCTATTATATCTTTTCATGGGACAACACTAGAGATATGACACTTTAATATAATGTAAAGTAGTCAGTGTACAGCTTGTATAACAGGGTAAATTTGGTGCCCACAAAATAACTCAACATACGGCCATTAATGTCTAAACTGCTGACAACAAAAGTGAGTACACCCCTAAGGGAAAATGGCTAAATTGTGTCCAAACTGTCAATGTTTTGTGTGGCCACCATCATTTTCAAGCTCTGCCTTTAACTTAACTAACTCTTGGGCATGGATTTCACTAGAGCTTCACAGGAGCCACTGGAGTCCTCTTCTATCATCCATGACAACATCACAGAATTGGTGGATGTTAGAGTCCCTGCGCTCCTCCGACTTTCATTTTAGGATACCCCACATATGCTCAATAGGATTTAGGTCTGGAGACATACTTGGCCCGTCCAGTGCATTTACCATGAGTTTCTTTAGCAAGGCTGTGGCCATCTTGGAGGTGTGTTTCGGGTCGTTATCATTTTGGTATATTGCCCTGCATCCAGTATTCGAAAGGAGGGATAACAGTCTGTTTCAGTATGTCTCAGTACATGTTGGCATTCTTGGTTCCCTTAATGAACTGTAGCTCCCCACAGCTGGAAGCACTCATGCAGGCCCAAGCCCGGACACTCCCACCATCATGCTTCACTGTAGGCAGGACACTCTTGTCTTTGTACTGCTCCCCTGGTTGCTGCCACACACGTTTGACACCATCTGAACCAAATAAGTTTCTCTTGGTCTCATCAGACCACAGGTCATGGTTCCAGTAATCCATACCCTTAGTCTGGATGTTTTCAGCAAACTGCTGGCTTCTTGTGCATCAACTTTAGAAGAGGCTTCCTTCTGGGAAGACAGCCATGCAGTCCAATTTGGTGCAGTGTGAGGCATATGATATGAGCACTGACAGGCTGACCCCCCCAACCCTGTAACATCTGCAGCAATGTTGGCAGCACTCATACATCTAGTTTAAAAAGACAACCTCTGGATATGACGCAGAGCACGTGCACTCAACTTCTTTGGTCGACCATGGTGAGGCCTTTTCTGAGTGGAGCCTGTCTTGTTAACCCTTTGTATGGTCTTGACCACTGTGCTGCAGCTCAGTTTCAGGGTGTTGGCAATCATCTTATAATCTAGGCCATCTTCATGTAGAGCAGGGGTCCCCAACCCGTCGCTCGCGAGCCACATATGGCTTGCCTGCTCCTGACGTGGCTCGCCGATGGTCCCTGGAAATGTAGCAGTACATGGCCGCGAGCCATCTGTTTCTCAGGACCGGCCGTTATTGGTGGGGAGAGTGAACATCTGATCCAGGGTCCCCACGCTCTGAAGGGCCCCCTGCCTTTCAATCATAAACTTCAGTAATCGTACGAGTTCTGAAGCGTCTACAGTTGCAGAATGACCTTTGGTGACATCACAGTCATGTGACTCACCTAAGGTCCTAATGCTGCACAGCAGGAGTCCCCAGACATGCACATATGCAGTGTCAAAGACCTGGAGACCCTGCCTCTATTCAAATGTATGCGCATCTTTCAGGCACGCATACACTTGAACAGTGCGGCGACCGGACTGAGGCAGAGGAGCTGCTCAGCACCGTCATCACCATGGCCCACAGCTACCGAGCAGGAGGACGCGCAGGAACAGGTAAGCGAGCCAGAGGAGCCGAAGAGGACAGTAGGCAGGAGCGTAACTAGCACGGTCACAGAGATCGTCACTGCGACCGGGCCCAGGCCTGCGCCAGCCCCTGATTCAGATGGAAGTGTGTCCGCGGGAACGCATCCAACTGAAATACATCGCAGCACAGAGATCAGTCGGGTCCCTGTACTGCGAGGTGCTGGCCACCGATTAACGCCATGAATATTCATTGGTCCCCACGCACACAATCGTGGGCATGGGGAGCAGAGAATATGCTGACAGCTGCCGGTGCTGTAAGTGGCCACGCATCACACTGATGTCATGTGCTGCGCCGCTTACAGGCTGGTAAGTTGCGGGCATGCCAGTGTGGCAGGAGGACATCGGGGGAGCGCAGGGTAGGTGGGTACAATTGTTTATTATTTTTTACTGTGTGCTGGGGTGGGACTATATACCAAGAGGATGGGGAGGCTATAGATCAGGAGGATGGGGAGGCTATATATCAGGAGGATGGGGAGGCTATATATCAGGAGGATGGGGAGGCTATATATCAGGAGGATGGGGAGGCTATATACCAGGAGGATGGGGAGGCTATATACCAGGAGGATGGGGAGGCTATATACCAGGAGGATGGGGAGGCTATATACCAGGAGGATGGGGAGGCTATATACCAGGAGGATGAGGAGGCCACTATACCAGGAGGATGAGGAGGCCACTATACCAGGAGGATGGGGAGGCCACTATACCAGGAGGATGGGGAGGCCACTATACCAGGAGGATGGGGAGGCCACTATACTAGGAGGATGGGGAGGCCACTATGCCAGGAGGGTAGGGAGGCTATATATAAGGATGGGGACATGTTTGGGACATATACCAGGATGGGGCTATATACCAGGATGGGGACATGATGGGAGCATATATACCAGGATGGGGCTAATGTAATCTGGTCATAGTGTCATGGTATTTCTCCCTTGTATGTGGTAATATTCGGTTACTACATGGTCTAATTATGGTGTGGTGGTATTACTCTCTTGTATGTGCCTGTATTTGGTCACTATGTGATGGTAATATGTTGTCTGGTCACAATGTGGTGGTATTTGCCCCTTGTATGTGGTGGTCTTGGTATAGTGGATTGTGTTGTGTATGGAGGTCACTTTTTCTCTCTGCTATCAATATGGGAAGGATTCTTTATTTCCAATTATTGTTTCCTGTTTTCTACTGCTAAATTGGCTTTGACTACGTCTTCATCTCTACAATGTGGCTCTCGACCAACTTTCAAAGTCGAATGTGGCTCTCAAGGTCAAAAAGGTTGGGGACCCCTGATGTAGAGCAACAATTCTATTTTTCAGATCCTCAGAGAATCCTTTGCTATGAGGAGTTATGCTGAACTTCCAGTGACCAGTATGAGAGCGCGTGTGAGCAATAACACCAAATGTAACACCTGCTCCCCATTAACACCTAAGATCTTGTAACACTAATGTGTCACAGGACACTGGAGAGGGAAATGGCTAATTGGGCACAATTTGGCCATTTTCACTTAGGGGTGTACTCACTTCTGTTTTGTGTGTTGAGTTATTTAGAGGGCACAACAAATTTACAGTTATACAAGCTGCACACTGACTACTTTACATTGTATCAAAGTGTCAGATCTTCAGTGTTGTCCCATGAAAAGCTATAATCACATATTTACAAAAAAGTGAGGGGTGTACTCACTTTTTTATATATACTGTAAATATGACTTCTCCATCTGTCTGTGACTTTTACAATAATTGTTTCAGGGGGAAGATCAGCCCAATAATAATACTACAGAGACATATGTGTGGGATGATGAGTGGTGTAAAGTGGAGATTATTTCAGATGATGATTCAGGTGAGTAGTGACCACTAGATACAGATAAGTAATATATTTTGCTAATAATTATAATATAAAGCCACGTAACCACATTTATTACGGCATATCTTAATACAAAATACTGTAATTAAGCCTACATGACATACCAGTATTTATTATAAATGTTGGTTTTGTCACTTATTCTTCTATTTGCACATTGTTATTGGTCATAGCATATCCGGCAAGCTATTTATGGCTTACTGAGTATATTTTTCATCTGTTCAAGCACCTAAAATGTGAGATTTCCAAAAGAAAGCCACTTTATGACAATTAAAACCCTTGCTAAGAAAAGGAGATAAGGCTTACAAATTACCGTATTTTTCGCTTTATAAGACGCACCGGATTATAAGACGCACCCCAAATTTAGAGATAAAAAAAGCTAAAAAAATTAAAAATGTGATCCGTCTTATACTCCGGTGTTGTCTTACCGGAGGGGGCAGCAGTGGTGGTGAAGCGGGGTCACAGGAGGCAGAGGTTGTGCTGGCAGCCGCAGCGGCTCCGTAGTGGCAGCGGCGGGTGAGTGGTGCAGCAGGCCGGTGCGGTGAGAGTCCTAATCTGTCCGCGGTCCTGGTTCAAATGATGGCACCTGAAGCGGCACATGCGTAGATGGAGCTCTCATCCAAGAGCTCCATCTGCGCCCGCGCTGACTCCCGGCGCCATTATTTGAAACTGGGACCGCGGACACACTGGGAAACCTGTTGCACAGCCACCCGCACGCACAGAGTGGCAGCCAGCAGGCCGCCCACCCACCCGCACAGAGAGGTAGCTGGCACCAACAGTCACCCGGCTGCCGCCCGCACGCAGGCACGGGCACCCGGCTGCCGCTCGCTGTGACGGGGGTGTACAACAGAGCAAAGGATGGACAAGGCCGAGGGACGATCCAACAGGTTTACTAACAGGAATACAAGAACAGCACACGATAAGTCCACGTAAAACAGATTCGGGGGCCCTTCCCGACAATCCTCGGACCGGATAACAAAGCAATCGTCCTTACAGTAGTCCAAAGAGTTTCACACAATCCCACGGGCCGCCACACAGGCCTAGCTCCGTCCGTGTCCACAGCCACCCAGGCTGGGGCTCCTGCTCTCTTCAAGTTTCAGCTCACTCTGAAGTTACAAAAAGGGGAATGCATTGTCTGTGCTCCTTGACCAGCCCACCATGTTCAGGGGGTGGGGGTCACACATCCTATCATCAATGGTTTGGTCCATCACAGGGCTCCGATATGTCTGCCAGCCACAGTAGATGAAGGGATCCCCTGCTGTGCAGAACAATGACTATTCCTTCACTGGCCAATTCAATTACAGATTAGATACACAACTCTGGAAAGAAGAGGACAGGCTATTTACATAATCACATTAGATGCCAAGACTACAATTGTATGAGAGAGACACATTGAGATCAGTAGCTCCCCCAAGGAAATACATGAATTACAACTAATACAACCAGGGAAATATGCATATCATGACATAGTATCACAGCATATACAGTGAGAGGGTAAATTACATCTTCACAATCCCTCCCCCTCCCAACTTGTGTACGTACTAGGGACCTCTACAGGTCACTGGTTAAGTACACACAGGCAGAGCGTTACTTACATGTGGCTTCATGCAGCCACGAATTGGCATCGTAGCTCTCCCACATCATTGCCCAGGAGAACAGCTGCAGGCAGACCACCCATCACCCCAACCACACATCGCCTGACCCCAAAACCAAAGTTCAGATCCACAGTGGCTGTGGGAATAGTCCTCCATTGTCCACCAGCCAGTTCAATAACAATCCCAGGTCCTCTATGGATTGCCTCAGGCCGAACCACTCGGGGATCAGCCAGTGTGAGGAAAGCACCCGAGTCACAAAATCCAACAAGTCTCTGTCCATCCAGCACAACCTCCTGCAAGTGCTTACCTCGATGAGCAGAAGTCGTCATAACTGCGGGTCGCACCCCGTAAACTCCTGGTGGTGCAACATGGGGGGCTGAGTCACTAGGCCAGTCCTCACATAACGGTGCCACATCTTCCTCCATGGCACTGGGCTGTAAATAATTAACAATCCGATTGGGTGCAGGATCAGTCCTCATTTGAACAGCTGGGCAGGAGACTTGCCGATGCCCTGGCTGTCCACATTGATAGCATCTGAGCTGGGTCTCCCTCCATCCAAGGCGTCCTCTTGGGTAAGGGGTAGGGGAACTTGGAGGCCGGCTCCCACCTGAAGGTGCTGTAGGGGTTTGAGGATGATTCCTCCATGGCCTGGCTGGGCATGAGGCCTGCAAATGCCCGGGATGCCTACAAACATAACACCTGCGCTCTGTTACTTCCTCTCCCCGGCGTATTCCAGAAAGTGCAGTAGAAGCAACTGGAGGCACATTAACACGGGTATCAACATGTGGTGGCTTAGAGGAACGGGGAACAATGGGGACAGAATAACTGGGGGCATCCGGTGTTGTGGAGCTGTTAGGTGTCTCTCCATCCTCCAACAGAACCCTCCACTGAGGCTTGATGGTGAGAGCCTCATCAGCGAGAGCAGCAGCTTCCTCCACTGTCGCTTGTTTTCTCTCACGCACCCATTCCCGGATCTCAGCGGGGCACTGGGCAAAGAATTGTTCTTTTAGGATGACCTGCAGGAAGGTCTCCCAAGATAAGGCCTCCTCTGCCTCCAGCCAGCGATTACATATTTGTTTGAGTCTATGAGCATATATCTTAAAAGACACTTCCCCATCACAGGCTAAAGCACGGAACTGAGTCCTGTAAGTGTCTGGGGTCACAGCATAATGTTTTAGAATAGTCTGTTTAATCTCCGCATACTCACAGTTCCACCGAGGGTCCATAGCTCTATAGGCTTCAGCAGCTCCTCCCTCTAGGAGCCCAACCAGATGCCAGACACGCTCCCTGTCCGGGACTTCCATTAATCGACACTGATGCTCAAAGTCCTGGAAGAAGCCCTCAATGTCGCCTGCAGCCTCATTAAACTGCTTGAAGTCTTTGCGGGACACTCTGGGAAGTTCCCTCATGATGGGTGCTGGGGTTACAGTCTGTCTGGAACCTCTCGCGGCTTCCACAGCGAGCTGCTTATCCAGCAATGCCATCTCCTCCATCCTGCGCTCCTTCTCTTCAGCTCCACGCATGGCCTCCCTCTTATCTTCTATGGTGGCCTCATCTCCAAGCAGTGCCATCTTTTCCTTGTACCACACAACCCATTGACTTTTTTGGGTATTCACCTCCGGCTCCCGTCTTTGCTCCCCTTGCTGTGGAAATTGTTCCTCGGTGCCATCTTGCAGGCAAGCGTGTTCCAATGCCTCAATTAGTTGCTCCTTGGAGAGTCCTTTGAAACGAACTCCTACTTCACGGGTCTTTGATTGTAGGCTCCCCAAAGTCCAGGTCTTGTACTCTGCAGTGTTGGTTCCTGATGTTGAGCCATTGTCCTCCATTCCTTCTGCTCTGATCCCAGCGCTGCCAACCAGTTTGTGACGGGGGTGTACAACAGAGCAAAGGATGGACAAGGCCGAGGGACGATCCAACAGGTTTACTAACAGGAATACAAGAACAGCACACGATAAGTCCACGTAAAACAGATTCGGGGGCCCTTCCCGACAATCCTCGGACCGGATAACAAAGCAATCGTCCTTACAGTAGTCCAAAGAGTTTCACACAATCCCACGGGCCGCCACACAGGCCTAGCTCCGTCCGTGTCCACAGCCACCCAGGCTGGGGCTCCTGCTCTCTTCAAGTTTCAGCTCACTCTGAAGTTACAAAAAGGGGAATGCATTGTCTGTGCTCCTTGACCAGCCCACCATGTTCAGGGGGTGGGGGTCACACATCCTATCATCAATGGTTTGGTCCATCACAGGGCTCCGATATGTCTGCCAGCCACAGTAGATGAAGGGATCCCCTGCTGTGCAGAACAATGACTATTCCTTCACTGGCCAATTCAATTACAGATTAGATACACAACTCTGGAAAGAAGAGGACAGGCTATTTACATAATCACATTAGATGCCAAGACTACAATTGTATGAGAGAGACACATTGAGATCAGTAGCTCCCCCAAGGAAATACATGAATTACAACTAATACAACCAGGGAAATATGCATATCATGACATAGTATCACAGCATATACAGTGAGAGGGTAAATTACATCTTCACACTCGCATGCAAGCACGGGCACCCAGCTGACGCCCGCACGCAGGCACAGGCACCCGGCTGACGCCCGCACGCAGGCACGGGTACCCAGCTGACGCCCGCACGCAGGTACGGGCACCCGGCTGCTGCTCGCACGCAGGCACGAGCACCCGGCTGCCGCCCGCACGCAGCCACGAGCACCCGGCTGCCGCACGCACGCAGGCACGGGCACCCGGCTGCCGCCCGCACGCAGCCACAGGCATTCAGGTGCCCGAACGCACCAGGTCGACGCACAGACAGACCCCCAAGGAAAGCTATATTCGGATTTTAAGACGCATCTCTTATTTTCCTCCCAAATTTTTGGGAGGAAAAGTGCGTCTTATAATCCGAAAAAAACGCTAATTACATTTTCCTTTTTATTTTTTTTTTTAAATTTTAACCAGCATCAAAAGTTATAAAACTTTGCAAATTAACAATCCTTAGTGTGTTTAATGTTTTTTGTATTCTGTACATCTTTCAATAAACAGAGTTTAAAAAAACCAACAAAAACTTTGAAAATGACTTTAATAGGAGGATTTCTTAATTCCTGTACTAAAACAAACAAAGTAAGTAGCTTCCAAAATTCTGCTGCTCTCTAGTCTATTTGCTTGCCTTTAGCTGCATTGACATCAGAATATAAGCATTTGGAGCACAGATGATATCAGTAAAAGGATCAGTTAAGCATCTGTGTTTCATTAACTCTAGAGATAAGCTACTGTAGGAAATTGATCTGATAAGCACAACATTCAGAGGAGAAGAAAAGAGCTGATCTATCACTGCCATCATCTGTACTCCATGTATGGAAAAATGTAGAAAAAAGATGTGTTAATACTAGCAGGGGATACGCCAGAGAACACTTGCAGGAGACAGGTGATTAACCTCCTACAGAGTCTGGCCATGCTTCACTACAGCCAGGTGGAGACTTTCCGGCAACAGGAGGATGTAGCACAGCTGAATATGTTGCAAGGAGCAGCTCACAAGATGTTCTGACAGGGTAAAGGGCAAATCGGTGTAGGCAGAGAGTAGGGCAGTGCTTATGAGCCGCTAAGCCACGAGTCACTCAAGTGACAGTCAGTGGTGAGTGGCACATCTTTAATCAACTTTTTGACACATCGTTGAAGAATCTGTGCTTTACTTAGTTGAGCACAATCATGTTTAAGTGTACAGTGGAACTTTGGATTACGAGCATAATTCATTCTGGGAGTGCGCTCTTAAACCAAGTTACTCTTATATCAAAGCAAATTTTCCCATAGGAAATAATTGAAACGCAGACAATTCATTCCACAACCCAAAATATTTACTGTATTTATACAAACTTATTACAGTAATACAAAATAATGTACTGTATCCATATAAAATGATTGCAGTACACTAATAGAAAATACTGCACAGTAAAAAGCATATAAAACAAATTAAAATGCACGTTAGCTTACAATAGAATTGTTGGTGTGCAAGAGGTACTATAGAGAGAAAACAAGCGGTATAAATATGACAACCTTTCTTCTATTACAGTACACTAAAAACAAACCCCAAATCTATTCTCCCCAAAATAAGGGCAGAACTAAGCTAAATGTGGGGTAGGAATACTGCACAGGCAATTAGATTATAGTACAAGCAATGTGCTGTACTGGTTAGCAGAAAGAAAGTACAGCACTATATCCAATAATGCAAATTGATAGACATGCTATATATATACTGTAATGTACCATGGTATACTGTATACAGTACATATGTACAGAAAGTTACCTCCAGAGCGGGTCAGAGCGCGGTGAATGGACAAAACCGGAAGTGTACATGGTATTTGCTCTTATTGCAAATCATTGCTCTTAATCCAAGTTACACATTTTTAAGAAGCTTTGCTTGTCTTGCAAAACGCTCTCAAAGTTACTCTTAATCCAAGGTTCTACTGTATTTCTAAACACAGCTCTGGCTTTTAATATTCTGAAGAAGGCTCAAAATGAGTACATTCTGATACCAATATAGCTGAAGGCAAGCACTTAGACTGAGGAAAAGCAGGGGTGCCGACTAGTGATCACTAAAATTCTCGGTTGCTCGGTCCTCAAGTCGAGTCAGTCAGAGGCTCAGAAAAGGCTCAGCTAGAGTAACGAGTAAAATGGAAGTCAATAATTGGACAATTCGGCTCTCCATCCACATACAGCCAGCCATAAACGGAGCATTTCCGGGGGAGGGTGGGCTTTTTTTGTTTCTTTTGATACACTACATCCGAAAACGTTCCAACCCTGGTGATAACCATTTAGAGCAGGGCTGTGGAGTCAGAGTCGTGGAGTCAGAGTTAGTTTTGGTTGGAGTCGGAGTCGGTAGAAATGTACCGACTCCAGCTTTAAACATTTTTTATTAATATTTCATAATTGAACTTTCATATGAATTTTATAAATGTTACTCAAATATATATGTTCTATCAAACTATGAACAACAGTGATAAGCAGTTCTGCTGGAGATAGAGACATTTCGTACTTCTTGTGTGTCACTGTTCTCCACTGCCCTTATCTAATCTTATACTTGGTTAACCTCATGCTGCCCCAACCCCCCTACTTACAATGTATGAAACTGAAAGTGAAAATGTGTTGCAAATTCTTAGTAGTAAAGCTCCTCCTCTAGACTAGATCATACTAGGTGTGCGTCTTCCAAGCATCTCACAGCTGCCTGCTACTCAGAAGAGGAAGACTGTAAGAAGTATTATCCTTTCAACAAACTTTGCATCAGTTAACTGTGAGTACATGAGGAATAATAACAGTATTACTGAACATTATATCAGTTGTACGACCTGGCAATAATTTTGTACAATTGTTTTTAGGAAAAACAATTGTCATTTGGATTGTGAATGCAGAATTAAAAACCTGAGAATGTCAAAGAAGCATCACATTAAATCAGCTGTATTTGAACATTTCACCGTCACTCAAGATAGAAAACCTTATGTCTGTCAGTGTATGACAAATGATCCAGACGAAAACAAATGCTGTGAAGCCAAGATGAGTGCATATTCAGGCAAAGATAAAAATACTCCTACCAGAGCTTCTAATCTAAAGAGACATTTACAGCGCTTTCATCCAGAAGTACTGAAAGCAGTGGATGAGAAAGACTGCATCCAAACCAATGAACCAGTGCCCAGCTCTTCCAGCCAAACAAAGGAGCAGAGAACTTTGCAGCCATCAGTTGCAAGATATTTTGTCAGTGACAAAGTTACTGTGACAATGACAGTAGATACATTTAAAAAACAGATCATAGAGCTTGTTGTAAAGGATAGTGTGCCTATTTCATTATTTTCACGACCAGCTTTTATGTGTCTGAATGGGGAAATGGCCCGCAAGCTTGGTGTTTCTCTGGAGAGAGAGAGTATTAGAAAGTTAGTAATCGAAGAAGCTTTTAAACAAAAGGAAGAACTTAAAAAAACTCTCAAGGGACGCTTTCTGTTTCTTAAAATGGATGCCTGCACACGTCACAGAGTGAACTATTTTGCCATCAATGTCCGATTTGTTTGTGACAAAAATGAAATAGTTACCAAGACATTGGCAGTAAAAGACACTAAAGCTCATCACACCAGTGAGTTTCTCCAGGTCTTGGTGGAAAAGGTTCTGCAAGACTATGAACTTAAAAAAGGGCAAGTTCTTTCTGTCATAACTGACAATGCTTCAAATATGATAAGTACTATTAAGCTAATGAATGAGAGTAATGATGGTGACCAGCAGCTAGAAGAACATTCTGGGTCCACAGACACACAAATGTTTGAAATAGAGGAACACATTATTGTAACTGAGGAGCAAACTGAAGTTGCTTCAGATGAACAGCAACATGATAGTTTAGATGATCTTGTTGAAACTGTGTCAATATGTTCTTTCAATCATCACATGCGCTGTGTTGTGCATACACTACAGCTGGCTATAAGAGACAGTCTGCAAGAAGGACATGCTGCTGCACTGATTGGCAAGGTGAGAAAATTGGCTACTGTTGCCAGAACCCCTAAAGTTGACTCAATTTTGAAGAGACGTGCTGGAAAAGGGGCAATTATTGATCAAGCCACACGATGGGGCAGTACTTACTTAATGATTCAGCGCTTGGTAGAACTGAAAACCTTTCTTGTAGACATGGCTAACCCTCAACTGACACTAAATGAAAGTCAGTGGAATCAGGTGACTGAGCTGGAAAAATTGCTAGAGCACCCATTTACAGTGACTAAAAAATTACACGCAGAGGACTTAACTCCAGGTATTTTCTTAAAGGAATGGAAGAACCTGATGTTTCGCCTGTCCCAAAGAGGAGGGTTAATTGCAAGTGGCATTGCTACATCAATGAAACGGAGACAGGAGCTACTATTACAAAATAACATTCTTTTGGCAGCTGTTTATGTAGACCCAATGCATCGGATTCTTCTAGATGATCAACAGCTAAGTAAAGGAAAAGAAGCTCTGTTTGAAATAGCAGTAAGGATGAAAGGGTTGCAGAACAGTCAGGAGGAACAAGAAGAATTTGGTCGTCCTGCCACATCTTCACCCTCATCATCAACTGATGAAGAATTTAATTTCGAAAAATATTTGGATCACAAGGACCGTGCAAAGCGTTCCCGCATAGAAGAAGAGTCATCCCCATCAAGGAACACAGCCAGTACATTTCAGCAGAATTTTTCATGTGCACTAAAAGAAATTGAGAAATTTGACCGTTCATCAAAAATAACAGTGCAACAAGCGATTCCTCTGTATCCTGACATTGTCAGACATGTTGCCCGAGTGGTTACTGCTTTGCCACCAACACAAGTTAGTGTAGAGAGGTTGTTCTCTGCTCTCAAAATAATTAGATCAGATTTGAGGGCATCCATGAAGGAGGATCTGACAGAGGCAATACTTTTTCTGAGGACAAATTTATAGATTTCTTCTTATTAACTGCATAAAAGTGTTTATTGCATATTTACTTACAGTTTAGAAAAGTTTATAAAAGTTATTTGCTATATTCTAATTGTATTCTAATAAATGTAGTTTTTGCTCTAAGTGGTCTGATTACTTATATGATGGTGAGAAACTGAATAAGCACGATGTTAATATTTTACAACAGTAAATTTGTTGTTATGAATTGGCCATTGATGAAGGAGTCGGAGCCAGAGTCGAAGCCGGAGTCGGAGTCGGAGTCGGAACCTGATAAAATCCAGGAGTCGGAGTCGCAACTGTGGCTTACCGACTCCACAGCCCTGATTTAGAGAATGCAAGTGGCTCACTCTGAAGTGCCTGCACATATGCACTGAAGCAAGCCTGTGTTTTGTGCTTGTTGTTACACTGACGACACATCTGAGCACTTGCGATACTCGACTGGGCACAAGTACCCATGCACCCCGATGCTCAATCAAGTACCGAACAGTGGCGAGCACGCTCCCTCATCACTAGTGCTGACACTTTCACTGCCATCATCTGTACTCCAAATGAGTACGCTCTAATACCAATATAGCTGAAGGAGAGCAGTTGGGAAAATGCATGGGTTTGCATGCATGCAATTTTTTTTTTTTTTGCAAGTATGAAGACATCTAGAGATGAGTGAACCTGAGGTTCAAAGCTCAGGTTCGAAAACAGACAACTAAAAACAACAAGTTCGAGTTGAAAATTTGAGTGAGTTTCGAGTGCAAACCACTGAAATGAGCAGCGCTGTGCCTGGGCATGAGTGATGTTCAGCCCTGTGCGAGCCGCGTGCAGTGTTTGAACTGAGGGTAACAACAGCATGATCACATGTAGTGTGCATACACATACACAAAAAAATATATGAAAAACCCTGCCCACCCTCCCACAGAAGTGTTCTGCTTATGGCTGGCAGCATGTGGGCGGAGACACAAATTACCCAATTACAGACTTCCATTGAGGTTCAGATCAAGTCAGGGTCACAAACCGAACTTTATGTAAGATTCGACTGTGCCCTCCGAACAAAACCTCTAAAGGGTCGCTCATCTCTAAAGACAGACTCCCTAGTAAAGTGATTTGCAAAGCTTCATAACTTCATTCAGGACAAAAGTCTACAAAAAAAATAGTTAAGCTACTCTTTGAGGATCACATAATTCACAGAACAAACAGAGCAAGGGAGACAATATAAAGAAATGTCCACATCCCTCCATCCCAAAAAAATGGGAACTTTCAGTTTTAACCAGTGCATATGCCTAAGGTTAGTATCTTCCATATCACATGTAGAATACTTTAAAAGTGGTTATTTGGACTCATCAAGCATAAAAAAGGTGAACAACGCAGTCCATGGACTATAATGTACCTATTCATTCTAAAATCTAAACTGACAGTTTTGTTGGGGTTTTTTTTTACACTTTTTCCCCTGAGTAATCTGTTTTGTATAATTGTTCGTTTTTTAACCTGTCATAGTATTCCAGAGATATAAGCCTTTTTTCACTGTTTATAGATTGTAAGTTTGCGAGCAGGGCCCTCATGTCACGGGTGACAGGCAGTTATGTGGTTTCTTGCAATAGAAGGTCACAGCGTTTGGCTGTGCAGCTTTCTTGCTAGATTTTCATCTCTCCCCCTTTTGGACACAGCAGTAGCTCGCTTCCACCCAGCTGCTGATATCAGTATTCTCTTGGTGCTTAAATACTCCCTTGTTCCTGGTACTGGTGATATTATTCAGTTCATTATAGCTCTTCTTGCAAGCAGGTGGCTTGCTCTCATCTGTAGTATCGTTGCTGAACTACTGCCTGAGTCATCTGTGGATAAGTAGTTCATGCACTTTCCCCCTGTGTGTCCTCTTTGTGTTTTCCTTTAGCATTTAGTGGGGTTGATGAAGAGTTCATCCCACCTGTTCCCTATTTTGGGCCCAGCACTAAGGTTCCGCACCTATGAGCCGAGCCACATACTTGACCCTAAGTATCCTATCCAGGGTGGTGAGGAACCCCAGGGACCAGCAGTAGGTTTGGTAAGGGGTGAGGATCTCACCCTTCCCTCGACGCAGGGGTCCCCTTCCCTTACCTTTTGCCACTCACTTCCCTTACCTTTTGCCCGTACCTAGCGTGAGACCTCACTCATGTAACTTAGAAATTAGATTTACATAGAAGTCATTCTCTACAAATTTAATGTCCCTTACTATGTTCTGGAATTCCCAGAGCATAAGAAATGTAATATGTAAAAAATAAATCCTTATACTAACCTCCCCAGCCTTTTAGCTTCTCACGACCACCTGTCCATTCTTAGTCACATATAGGCCCAGTTGGTTCTGTGCATGCACACGTAATGATCATAGCCCATGGCATATTTTTTTTAACATATTGATGGCCTTCTGTGGTTCAGATAAATGACTGGCAGTGGGCGCCATGTTGCTGAGTCTACGTTGAAGTGAATTACAAAAGAATATGCATTTTGGCGAATGTTGATTTTTGTAGAATTCCATTCCACTCAAATATATTTGCTCATCATAAATAAACTCAGGGTTTCCCTTTTCCCCCAATTTCCCCCCCATCCTGCTAATTCAAATGTGAGGATGAAGAAACATGGCCTCCTGCTCTTCAAGAAAAGCTTAGCAAGTAAATAGAGATGAGCGAACCTGTGGAAGTTTGGTTCGGTGGGTTCAGCCGAACTTTTGAAACAGTTCGGTTTTGGACCCGAACTTGAACTGAACCCCAATGAAAGTCACTAGTTGGGCAGTTCAAGTCTCCACCCACATGCAGCCAGCCATAAACACAACACTTCCGTGGGGGCAGGTTGGGTGGGGTTTATCCATTTTTATTTATTTATTTATTTTTTGTGCACACTACCTCCGTTCAAACACTGGAAGCGGCTGGCACTTGGCTTAGAACCGAGCATACCCGAGTACAGCAATATTCTCGCTAGTGGCTAACATACGTAAAGCACCCAATCTCCAAACTCTGTTTTGTTTTTTTTATAAAGTCTGTGTTTGGTACAAATACCGAACAACAAACCTCTCTACGAGTAAGCTGTTCAATTGTTTGATTCCCATTTCCATGATCCTATCACAATATGTGGCAGGTGTAATAATAATAACAATATTAGCAAATTCCTCCAATTATAAATGTAGTCTAGTAGTCCTCATTAGCTATGTTGCTTACCTCATGTGCAGGGCATAGCAGTTTAGGTATCCACTCATATAATGATAGTAAGTTGCTCATGGTCATAATCATGGACACCTAAACTGCAATGTCTTGCACATGAGGTAAGCAACATAACTAATCAGGGGAACTATACTACATTTCGAACTGGAAGTATTTTCTAATATTGGGATAGGATCTTGAAGATGGGAATACACCTTTTAAGGGTAGAAATTAGTGGGAAATAGTCAAGATTTTACACTATATCATAAAGAATTATTGTATTTCAACACAAATTTTTACATGTGACTTGAGCTGCCTGAATTAGCAGGAAATCAGGGAGAATCACCTATTGCAATGTGAATGGCACAGCTAATGTATTTATTATCCACCGTGAACTGCAATCTGTATATCATTTTTTATAGAGTTGTCATCAATATAACATTAGAGTGATATTACTGGGAAAAAAAATAACAAAATTTTATTCTTGACAGATGACTGTACCAGGGACTCAGAAGGACATGTGATATCTTCTTATTTTCGAGCAAATGAACATAGCATCACACAGGATACATATGAAGACCCGGCCAATAACCCAGACACATCTTCAGCCTTTCACAGGAAAAATGTATCATCCAATTCTTTTCAACAGTTCCTACCTTCTGATTCATCACAAACTGTTAAGCAAAAAAACATTTATAGAAGGGGCGTTGAACATCAGAGAGCTCATATGTTGGAGAATCAATTAAAATGTATAGACTGTGGGAAATGTTTTAACCGGAAATCACATCTTGCTAGGCATTACAGAATTCACACAGGGGAGAAGCCATTTTCATGTTCAGAATGTGGGAAATGTTTTAAGCAAAAATCACATCTTGTTAGACACCACAGAATTCACACTGGGGAAAAGCAATTTTCATGTTCAGAATGTGACAAAAGCTATAATATTAAATTACTTCTTGATGCCCATCAAAGAGTTTGCACAGGGGAGAAGCCTTTTTCATGTTCTGAATGTGGAGAATCTTTTAACGATAAATCATATCTTATTATACATCAGAGAATTCACACAGGGGAGAAACCATTTTCATGCTCAGAATGTGGGATAAGTTTTAACCAGAAATCAAGACTTCTTATACATGAGAGAACTCACACAGGGGAGAAGCCATTTTCATGTTCAGAATGCGGGAAATGTTTTATCACAAAATCAAATCTTACTGCACATCAGAGAATTCACACAGGTGAGAAGCCATTCTCCTGCTCAGAATGCGGGATAAGTTTTTACCAGAAATCAAGTCTTATTATACATGAGAGAACTCATACAGGGGAGAAACCATTTTCATGTTCTAAATGTGGGAAGTGTTTTAACAACAAATCAAATCTTTCTGTTCATCTGAAAAATCACACAAAGGAGAAGACATATTAATGTTTTGCATGTAAGAAATGTTTTTTTTTTCCAGGCATCTTATTTTATACCAGAAAATTCACAATGGGAGATAATTGTTTAGAATGGAGAAAATATTTTCATGATAATCAAAAAAGAAAAGTTACAGGAAAGATAAAAGATAGCAATACTGAAAGTGGTATAGAAATGGTTGTATGAGAAAAAAAAACAACACATAAGCCAGAAGACTGGGACAAAGCAAGATTGTGAAACAAGACCACTACTATGTTCTCAATGTGTGTTTTACAGTCAAGCTTTTAGAAGCAGTTACATACATTGGGGAAAATAATTGTTTGATACACTGACTATTTTGCAAGTTTTCCAACCTTCAAAGAATGGAGAGTTCTGTAAGTTTAATTGTATGTACACTGTGACAGACAATAAAAAGAAAAAAATCAAATTGTATTATTTTTAAATAATTAATTTGCATTTTATTGCATGAAATAAGTATTTGATACAATAGAAAAATAACTTGCTATTTCGTAGAAACCATTGTTTGCATTTAGAGAGGTCAGATGTTTCTTGTAGTTCATGACCGAGTTAGCACACAGCGCAGCAGGGATTTTTGCCCACTCCTCCATACAGATCTGTTCCAGATCTTTCAGGTTTCAGGGCTGTCACTGGGCAACATTGAGTTGCAGCTCCCTCTAAAGATTATCTATTGGGTACAGGTCTGGAGACTGGCTAGGACTGGTCCAGGACCTTTTGAAATACGTCTTACGGGGCCACTCCTTAGTTGGTGAACGTCAGATGGGCCTGGACATGTGCTGGTGTGAGCAGGGGAGCCTTGCGTGTCCTGCAGGATTTTAATCCATGATGGCGTAGTGTTACTAATGGTAATCTTTGAGACTCTCGTCCCAGCTCTCTTCAAGCAATTAACCAGGTATATGAGAAGGTCATGTGGTCAGATGAGACCAAGATAGAACTTTTTGGTATCAACCCCACTCGCTTTGTTTGGAGGAAAAAGAATGAGGAGTACAACCCCCAGAACTAAAAGTTATCTTTGAGACCGTGGTCCCAGTTTTCTTCAGGTCATTGACCAAGTCCTCCCGTGTAGTTCTGGGTAGGGATGGGTGATCCCCCTGATGGTCGAGATCAGGGAGACTCGCTCGATCATTTTTAAAGATCGGGATCAAGATAACACGATCTTGCATCCCGATCACCGATCTTTGACTTTACAGTTATGGGATGGGGCGGGGGGGGGGCTGTAAAATAAAGAATACAGTTAATAATAAACATTGTCATTATACTTATAGGTCCCGCGATACGTCCTGCAGACTCTGTCTCCCGCCGCCTCTCCTTCTGAGTCTGATCATCGCTGTTCCGCCAGGTAACAAAAGGACCTTCTGTGGCGTCATAGCATGTGACCTGTCACATGTGAATGTTCTATTATCTCATTGGCTACAGACTAGTCACATGGCTATGTCGTCATGCTAGGTCCTGTCAGTGCATCATGCCGGTACGCGGTGCTCGCCCAAGCATCTCAGTACACGACATACTCGGCAAGCGCCGTGTACCGGCGAGATGCTCGGGCACATGCTTTGCTCCCTGCATGTTGGTGCTCTTTACAGTCATCCCACATGCAGGGATTAGCTGCCTCAGCCGGTGAACAGGGCGCCGGGAATCGGAGATCACCGTTGCTATAGTAACCCGCCCGTCAAGTTACTATGACAACGGTGGCAGCGGTGATGTCACCGCTTACCAACCCGCAATCTCTGTTCACTCATTGAGTGATTAGACGCACGGGGAGCAGCAGCGTTCTTCCCCCGTGCTTTCTGATATAGCAGAGCAGCATGGGTTGAAGAAGACAGAAGACCAGGATCGTGGAGGGGTGATATGGAGTAACTAAGTGTGTCTGTGTATTTATTTCTAATAAAATATTTTTTCTCTGTGTGGTCTCTCTTTGTTAACCCTTTATTGGAGATTCCTAATGGCCGGGTCAAACTTGGCCTGAATCTCAGGCTTTATATCAGCTGGTAAAACAAAGCTGGTATTAACCCCTTATTACCTAGCGTGCCACACGGCACCAGGGCCGCTGGAAGAGTTGGATACAGCGTCAGAAGATGGCGCTTCTATGAACGCGCCATTTTCTGGGGCAACTGCGGACTGCAATTCGCAGCGGGGGGACCCAGAAAGTTTGGGCCATCCTGCGCTGCGGATTCTAATCCCCAGCTGCCTAGTTGTACCTGGCTGGACACAAAAATTGGGCGAAGCCCATGTCGTTTTATTTTTTAAATTATTTAATGAAATTCATGAAATAATTTAAAAAAGGGCTTCCCTATATTTTTGGTACTCAGCTGGGTACAAATAGGCAGCTAAGGATTGGGGGCAGCCCGTACCTGCCTGTGATACCTGGCTAGCATACAGAAATATGGTGAAGCCCACATTATTTTTTTTTTTTTTACTTTTTGGGCAAAAAACTGAAGAAAAAAAAAAAGGGCTTCCCTGGATCTTCAATTAACAGTGAAGGTAACAGCAAGCACTGGGGGTTAGCAGCCAGTAGCTGCTTGGATTACCCTTAGGAATAGAAAATGCAGCGGGAGCCCACGCATTTTTTTTAATTATTTTTTTAAATAACTAAAAAAAAAAATGTGCTTCCCTGTACTTTGATTACCAGCCAAGGTAAAGCCGGGCAGATGGGGGTGGCAGTTACCGTGGAGCGCTACATTATTTATTCAAATTATTTATTTTTATACAACCTCATATTGTGTGTGTATATATATATATATATATATATATATATATATTTATATATATATATATATATATATAAAATGTACATTTACAATTTTCAGAGTTATGAAAATAAAGAAAACTCTGAATGAGAAGGTGTGTCCAAACTTTTGGTCTATTGATATATTACAGACCAAAGGTTTGGACACACCTTATCATTCAAAGAGTTTTCTTTATTTTCATGACTCTTAAAATTGTAGATTCACATTGAAGGCATCAAAACTATGAATTAACACATGTGGAATGAAATACTTAACAAAATAGTGTGAAACAACTGAAAATATGTCTTATATTCTAGGTTCTTCAAAGTAGCCACCTTTCCTTTGATTACTGCTTTGCACACTCTTGGCATTCTCTTGATGAGCTTCATGAGGTTGTCACTGGAAATGGTTTTTACCTCACAGGTGTGCCCTGTCAGGTTTAATAAGTGGGATTTCTTGCCTTATAAATGGGGGTGGGACCATCAGTTGTGTTGTGCAGAAGTCTGGTGGATACACAGCTGATAGTCCTACTGAATAGACTGTTAGCTGCCTTTTTGTTGCCATAATACAAATTCTAAGTAAAGAAAAACGAGTGACCATCATTACTTCAAGAAATTAAGGTCAGGGGGCGTGGCCTGCATGCTGATGGCACAGGCTGCCTGAGAGTAAAGGTGGTGTCACAGATAGCGACGACGACAACGATGTTGCTGCTAAGTCACCATTTTCTGTGACGTAGCAGCGACTTCCCATCGCTGTTGCTGTGTGTGACATCCAGCAACGACCTGGCCCCTGCTGTGAGGTCGCCGGTCGTTGCTGAATGTCCTGCTTCATTTTTTGCTCGTCGCTCTCCCGCTGTGAAGCACACATCGCTGTGTGTGACAGCGAGAGAGTGACGAACTGAAGCGAGCAGGGAGCCGGCGTCTGGCAGCTTGCGGTAAGCTGTAACCACGGTAAACATCGGGTAACCAAGAAGCCCTTTCCTTGGTTACCCGATATTTACCTTAGTTACTAGCGTCCGCCGCTCTCACGCTGCCAGTGCCGGCTCCCTGCTCCTGCATACATAGCTGGAGTACACATCGGGTAATTAACCCGACGTGTACTCTGGCTAGGAGTGCAGGGAACAGGGATCTGGCACTGGCAGCGTGAGAGCGGCGGACGCTAGTAACTAAGGTAAATATCGGGTAACCAAGAGAAGTGCTTTCCTTGGTTACCCGATATTTACCTTAGTTACGCTTCCACGCGTCGCTGCTGGCTGGGGGCTGGTCACTGGTCGCTGGTGAGATCTGCCTCTTTGACAGCTCACCAGCGACCATGTAACGACGCAGCAGCGATCATGATAAGGTCAGATCGCTGGTCGTGATTGCTGCTGTGTCACTATGTGTGACACCACCTTTAGGCTCTGTGCTGTGGCTGTACAAACTGGCTCAAAGCTGCTTCAAATCGCTGAGAACTCTCCTCTGAAACACTGAGTAATCCCTCCTGCACAGTATGCCAAAGGGAAGACTCTGGAAATCTGGCCCCCCGGCCAAGCTTACTGACTTTTATCCCAGGGACAGGGGATCCCTATCGCCTCAGAAGATGTCTCCTGTTGCAGTGTCTCCCTTACACCAGGAAGAGACGGTGGGGGGTGGGACTTTGTCACAGGCACTCCTCTCACAGACGAAAGGCTGCAAGCCCTGCTCAGATCTCTGCGGTCATCATTGGAAGAGGATTTCAGGGATCTTAAGAACATGATTAAAGAAGTTAGAGAGGAAATCAAATCACTGGGGGACCGTACAGACCATGTGGAGTCTAAAATGGCCGAACTTGCTCAGTCACACAATGATCAGATTGATGCTAACACAGCGTTAGAGGAGAAGGTGTGAATACTGAAAAACAAGCTTGGGGATCTGGAAGATAGATCCAGAAGGAACAATCTTAAAATTAGGGCATTCCTGTGTCAGTAGCTGATAAAGAGCTGCCAGATTTCTTTCACAAGTTTCTCCAACTACTGCTCCCAGAACACACAGAAAGAGATCTCATAGTGGATAGAATTCATAGAATCCCTAAACCTAAAGGTATCGACCCCACTCTGCCCAGGGACACGCTGGCACGACTGCATTTGTATAAAACAAATGAAGCAGTGCTCCAGATACTGAGGGATAACCCTATCCTCCCAGATGAATTTAATGATTTAAAGGTGTTCCCGGACCTGTCTGCTGCAACTCTGGCAAAAAGAAGAGAATTTTCCCAGTTCTCCAGAATCCTGAGGGAGCATGACATACACTATAAATGGGGATTCCCGGTGAAATTGATTATCTTTAGGGATTTAAAACACATGTATGCCAGTCCCCTCCTCAACTGAGCAAACTACTTGAGTCCTGGGGATTACCCCTTACAATGCACTCAGACTCGCGCCAGGATCAGGGGGATGCTCAGAAGAAAAAGATCAATCCTGAGTGGGAACCAGCTTGAGGGAGTCTCGCCAGCCGCAGGCGTGTGTAGTTCTCGTGTGACCTGTGTTGTCACTTAAGCCCTCTGTTCTTGCCTATGGCGAGCAAGTACTTCCCAGCTGTCCAGTAAGGAAGAAGTTGAAGTTTTCAAGTTTTGTTTCTTTTTTTTGTTGTTGTTTTTTTCCCTCCACCCTTGCACCGTCCCTAACTGGTCCTCCTTGTCTGCTTCTGCCTGCCCTATGCCTCTCAGTCGGCCTGCCTGGAAGCATCGCCCTTTCTGGGATCCGCCATGAGTATTAAGTTTCTGTCTCTCAATGTGAAGGGTCTCAATTCTCCTGCAAAAAGATCCATGCTGTGGAGAGAAGTTATAGCATCCAAATGTGATATAGCATGTATTCAAGAAACTCACCTTCTTACTGATGACAATAAAAGGCTACTACATCCAAGATTTCCACATATGTTCTTTGCAAATGACTCTAAAAAAAAAAAAAAGTAGGAGTGGCTATCCTGATTAAAGGGAACCTGTTACCTAGAATATGCGTTCTGACCTATCAGCAGACGCATGTGTTCCCTAATTACACCTCCCTACTAGAGCTGATCGAACGGCCAATAATCCGAGGTCGGCGGATCACTAACAGATTTAAAAAAGAATCCGATCCGCTCCGGAATCCGGTGCCCATATAAGTCAATGGGGACCGGAATCCGGAGGGTAAAAACGTTTGTGGAGGGGCTATGGGGCTAGGAGCGAGCGCAGCATACTCACCGAGGCGCTGTCATGGCAGCACACTTCTTCCGGGTCACGCTGTTACCTTCCGGAGCCGACAATTCAATAATTATGGTTTCCCCGCCCACCGGCGCGTGTTGGTTGCAGCTAGACACGCCCCCATCCTGAGTGGCAGCGTGGCAGCTAACTGCAACCAATCACAGGACGGCCGGTGGGCGGGGAAAGCAGTACAGTCTGTCGGTCAATTCACAGTAGTAAACACTCGGCAGTACAGTTATAGCGCTCGGCTGCAGCCCCAGCCGTCGCGCTGTATCTGTGCTGTGTATCTAGTGCCCGGAGTCATACGTGCGAGGCTGCCGGGTGCTGCCATGGCAGACTCGCGTGAGCCCCTCGCACGTGACTCTGGTGAAAGTAAAAAAAAAAACGACGTGCGGTCCCCCCTAATCTTCACATCCAGCCATGATAACGCCGGCCGGGGGCTGGTACATTCTCAGCCCGCAGCCGTCCGGTATGTCGCATCTGTTAGATGCGACATACCTTTGTGCGATACCGGCTCTTCCCGCTGGTGTGATGCGGTGCCAGTCGAGGTAATAGCAGGATTAGCAGCTGCGCACGGCTGCTGCTAAACCCTAGGTTTGTGTGATGGTACAGGCGTCTGTCAGATACTTGCATCACACAAACCTGTAAATGACAGTAAATAAACACATATATAAGCGAATATGTCTGGCTCACAATAGAGGTATAGGTGCCCAGAAAAAATAGTAAACGATCAATATAGTAATAATTCTGGCACACAAAAATTGAAAACTTATGAAACAACTCTTTGAATGCAAATGTCGTTTATTCATGCAGTAAGTTGATGATAATACACCCGACGTTTCGACCATTAAAAATGGTCTTTATAAAGGATTGATTTATCTATAGACATAGGAAAGATATACAGAAAAAAAAAAAAGAAAGAAATCAATACAGAGTATTTCATCAATTGATGCGATTACATGCATTACATACATCATGCACATAGTCATGTGCTGCACACAATAAACTCAAGGATATATGAACAGGGGTTATATGCAATGTACAAAAACCTATTCAATTTGGAACAATGCGTGATGATAACAACATGAGTACAGCAAGCACCCACCTATATCAACACTGCGGTGGTACACATGTGTCAGGGCCAGGCGGTCGGGCAGACCCAGGAGGTGGATCCACTGGTCCGAACTCTAAGATGGTGGTAAGGAGTCCGGTAGCTGAAGCACTATGGGCAGCAGAACAGTCCGTGCAAGTGAGTGTAACGGAGAAGTCCCTGGGACCACGGAGTCACAGATGGTAGTCCGGGTGACGTAGCTCAGGTTCGGAAGCCGAGATGAGGTCAGGCGGGGTCCGGAACCTTTGGAGCGAGAGGACGGGTCACCGCAGGGATCCGAGATGGTACGGACTGTCAGATGGCAGACGGACAGCGTGCGGGGTTCGGGATTCAGCAGGACCGGATGCCGAGGCAGGATCAGCTCTAGAAGAGAGATACGTGAGTATGGCAAGGAGACACAAGGAGACCTGACTCCTAGCTTGGAAAACACGAAGATCAGGCCCCGCCCCCTTGGACAATAAACCCTTATATACCCTGTACCTGTTTAGCTTCATTTCCTGTTAATGGACGCTGGCCCTTTAAGAAAGGGTCAGTGACCGCGCGCGCGCCCTAATGCGCATGCGCGCCGCCCGGGTGCCAGAAGCCAGGGAAGGAAGCTGAGGGGAGGACGCAGGGGAGCCGGCCAGGGCCTGGGAAGCCGTCAGACGCCGGGATCGGAGGCCAGGGAACCTGGGAAGGACGGGCACCGGAGGCTGGAGAGCGGGGAGCGTGGCAGGTGAGCCGGGGAGCGGGGCTGAGGACCCGGGGAGCGGAGCAGAGGACCCGGGGAGGGGAGCCGAGGACCCGGGGAGCGTGACAGTACCCCCCCCATGCCCCCCTCCCCGCAACCGGGACATGAAGGCACGGATCAGAGGAGTGCCCACGTTCTCCCTGGGCTCCCAGGACCTATCCTCAGGACCATACCCCTCCCAGTCCACCAGGAAGAACTGTCGGCCTCGAACAGTCTTCATGGCCACGATATCCCTTACCGCATAGATGTCGTCCTCGGCAATAGGAGGAGGAGCCGGACTGGCAGCAGAGGAGAAGGGACCAAGGAAAACCGGCTTGAGCAGAGAGACGTGGAAGGAGTTGGGAATCCGCATCGTGACCGGAAGCCTCAGTTTGTAGGAGACCTCATTGATCTTGCTGAGGACCTTAAACGGCCCGATGTAGCGAGGACCCAGCTTGTAGGAAGGTATCTTCAATCGGATGTACTGGGAAGCAAGCCAGACCAGGTCACCAGGAGAGAAACACGGAGGGTCCAGGCGCCTCTTGTCGGCGTGTTTCTTCATCCGCTGGGAAGCGCGCCCAAGGGACGCCTTGACAGAGTCCCAAATGGTAGCGAAGTCACGGGCTACAGTATCAGCAGCAGGGACATCCGAAGAAGGGGATATAGGCAACGGGACGGAGGGCTGAAGTCCGTAAACGACATGGAAGGGAGACTTGGAGGACGACTCACTGATGTGGTGGTTATGGGAGAATTCAGCCCAAGGCAGAAGCGTGGACCAGTCGTCGTGATGGGCGTTGACATAGTGACGTAAGAAGGAGGTCAAGATTTGATTGACCCTCTCCACTTGGCCATTAGACTGAGGATGGTAAGCAGAAGAAAAGTCCAGAGTCACTCCCAGATGTTTGCAGAGCGCCCTCCAGAAGCGGGAGGTGAACTGAGTTCCCCTGTCGGACACGATGTGGGATGGAAAGCCATGCAAGCGGAAGATGTGTTGTATATAGGCTTCCGCGAGTTCCTGAGCAGAGGGCAGTCCGGCCATAGGGACGAAGTGAGCCATTTTGGAGAACCGATCCACCACGACCCATATGACTGTGTGCCCGGAGGATAATGGCAAGTCCGTAATAAAGTCCATCGCTATGTGTTGCCATGGAACTGAGGGTATAGGCAGAGGCAGAAGACGGCCATATGGCAGGTGCTTGGGCGTCTTGTTCCTGGCACAAGAGGAGCAGGCAGAGACAAAAGCAGCGACGTCCGTGCGAAGGGATGGCCACCAGTAATGGCGTACAATCGCACCCCATGTTCTCTTCTGACCTGCATGACCGGCTGTTTTTGAGGCATGACCCCAGTGTAAGACTTTTTGCCTGTCGGTCTCAGAGACATAGGTCTTCCCGGGCGGTATCTGGGCCAGGGTGACAGGAGCTACCGCAATAATCTTGCTAGGAGAGATGATAGGTTGGGTACTCTCTTCCTCCTGCTCCATGGGCATGAGAGACCTAGACAGGGCATCAGCGCGTACATTCTTGTCCGCGGGTCGGAAATGGAGCTGGAAATCAAACCTGGCAAAGAATAAGGACCACCTGGCTTGCCGTGGGTTCAGTCGCTGAGCGGACCGAAGGTATTCCAGGTTCTTGTGGTCCGTGTAGATAATCACGGGGTACACTGCTCCTTCCAGGAGGTAGCGCCACTCCTCCAGAGCCAGTTTGACCGCCAATAGTTCTCGGTCACCGATGGTGTAATTACGTTCAGGCGCTGAGAAGCTCTTGGAGAAGAAACCGCAAGTCACCATCTTCCCGGAGGAGGACTTCTGCATGAGCACTGCTCCGGCTCCTGAGGAGGAGGCATCCACCTCCAAGGTGAACTGGCGGTTTAACTCCGGTCGGTGGAGTACAGGAGAGGAGGCAAATGCTCGCTTCAGAGAGCAAAACGCGGCGTCGGCCGCAGGTGACCAGTCCTTTGGATTAGCCTCCTTCTTGGTCAAGGCGGAGAGAGGAGCAGTCAGGGCAGAGAAGTGAGGGATAAACTGGCGGTAGTAGTTGGCGAATCCCAGGAACCGTTGGATTGCCTTCAGTCCAGAAGGGGGAGGCCAGTTGAGAATGGAGGAGACCTTCTTTGGATCCATCTGCAGCCCTGTACCCGAGATGATGTATCCCAGGAAAGGGAGAGAAGACTGCTCAAAGACACACTTCTCATATTTGGCGTAGAGACGATTCTCTCTCAGTCTCTGTAGAACCAGCCGTACGTTCTCTCTGTGGGTCTGGAGGTCCGGAGAGAAGACAAGGATGTCATCCAGATAAACTACTACACAGATGTAGAGGAGGTCCCGGAAAATGTCGTTCACCAATTCTTGGAATACGGCAGGAGCGTTACACAGACCGAAGGGCATTACGCAGTATTAATAGTGCCCATCGCGAGTATTAAACGCGGTCTTCCATTCGTCCCCAGAGCGGATACGAACTAGGTTGTAGGCACCCCGAAGATCCAGTTTGGTGAACACACGGGCTCCTCTGAGCCGGTCGAACAATTCGGGGATGAGCGGCAGGGGGTACTTGTTTTTTATGGTGATCTGATTCAAACCCCGGTAGTCAATGCATGGGCGTAGGTCACCCTCTTTCTTCTTAACGAAGAAGAAGCCTGCTCCCGCAGGAGAGGAGGATCTCCGGATGAATCCCTTTGCCAGGCTTTCTGTGATGTAGGTAGACATGGCCCTGGTTTCGGCTGGAGACAACGGATATATCCGTCCTCGAGGTGGTGTTGTTCCTGGGAGCAGGTCGATGGCGCAATCGTAGGGACGGTGTGGCGGAAGTACCTCAGACTCCTTCTTGTCAAAAACGTCTGCGAAGGACCAATAGGCCGAGGGCAGTTCCGGTAGGTTCTCTGGAACCGGAGGTCGTCGGATGGGTTGTATAGACTTCAGACACCTCTCATGACAGGCGGAACCCCATCGGGTGATTTCGCCAGTGCCCCAGCTGACTGATGGTTCGTGTGTCCGCAACCAGGGAAGTCCCAGCAGGATTTGATGGGACATGTGTGGAAGGACGTAGAGAGCGATGTTCTCGGTGTGCAGGGCACCGATACGCAGTTCGACCGGCCTGGTGACCCAGGAGATGGTATCAGCGAGGGGTCTCCCATCCACAGAGGCAATCACTAGGGGCTTATCGAGTAGAGTAACAGGCAACTGGTACTTGTCCACCGTGGCCTGCTGGATGAAATTGCCTGCTGCTCCAGAGTCGAGGTATGCCTCAGCCGTGAAGCGCGTCTCTCCCGCTGACACTTGCACGGTCCACATAACCGGGTCTGAGAGAGTCCCAGCACCTAGGGTGGCCTCTCCTACCAACCCTAGGCTTTGGAGTTTCCCGGCCTTTCCGGACAGGAGCGTAGGAGATGTGTGCCCTCTCCGCAGTAAAAGCAGAGACCCTTGGCGAGCCGCTCTGCTCGACGTTGTTCAGACCGCCGTACTCGGTCAATCTGCATGGGCTCGTGGACGGGAATCCCAGCTGTTGATGACTGAGGTACGGAGGGCTTCCGTGGAGGAGAGGAATGCCGTACCGGACGTCTCTCACGAGATAGCTCTTTGGAGCGCTCCTGAAAACGAATGTCCACTCGAGTTGCTAGGGCAATCAGGGCATCTAGGGTGGAGGGCACGTCACGACCCGCCAACTCGTCTTTGATGCGACTCGAGAGTCCTTCCCAGAAGGCGGCTGTTAGGGCCTCATTATTCCACCCGAGTTCTGAAGCCAAAGTGCGGAAACGGATGGCATATTGGCCTACCGTCAGTGTTCCTTGACGTAAGCGGAGAAGGGATGAAGCAGACGCAGAGGCGCGTCCCGGCTCGTCGAAGGTGCTGCGAAAGGCCTGCAGGAACTCTTGAAGGTCCTTGGTCATAGGGTCCTCCTTCTCCCACAAGGGATTCATCCACGCCAGTGCCTCGCCCTCTAGGTGAGACATGATGAAGGCGACCTTGGCTTGGTCGGAGGCAAACAAATGTGGCAGCTGCGTGAAATGAAGGGAGCATTGGTTTATGAAGCCCCTGCAGGTCTTGGGATCTCCGGCATAACGAGGTGGTGAAGCCAAACGGAGTCGGGAAGCATCCGAAGAGGCTGCCACGGGTGCGGGAGCCGTGGATTGACTAGTGGAGGCCCGGAATGTTGAAGGCGTAACTGCCGCTTGTAACGTGTACAGGCGGGTGTCCACGGAAGTCATAAAGTTCAACATGCGGGTCTGGACTTCACGCTGGCGTTGGAGTTCCTCTTGCAAGGCCGCTAGTGCTGCAGCGGGATCCATGGCCTGATCTTACTGTCAGGGCCAGGCGGTCGGGCAGACCCAGGAGGTGGATCCACTGGTCCGAACTCTAAGATGGTGGTAAGGAGTCCGGTAGCTGAAGCACTATGGGCAGCAGAACAGTCCGTGCAAGTGAGTGTAACGGAGAAGTCCCTGGGACCACGGAGTCACAGATGGTAGTCCGGGTGACGTAGCTCAGGTTCGGAAGCCGAGATGAGGTCAGGCGGGGTCCGGAACCTTTGGAGCGAGAGGACGGGTCACCGCAGGGATCCGAGATGGTACGGACTGTCAGATGGCAGACGGACAGCGTGCGGGGTTCGGGATTCAGCAGGACCGGATGCCGAGGCAGGATCAGCTCTAGAAGAGAGATACGTGAGTATGGCAAGGAGACACAAGGAGACCTGACTCCTAGCTTGGAAAACACGAAGATCAGGCCCCGCCCCCTTGGACAATAAACCCTTATATACCCTGTACCTGTTTAGCTTCATTTCCTGTTAATGGACGCTGGCCCTTTAAGAAAGGGTCAGTGACCGCGCGCGCGCCCTAATGCGCATGTGCGCCGCCCGGGTGCCAGAAGCCAGGGAAGGAAGCTGAGGGGAGGACGCAGGGGAGCCGGCCAGGGCCTGGGAAGCCGTCAGACGCCGGGATCGGAGGCCAGGGAACCTGGGAAGGACGGGCACCGGAGGCTGGAGAGCGGGGAGCGTGGCAGGTGAGCCGGGGAGCGGGGCTGAGGACCCGGGGAGCGGAGCAGAGGACCCGGGGAGGGGAGCCGAGGACCCGGGGAGCGTGACAACATGCAATGGTAGCTGGTCAATATTGGTGAGTATAATGGGATCAGAGACTGTGATCCTGAATATAAATTGCAAAATGAAAGAAAAACACGTAAAACAATCATCAAGGAACAATAATCATGTATTACATGAAGTATCAACAAAATGATTCACAAAAAGCATGTGTACCTCACGTGTCTGTCTATCGACACTGAAAGGGGTAAGAATACCAACCAGACTTGGGTTGACACGTGTCAGGGGTTACGGCTAAATGAAAAGCAATGATAATATTACAATCAAGGTGTATACAGTGAGCATAAAGAAGTATCGACTGAGAGAAGCACACTACCTGGATTGATGAACAGTGCCTTCAAAAAGGAACCATATAAGTGATTGAGAGTCCCTCACTGAGAGATTCTCAGTTGCCTCCAACAGGCTAAATGCTACAGAGTGAGAGATATGCCAGAACAAGAACACATATGAGATCATAACATCAGTATGAGACACAGCGAGCAGGGAGTAATAAGGTTGAAAACTCCATATTACCTTATTCAAAAGTTACTGGACATGTGTTTCAAAGGTGCTATTCACATGGGGAAAGATGCATACGTCCCTTTAAGTTCTATGAAAAACCATATCACAAGTGTAACTAAATGTGCAGGGAGGCGGAGAAACATTACTATGGACACATACCTGAGGTATATGGAACAACCTGCAGCAGGGTGCCCAGGGGGATATAAGGAAATATCTGAGAGAGAGCATAGAATAACATAAATGGAGATACTGGAGCGTGCCACTAAGCACGATCGATAACGTGACACGTACCTGTGAAATCTGGCATAGGGTGAGGGCCCTGTAAGGTGCTGGCATAGGTAATAGGCCCCTGGACAATGTGCAGCACACACCGGCCGAACTGCCTTATATGCTGTATGTAATGGTGCCCATATGTCCCACTTCCTGGAAGTGGAACGCAGCGTGCGGCCCGTGGATGGTGGTAATCCTTCTGTCCTTATTGTAGTATTTTGTAGTATGTCGTTTCATAATCTATATGATACGTGATATTGCCTTATTGTCTGTCTTATCCGTTTGTGAAACTTCAGTATGGGAGACGTTATAATGAGTAACATTGTCCTTTATTTGGCTCTAATACATCTTTTCCCTCTTTCTTTAGGCTCCCTCCACCTGATCCCTCACCTACCGGCACCAGCAAAGTTATTCCTTCACTTGGTAATTGTCACTTGGCACTGCATAGGCGTTATATACCCTGTTCCCTCACAATGCTACAAGCCATTACACCTAGTCCTGTGTTCTGTGCCCGGCTCAGGCGCTGTGCTAATAACCAGGCGCAGCGCTTGGGCTACGTGCAATTCACAGGCCTGTTCACCGCTCAGTCACGCCTATATTATACACACGCCCCCTTAGGCTCCTACGTCCTTTCACCATCCTCCCTGCTTGCTGCCCGGTGGTCCGCCCCCTGCGCATGCGCGGTGCCGGTGACGGCACTGCGCATGCGCGGCGTGCGTTCCACGGGCCGCACGCTGCGTTCCACTTCCAGGAAGTGGGACATATGGGCACCATTACATACAGCATATAAGGCAGTTCGGCCGGTGTGTGCTGCACATTGTCCAGGGGCCTATTACCTATGCCAGCACCTTACAGGGCCCTCACCCTATGCCAGATTTCACAGGTACGTGTCACGTTATCGATCGTGCTTAGTGGCACGCTCCAGTATCTCCATTTATGTTATTCTATGCTCTCTCTCAGATATTTCCTTATATCCCCCTGGGCACCCTGCTGCAGGTTGTTCCATATACCTCAGGTATGTGTCCATAGTAATGTTTCTCCGCCTCCCTGCACATTTAGTTACACTTGTGATATGGTTTTTCATAGAACTTAAAGGGACGTATGCATCTTTCCCCATGTGAATAGCACCTTTGAAACACATGTCCAGTAACTTTTGAATAAGATAATATGGAGTTTTCAACCTTATTACTCCCTGCTCGCTGTGTCTCATACTGATGTTATGATCTCATATGTGTTCTTGTTCTGGCATATCTCTCACTCTGTAGCATTTAGCCTGTTGGAGGCAACTGAGAATCTCTCAGTGAGGGACTCTCAATCACTTATATGGTTCCTTTTTGAAGGCACTGTTCATCAATCCAGGTAGTGTGCTTCTCTCAGTCGATACTTCTTTATGCTCACTGTATACACCTTGATTGTAATATTATCATTGCTTTTCATTTAGCCGTAACCCCTGACACGTGTCAACCCAAGTCTGGTTGGTATTCTTACCCCTTTCAGTGTCGATAGACAGACACGTGAGGTACACATGCTTTTTGTGAATCATTTTGTTGATACGTCATGTAATACATGATTATTGTTCCTTGATGATTGTTTTACGTGTTTTTCTTTCATTTTGCTATTTATATTCAGGATCACAGTCTCTGATCCCATTATACTCACTGATATTGACCAGCTACCATTGCATGTGTACCACCGCAGTGTTGATATAGGTGGGTGCTTGCTGTACTCATGTTGTTATCATCACGCATTGTTCCAAATTGAATAGGTTTTTGTACATTGCATATAACCCCTGTTCATATATCCTTGAGTTTATTGTGTGCAGCACATGACTATGTGCATGATGTATGTAATGCATGTAATCGCATCAATTGATGAAATACTCTGTATTGATTTCTTTCTTTTTTTTTTCTGTATATCTTTCCTATGTCTATAGATAAATCAATCCTTGATAAAGACCATTTTTAACGGTCGAAACGTCGGGTGTATTATCATCAACTTACTGCATGAATAAACGACATTTGCATTCAAAGAGTTGTTTCATAAGTTTTCAATTTTTGTGTGCCAGAATTATTACTATATTGAGTAAATAAACACAAACACAGAGAACAATCGTTTATTTGGAATAAAGTACAAAACACTCCTCCGTCACCTCTTTATTAACCCCCAAATACCCTGCAGATCCGACGTAATCCACAGGAGAAGTCCCACGCCGCTTCAGCTCTGCTACATCTGAATATCACAGAGAGCGGCAAGACCGACTGCTCTCTGTGAGCTCCAGAGAATGAATGAGCTGCGCATTGAGCGGTGACGTCACTCAGGTCATTTGCGGTCAAAGCTGGAGGTTCCCACGGTCCTTCATCTGTGATCGCAGGTAACCTGACCTCAGGTGGAGGTCACTGAGTTCACAGACCTGCATCTCCTAGCAGAAAAAGTGCAGTTTTTTGGCTGAGAGATGCAGATTTTGTGCTGAAATTTTTATACCATATTCCTGCATCCAATCTACACCTCCTGGCAAAAAATCACGGTGTTTTGATGCAATTTTTATGCTGCGGTTTTTGCCGCGGTTATTTTTCCGCGATTTTTGCCGCGTTTTTTTTGCCAGGAGGTGCACATTTGGTGCTGAAATCGTCTGCACCAGCTTTCAGCACCAAATTTCCACCTGTGGCAGTTTTTTTTTATTTTTTTTTTATTTTTGGTGGCCAAGGGATGCAAATTTGATGCTGTGATTTTTACACCATATTTCTGCATCCAATCTACACCTCCTGGCAAAAAATCGCGGTGTTTTGACGCCTGTCTGAACATGAGCGTGCATGTACCTAGAAACACATGCACGCTCATGTCAGAAGCGTGTGCGGGTGATGATATGTCAGACTCGTGCGGGTCTGACATCACCCGTCACAGCCTGCCATTGTCTGAACATGAGCGTGCATGTACCTAGAAACACATGCATGCTCCTGTCAGATGTGTGTGCAGCTGTTCTGCGATGTCACACTTGTGGGAGTCCCTCGCTGTGACTGCTGCCTAAGATAAATGACATGCGTTTTTTTTTGTTTTTAAATTTAAATAAATAATTAAACCGGCCATTCCGGTGCGATATCGGCTCATCTTGATTGCCCTGGTGCGGTGGCAATCAAGGTAATAGCAGGGGTTAATAACAGCGCATGGCTACTACTACCTGCTATTAAACCCCAGGTTTGTGATCGCACGGGCGTCGGTGAGACACCCGCATCACAAACCTGTAAATTACAGTAAATAAACAAGACACACAGAAATCCTTTATTTGGAATAAAGTAGAAACGCAGCCTCCTCCTTCACCACTTTATTATCCCAACACAGCCCTCCAGCGTAATCCACACGAGATCCAGCGGCGACACATCCAGCTCTGCTACATGTCACAGCGAGCAGCCATAGAGCACGACTGCCCGCTCTGAGTACAGCCTAGCAGCCTATTACTGAGCTGTGTGCACGGCAGAGCTGTCACAGGCTGGGGGCACGTCAGCCAGGAACCAATCACAGCTGACAGGATGGCCGGTGGGCGGGGAAAGCACGGAAAGCTGTGTGACTGCGTGCACAGCACAGGAAGTGAAAGCGCGACCCGGAAGCAAGTGTGCCGCCATGACAGAGTCTAGTAAGTATGAAACGCTCATTTATTTATTGCTTTTTAACATTTTTATTAATTGCCGATTCCGGATCGTGCAGCTGGAATCCCGCGCCTGGTTCCGGCCCGGGGATAGTGCTGAAACCACGCGGATCCGGACCTTTACAGTCCGGTTCCGCTCAACACTACTCCCTACCCATCCTTGTGTTGTAAAATTGTGTAATATGAAAGTAATAAAAAACATTTTATTACCTTCATATTTCCTATGTAAATAGCAGGGTATTTGGTCACAGGGGCAGCGCCTTGCCCCTGCATACTTTCCATGGTATCACGCCCCTGTGGGCGTGATATCATGGAGTCACATGAGCAACGTCACCGTCACTCATTCTATCCTGCGCGCATTGTGGCAGGCTTCTTTTCCGGGTACTCTCGCGCCGGCTTCAGACGCGCACTGCTCATGCGCAGTGCGCGGCTGAAACTGACAAGGAGAACCCACAAGAGAAGTCTGCCGCAATAGTAAGTGTAAACGGTGACGTTGCTCATGTGACTCCATGGTATCACGCCAACAGGGGCGTGATACCACGGAAAGTATGCAGGGGCAAGGTGCCGCCCCTGTGACCAAATACCCTGCTATTTACATAGGAAATATGAAGGTAATAAAACGTTTTTTATTACTTTCATATTATACAATTTTATAACAGGGATGGGTAGGGAGGTGTAATTAGGGCACACATGCATCTACTGATAGGTCAGAACGCATATTCTATGGACTGCTCGGCGAGGTCCGCTAAGTCAGGAAAGGAACTGAAACAGTTGGTCGCGGAGTTTCATCTACATGACATATGGTGATACCTTCATGCATCAGAAAGGGACTATACTTTCTTTTCCCCAAGGCATCGGTCGTACAGCAGGATCGACTTCTTCCTGACGGATAGTAAGACTGTTCACAAGTGTACGGGTGCTGAAGTGGGTCTGATAACATGGTCGGATCACGCTCCGATAACTTTGGTTGTACAGGACTCTACTAGTGGATTTATGGTGCCTCAGTGGAGACTTAATACTAGTTTACTGAACCACCAGAACATTCAGGAGGAGGTGGTGGCAAGCCTGTTGGAATACTTTGGCCATAACGACAATGGGGAGGTCTCTGACGAGATCTTGTGGGCTGCTCACAAATCAGTTGTTAGAAGGCAGTTTTTAAAAACTGCTTCATTCTTGAAAAAGCAAAGAGAAGCAGAAATGAAAGAAGTTATAGCCCATATTCAACACTTAGAAACTATTAACAAGGCCTCCCCGTCGTCTACACTGTCCAGGGAAATTCTTACTTGCAGGTTTCAACTGCGATCCCTCCTGTTGCAAAGATATGAACATAATCTTAAAAGAGTAAATCAACTTTTTATGCGATGGGGGATGGAGCCAGCGCCTTACTAGCTAGAAGAACAAAAAAGCGGGAAATTAAATCTAAAATTTAATTTTTGAAGGGCCCAGACGGATCACTTATAATGGGATAGCAGACGCCTTTGCCAAGTATTATGCTGCCCTGTACAATTTAAGGGATGACCCGCAAAGCCCTCAGCCAAAACCAGAAAAAATTCAGGAGTTTTTGGATGGTCTGGAATTGCCTTGGATCTCAGACCGACAATTAGAATCTTTAAATCTTCCCTTTACTATACAGTAAATTTTGGATACCATTAGAGCTTCTAAACGAAACTCAGCCCCAGACCCGGATGGGTTTCCCTATGAATATTATAGCAATTTGCCTTTGAGCAGGCTGTAGCAGCGCCTGCCGTTACCACATGGGCCCACTCATTTCATATGCATGCCCATCCTCTCGCCCATAATCTCTCAGCCCTGAAGGCGGTGCTGAGAGGTGGGCGGGATGAAGGGCGGGGGATGCACTCATAACTAACAGCCGGCCCGCGTGATCACCCCTGGCAACTACAGCCTGTAGTGATCATGTGCGGCTATATTCACTGCTCCCCACACATCATCATCAGCACGGGGCGCAGTGAATAAGTATATTCACCCGTCACTGTTGAATGCAGCATCACGATGTTCTCCTGTCTGCCGGACGCTGCTGTGTGTGGAGACTAGCGGTGCGCACATCGATGACGTCATCGCTGTGCGCACTGCTAGTCTCCACACATATCAGCGGGCAGACAGACAGGAGGACATCGCAATGCTGCAGGGATCAGTGACGGCTCCACACAGGTCAGCGGCGCTGTTGCTGGCACTGACAGGAAGACGAGCGATGCTGCTGGAGTGAGGAAAGGTGAGTATAAACGTTTATTTTTTTGCGTGCCACAGGATGCAGGCCATATAGCAGGATGGAGTATATAGCAGTATGGCAGTATATACCAGGATGGGGGTATATAGCAGGATGGGGGTACCGTATATAGCAGGATGAGGACATATACCAAGATGGCAGTATATAGCAGGATGGGGGTATATAGCAGGATGAGGGCATATACCAGGATGGTGCTATGTAGCAGGATGGGGGCAATACTAGGATGAGGGACATATATATACAAGGATGGGAATTATATGCAAGGCAGGAGGATCATTACCAGGATGGGGTACCTTAGTAAAGGATTTGTGGACATTACCCCCATAATAGTGTCAGCAGCAGATCCTCGCCTCATAACAGTGTGTCATGACCACATTTTTTGCTTAAAATTTTATTTTCTTATTTTCCTCCTCTACAACTAGGGTGCGTCTTTTGGTCCAGTGCGTCTTATAGTCCGAAAAATACGGTATGTATTCACTGCTTTTGCTATGAAGCCCCTAAAATTTCTGGTGCAACCAATTATCTTCAAAAGTCACATGCTTAGTGAAATTAAGTTCACCTGTGTGCAATCTACAGTAAGTGTCCCGGGGTCTATCACTATATACACACCTTCCCTGAAAGGCCACAGAACCTGTAATACCATTAAGCAAGAGGCACCACTAACCAAACATCACCGTGAAGACCAAGGAGATCTCTAAACAAGTCAGAGACAAAGTTGTTGAGAAATACAAGTCAGGGTTCAGTTCTAAAAAATATCCCAATCACTGATGCTCACCGTCTCACCATCAAATCCATTATCATCAAATTGAAAGAACATGATACCACAATAAACCTGGCAAGAGATGGCTGCCCACCAACACTCTCAGCCCGGGCAAGGAAGGCAATTAATTAGAGAGGCAGCACAGTGACCAAGGGTAACCCTGCCGGAGGTGCAGAGTCCCAAGCAGAGACTGGAGTATCTGTCCATACTACCACAATAAGCTGTACACTTCATATAGCTGGCCTTTATGGAAGTGTGGCCAGCAACAAACAAATACATATATACTCAATCTGATTCTTTTAGGTCCCATTCAGTGATGTCCATGTGTAGTGTCTCCATCTTTGATTTTGGAATAGGGTGTTCATGATGGACAGTTTATTTAGCTTCCAAAAGTTAATGAATCTTCCTCCAACCTCATTTCGTTGCCAAGTCAAGTCCAAAGTTTCCATCAACAATTCCATGTTTTCCATGGCCCATTTGGGCATTGAAGTCTCCGATGATAATGGATAAGTCATGTTTTGGAATTTTGTTGATTTCTTCTTGAACTTGATTGTAGAATAGTTTCATATCCTCCTCCACGCCAAGTTCTGTATGCCTAGCAAAAAGAAGGATTTCGGTTGTGCCTCAAGCCAGGCATCCATAGCAGCGATGGCATCAAAAATGGTGTGAAATTTGGTACCCTTGAGGTGTTTCTTCAGGTTTGGAAATAGATGATAGTCGGAGGGAACTAGATCTGGTGAATAAAGTTGGTGGTTAAGCAGCTGGAAGCCCATCTCTGCCAGTTTTGCCGTGGTCGCTTGTGCAGTGTGAGCAGAGGTGTTGTCTTGCAGGAACAAAACTCCTTTGGACAGCTTGCCGTACCCTTTGGCCTTCAGAGCTGCCTTCAACTGGTCCAAAAGTTCAATGCAATACCTTGCATTGATGGTGGAAACCTTTTGAATGTAGTCCACTAACTGCACACCCTCCTTATCCCAGAACACAGACGCCATCACCTTAGTGGCTGATTTTTGCACCATGAACTTCTTTGGACGAGGAGAACCACTGTGCCGCCACTCTTTTGACTGCTCATTTTTTTCCAATAGGTGGCGCTAGTGTGCCGCCCCGTGCTCGGCTGCAACCGAGCCGCTCGGGTCCGGACCTTCAGTGGGTGGCTCGAGGGTCTCCGGACCCGGGGGTCCTACGGTCACTCCGACCAAAAAAAGGTTGGCGGTTTGGGGACATAGGTGTACGGATGGAGCCGTGTTTTAAGTTCGTGACGCCACCCACGGGATGTGGTGAAGGTGGACACCACCGCTGCAGTTACGGGGCACCCGGGGGAGATGGTATGCAGCAAGTTGTTATCCCCCCCATGGGCAGGGATGGTGGCTCCGGGACCCGTTGGGGGTGTTTTGGCGGTGCAGGGAGATAGGCGGCCGGAGGGCACTGGTGTACTCACTATTATTATTATTATTATTATTATTATTATTTATTTATAGAGCACCATTAATTCCATGGTGCTGTACATGAGAAGGGGGTTACATACAAAATACGTATACAAGTTACAGTAGACAGACTAGTACAAAGGGAAGAGGGCCCTACCCTTGCGGGCTTACATTCTATAGGATTATGGGGAGGAGACAATAGGTGGGGTGTAAGTCAGGCGGCGGCTCCGCATGGTGGTCGGGCGGCAGCTCCGCACGGTGGTCGGGCGGCAGCTCCGCACGGTGGTCGGGCGGCAGCTCCGCACGGTGGTCGGGCGGCAGCTCCGCACGGTGGTCGGGCGGCAGCTATTAGAATGAAACACTCGAGTCCCTGGTAAACCAAGATGATGGTGGTCGGTGCCCGTAGCCGGCTGCAGTCGGGCCCCCCCACCCAGTTGGGGGTCTCTGCCTTTCTCCTGTACCTGTTTGAGTTGTTGGACTACCTGCGCTTGAAGCATCAGGAGTCTGCTCCCCGGCTTGTGGATGTCGGAAGAGCCCGTTTGCCCGCAGACGCTGGCCCGTGGGATCTCTGTGCCTTGGCGGTGGCTTTCTATCCCCCTCGTTGGGCTGTTGTCTTCTATGAGGGACTTTGAGTGGGAAAGGATCTAAAGTCCAGACCGCAATCAGTTAATTAACTCAGTCCAGTAGTTTCTAGACCTCGTTTCAGGGTCTGAGTACCCCCTCTTGTGCTCCAGTTTCTAAGTCGGTTCCCCGGGTCGGTACTGGCGGGCCACTACCGTGTCCCGGTCCACCACGGTTCCATCGAGCCGTCTTCCCGGCTCCTGCAGACAGAGTCCTCCGTATGCCTCCTAGCCAAAGGTGCCTGGGCTCTAATCCTGGCACCTGTCAGTCTGTCACAGGCCTGACCTCCTCCACTGCACTCTCAAACTCAACTCTTTGTGAACTCACTGTTTTTCCTCCCTCAGGCTCTCTGAACTCCTCGGTGGGCGTGGCCAACCACCTGCCTCCGCCCCCTGGTGTGTTCATCCAACCCTGAGCGAGGTGACTAGGGTGTTATGTGGTTGGCTGGTGTTACCTAGTGAGGGAACTGGTGTTGTGCGGGGCTCTATCTGTGACTACCTGGCTTTTCCAGGGCGTCACACTAGAGTTTGTCTCCTTCCTCACTGGAGGGACAATTTGAATACCTTTTTTTCAGGGGCATACAAATAAATCCAGGTCTCATTCATAGTGACCAGTCGATCCAGGAAGTTCTTATCAGTCCAGAAACGCTGACAAATGGATCGGGAAGTTTTCACTCGCTGCTTCTCTAATCTGTTGTCAAACATTTGAGGACCCACTTTGCAGATCGCTTCCTCGTGTCCAAATAATAATAAGTTTTATTCATGGTAATGACACAAACATGGAAAATCCCCATGATGTCTGCTATTGCTCTAGCTGAAATTCGTCAATTCTCCAGTATGAGGTTGTGCACAGCATCGACAATCTCCGGAACAACAACCACTCTCGGTCGTCCAGGATGTTCCTCATCATTGGTGCTGAAGTGGCCCGTATTAAATTTGGCAACCCAGTTCTTAACTGTGGAATATGAAGGGCATTGATCGCCCAATATCTGTGGTATATCACCATGAATATCCTTCACGGACTTCCTTGCAGAAATAATAATTTTTATCACTCCTCTGCTCTCAGTTGCTGTGAATATCGCATTAGACTCCGCCATTTTGTTTTCCTGCGTGCGTAGAACACTGTTGCCATAAGCAACAAACACAAAATTTTGAAAACATATATTTAACACTTAAGGCTTTCATGTGATGTAACATTCGTTACCATAGAAACAAAAGATCACAAAGCCAAAGACTTATCAGCAGCCTCTCATATTTCAACAGAACATCGACTTATATAAACTAGAAAAAGGGGCGCGGTCGGCTATACAGTGGGCATGCTCGGATGTGTCCATTGGTGGTCAGTGGAGTAGTCCACGAGGTCATCAGTGGGTTGGTCCATGAGGTCATCAGTGGGTTCGTTAGTGGGTCTTCTCCTTATATGGTGATTTTCTTACATCTGGAGATTCCCTTCATACCAGGGCAGGGTGCAGAGGACAGGAAGCAGCAGCCATCTTTGATCTGTGTCACGTGTATGTATCTGAACAAACTATGTAAGGGGAAATAATACGTTTCATCAGTGATTTCCCACAATCCCCTACGTCTCAAGGTTACATGCGTGCCTCCTCTACATAGACCTCATACATGTGTGCCCCCTCTCCATACATGTCGGACACGTGCGCCTCCACTCCAAACACGCCATACACAAGCATCTTTGCTCCGCACCCGTCGTACACACACAGCTCTGCTCCACATACACGCGGCTCTGCACGTGTCTTCCACAAGCGCCTTCTCTACATAGACATCGTACACATGTGCCTCCGCTCCACACACATCGCTCTGCTCCGCACACGTTGTATACGCTATACACACGCGTCATACATAGACAGCTCTCTCCACACCCGTCGTACACACATGGCTCTGCTCTGAATACATCTTACACACATGGCTTAGTAAATGCGCGGCTCCGCACACGTTGTATAGGGGCGCCTTTGCTCTGCACACGTTATACACATGGCTCTGGTCCGTACACCTCGCACACACACGGCTCCGCTCCGTACACCTCGCACACACACGGCTCCGCTCCGTACACCTCGCACACACACGGCTCCGCTCCGTACACCTCGCACACACACGGCTCCGCTCCGTACACCTCGCACACACACGGTTCCGCTCCGTACACCTCGCACACACACGGCTCCGCTCCGTACACCTCGCACACATACGGCTCCGCTCCGTACACCTCGCACACATACGGCTCCGCTCCGTACACCTCGCACACACACGGCTCCGCTCCGTACACCTCGCACACACACGGCTCCGCTCCGTACACCTCGCACACACACGGCTCCGCTCCGTACACCTCGCACACACACGGCTCCGCTCCGTACACCTCGTACACACACGGCTCCGCTCCGTACACCTCGTACACACACGGCTCCGCTCCGTACACCTCGCACACACACGGCTCCGCTCCGTACACCTCGCACACACACGGCTCCGCTACGTACACCTCGTACACACACGGCTCCGCTCCGTACACCTCGTACACACACGGCTCCGCTCCGTACACCTCGTACACACACGGCTCCGCTCCGTACACCTCGTACACACACGGCTCCGCTCCGTACACCTCGTACACACACGGCTCCGCTCCGTACACCTCGTACACACACGGCTCCGCTCCGTACACCTCGTACACACACGGCTCTGCTCCGTACACCTCGTACACACACGGCTCCGCTCCGTACACCTTGTACACACACGGCTCTGCTACATCCACACTGAACCCCTCCTGACCCCACACATAACCTTCCCCTCATCCAGCCCCATGACACCCAGCACAGCAGAGTCCTGCATACACTGAGGAGCTGACCATGTGACCCCTGACTCCTCCCCTCCATGTGACATCATCACAGGTCCTGGAAGCACAGAGCAGCCATATATCTAGTGTGCGGCTCTGCAGGAGGAGGTATGTGGAGATTCCCCATTACTGGGCGCAGTAACCCCTCCATTCCCGGAGATAGTGTCCCCTCCCCCAGCTCTGCCATGTGTATATGTACAGTAATATACAGCGGGATATGCTCATGTATACAGGGGAGGTCACTCTGGGTTTGGGGACAGATGACGCTTTCTCTCTGGGGTGGAGATTATAGGGAATGGAGGTGTCTGGTAATTTTCCTTATTTTGGATGTAATAGGTTAGAATAAAGCGATTTCCCATGAGATGTCGGTGGCGTCCGTCCTGTAGCATAATATCGGATAAAACAAATATAACATATACTGTATATCATCATTATATTATTTCTGATCGTGATTGGAAAGTTAGAGACCAAAAAATAATAGTGATCTCATTCCCTGTTTATTAGATAATTTAGCTGGTCAGGTTTGTGTAAAATGTAGCAATATGTTTGGTCTTTTATTCTTCCCTTGGTTGATAATGATCGCATTGAGCTGAAATGTCGCTGCGCTATTTTTTTATCTAATGGCGTAAATAAAGGTGAAGATTATTCCATCTTCCGAAACTCTGACTTCTGGATTTTGTATGTCTCATCAAGTTGAAGGAAAGTCTAGTAATATCTGCATGGAGCCTTAATTGTGGAATATGGGTTCCCTAATTACAGTTACGTTAATCTCTTTAACCTTTGTCTGGTACTATTGTATCAATGTGATCTCATGCAGATTGGTACAACTAGTGATTTTTTTTCTTTTTTTCATGGTACAAGATCAGGGTTAATAAATTATTCTGCTTCCAACGAAGTGCACTAAGTTTACATTGCTTGGTCCTGGGTTGTTGTAAATGTATCCTTGTTATAGCTCCTGCTCCTACAATCTAGCAGAGCAGGTCCGATCCTCAGCTGTCAGATAGTTCCAGAGCCCTGGGAGAAGACAGAAGCAGTTTATTACTGCTTCTGTCTCCTAGATCAGAGGTTCCCAACTCCAGTCCTCAAGGCACACCAACAGTGCATGTTTTCAGGATTTCCTTAGTATTGCACATGTGATAATTTAATCACCTGCAAAGGTGCTGAATCCAACACCCATGCAATGCTAAAGAAATCCTGAAAACATGCACTGTTGGTGTGCCTTGAGGACTGGAGTTGGGAACCTCTGTCCTAGATCACTAGTTGCATACAACTCGATGAACTCTATGTTGTGTATGGAACCATTGGCACAGGCAGTGGTTACAGAGGATCAAGTGATCATATGATGGTGCCTAGCAGTACTAGGGTGCACTGACACGCTGCAGAACCAGCTGTCAGTCAAAGTGCCATAGCCGTGCTTAAAGGGAAGGTGAAAAATTTCAATAACTGAAAAAATGTAAAGTATTAGGCCATGTGCGCACGTTGCGTCCTGTACCTTGCAGTTTAAAACACATCCTCTGGCAGAATTTGTCAATATCAAATTTCTTTGTGACCACAAAAACGCAGGAAAAATGTATGCGTTTTTCTTGCGTTTTGACCGCATTTTACATGCTTTTTCAGTGCTTAAAATGGGATGCGTTTTCAGTACAAAGACACTACTAAATAAAGTTTGCACATTCAAACACTAGGAAAAAAAAATATCCTTTAAATCAAACATTATAATAATAATTTTCATAAAAAGATTAAGATTTAACTTTTATGTTAAATATAAATTTATCTTATTGTTTGACTTTTTTTTTTAAAGTCGGGCTGCAAGTGACGGCAAAAGGAAACATCTTGACCTCACTATAATGCTAAAAACGCATGCTTAAATTTTGTCAAAAAAGCATGCGTTTAGCATCAAAAAAGCATGTACAATGCATGAATTTTGATTTTGGATGCGTTAAGATAATTGTTATTGACTTCAAAGGGAACCTGTCATCAGAAATTTTGCACTAAACCTAAAAGATTCCCCCTCTGCAGCTCCTGGGCTGCATTCTAGCAATGTTCCTGTTGTTTATGTGCCCCCTTTCTGACCAAAATAAAGACTTTATAAAGTGGTACCTTTTTGTATTCAAATCTTCTTAATCATACACGGGGGCGGGCTCTCTGGTGTCCGTTAGTCTGCCTCCTGCCGCTTTAGGCCGTCCCCCATCGTGCAATTTCATACCTCAGGAGGCTGCCCAGTGCGTCCGAGGTCTCGCGCATGCGCCTTGCCACTTTCGCGGGACTGTGCAATGTGCACAGTTTGACCGCTGGTGACGTGTTGCGCAGGCGCGAGATTATGGGTGGCGCTGTGATTTTCATCAGCAAGTACCTACCCATAATCTCGTACTCGCGCTTTCACCGCCGCCTCCACCGTTCTGCGCAAGCGCTGGGCAGCTTACTTCACGTCACCTCTTTGAAGTTGCGCGATGGGGAACGGCCTAAAGCGACAGGAGGCAGACTAACGGACACCAGAGAGCCCGCCCCCGTGTACCATTACCAAGATTTGAATACAAAAAGGTACCACTTTATAAAATCTTTATTTTGGTCATAAAGGGGGCACAAGAACAACAGGAACCTTGCTAGAATGCAGCCCAGGAGCTGCAAAGGGGGAATCTTTTAGGTTTAGTGCAAAATTTCTGATGACAGGTTCCCTTTCAATGTTAGTAAAACGCTGCCAAAATGGCAAAAACAATTGACATGTTGCTTCTTCAAACGCAGAGATTTTGACAAATTTTACGCACCTAAAACGCTGCGTTTTTAAAAGCATAGTGCGCACAAGAAAGCCCTAATTTCCATAGACTTTGCCTGGAAATATAAACGCATGCAATTTTGCATTAAAACGCTGCAGCTTAAAACTCTGCGGAAACGCATGAAAAAACACAACGTGCGCACACAGCCTTAATGGTTTAATGTTTTGTTTAAATATTATTTGTTTTTAATTGAGCAAAATATAAAGAAAAATATAAAGTTTGACATTTTCCACTCTTAAACACTAGGGGAATCAGCTGCTGAAATCCTACTGTAGAACTACTGTGAAACTAGCTCACATTACAGCTGCAGTAAAAATGGGCAGAGTCTGCTCTCCTGTGTGTGATGGCACCTACCACTCCCATTCTGGGTGTTTCCAAAAGGATAAGAGAAGATAAAGTTTAGGATCACAGTGCGGAGCCATTTTGTTGGTTACCACAAATGTCTAAAGTGTCTAAAGGACAGCTGCAGCATGCACACCTGCACGCAATGTTCTGCATGCATACACGCCGCCCACACGCAATGCTCTGAATGTGCACACGCAATGCTTTGCATGCACGCCCACAATTCTCTGCATGTATGTACTCCCGCACACAATGCTCTGCACGCCCGCACGCAATATTCTGCATACATGCATGCCCACCCTTAATGCTTTGCACGCACGCCCGCATGCAATGCTCTGCATGCATGCATTCCCGAATGCAGTGCTCTGCATGCACGCCCGCTAGCAATGTTCTGCATGCACGCCCACAGCGGCAAGGACGGGAGGGTAGTAGTGGCGCGGTGCGTGTTATTGGAGATGGCAGTGCAAGGACAGCATGGGGGAAGGGTAGTGGCGGCGTGGAGTGTGTCATTGGAGACAGTAGCAGTGGCGGCAAGGAGAGGGAGGGTAGCGGCAGCGAGAACGGGGAGTGTCCATGGAGAGGGTGGCAGCGGCTGCAAAAAGAGCGGGGAGGTGTCCATGGAGATGGTAGCAGCGGCAAGGAGAGCGGGGGGAGGGTAGCAGCGGCATGGGGGGTGTCATTGGAGATGGTAGCATCGTTGGGGGGAGGGGCGCCGGTACTCACACAGGCCGAACAGGTGACAGGGGGAAAGTGCAGCACACAGCATACGCTGCGAGCTGCACAAACATGGCGCCAATATCCTCCCTCTGCTGTGATCTGGACAGCCTAGGAGGCGCATCCAGGTCACAGCAGGGAGCTGTCCTGTATTATTAAATATACGGTCGGAGTCCAACTATCAGACCCAATGCCCTGGGGGCTGCCATAAAGGAGGTGAGTAACTGTTGTTACACACAGCAAATCCAAGATGGCAGCCCCCAGTGCTTCAGTAACACTAGAATTAAATAAAAACTAAATAAACAGTGAATTTAATTTTGTATTAAAAATACTTGATTTCATAATCACTATTATTAATACAAAAATAAAGAACGTGACACCTTCCCTTTAAAGCTGCTTCTCACTGTACTGAGTGGTGACTGATGCCGTGCTTCTATGACTGAAAGTCTGGAGATTGCCAGGAAGGGTAAAGTTCATTTTCTCTCTGTACCCAGGCTTTCAGTGCGGCAGCCGGGCAGCTTTAGAATACTAGTGACCTGCAGATTACAGATGAGTGAACCTTTGGAAGTTCGGTTTGGAGGGCACAGGCAAACCTTAGATCACGCTGATTTTACCCCACACTGCACACGGCTTGCACAGGGCTGAGCATCAAGACCTATCCATCAAAGTCAGTGGCTGCTCACTCTCCCCAGACCTGCGTGCTTGCTGTCTGGGGGTAACCCTTTGCTCTGCTCTCTCCTTCAAGCCACAAATCCAAGCCCTTTCCTCCACCTGCCGACTCCAAATCAAAAATATCTCCCAGATCTGTACATTCCTTGACCAAGAATCTGCAAAAACACTAGTGCATGCCCTCATTATCTCTCGGCACGACTACTGCAACCTCCTGCTCTGTGGTTTCCCTTCTAACACTATTGCACCCCTCCAATCTATCCTACACTCTGCTGCCCGACTAATCCATCTGTACCCTTGCTATTCCCCATCCTTTCCTCTCTACCAATCCCTTCACTGGCTTCCCATTACCCAAAGATTCTAGTTCAAAACCTTAATCATGACATACAAAGCCATCCACAATCTGTCTCTTCCAGACATCTGTGACCTGGTTTCCTGGTACCTACCTGCACGCAACCTCCGATCCTCACAAGATCTCCTTATCTCCTCTTCCCACAATCACATACAAGATTTCTCCCATGCCTCCCCCATACTCTGGAATGCTCTCACCCAGCATATCAGCCTCTCAGCTACCATGGAAAACTTCAAAAGGAACCTGAAGACCCACCTCTTCCGACAAGTCTACAACCTGCAGTAACCGTCAGTCCACTATACCGCTGCACGACCAGTTCTACACTCATCCTCTATATCATCATCCACCCCTGATAGATTGTGAGCCCTCGCGGGCAGGGTCCTCTCTCCTCCTGTACCAGCCTATGCCTTGTATTTGTTCATGATTATTGTACTTGTCTGTGTATGCCACCCCCCTTTTTCACATCTAAAGCGCCATGAAATAAATGGTGCTCTACTAATAAATAATATTAATACCCAAGCACAGCGCTGCTTGCTTGAGTGGTTTGCACTCGTAGATCACTCGAACTTCCAGCCCGAACTCTGTTTTTTCTGTACTCTATTTTCGAACCCAAACTTCGAACATCAGGTTCGCTCATCTCTACTGCAGATTAACCCTACATCTGCAGGTTAATGATGTTTGGGGTCACAACAGGTTCCCTTTAACGCCTTAATAATGGAGCCAATTTTGACTTGACCAGGCCAAATTTTACAATTCTGACCAGTGTCACTTTGAGGTTATAACTCTGGAACGCTTCAACGGATCCCGGTGATTCTGAGATTTTGTTTTATCGTGACATATTGTACTTCATGACAGTGGTAAATTCAGGACGATATTTTTTTATTTATGTGTGGAAAAAAATGAAACTTTGGTGAAAAGTTAGCAATTTTAAAACTGAATCATGCCTTAAACCAGATAGTTATGTCACACAAAATAGTTAATAAATAACATTTACCACATGTCTACTTTATATCAGCATCATTTTTGAAACATCATTTTTTTTTCTCTCAGCAATTTTTCATTTTTACAAAATCTACAAAACCATTTTTTTAGGGACCACATCACATTTGAAGTGACTTTTTGAGAGGCCTAGGTGACAGAAAATACCCAAAAGTGACCCCATTCTAAAAACTGCACCCCCCAAAGTGCTCAAAAACACACCAAGAAGTTTATTAACTAGGTGCTTCATGGGAATTAATGCAAATCGAAATTAAATAAAATTACATTTTACTTAATGTTGCTTTTAGCCTCACTTTATTCATTTTTACAAGAAATAGTACAAAAAAAATGTACCTCAGAATTTGTTACCCAGTTTCTTCTGAGTGCGCTGATATGGGAGGGCTCAGAAGGGAAGGAGTGCCATTTGAATTTCGGAACATAAATTTGGCAGGGCCTTAAGATATCTAAACAGCATAAACTCCCCAGAAGTGACCCCATTTTGGAAACTAGACACCTCAAGAATTTTATCCAGAGGTATAGTGAGCATTTTGAACCTACATGTACTTCAGAGAATTTGATAAACATTAGGTCGTAATATTACAAATTTTAATTTTTTTCACATAAATGTTGCTTTAGCACCAATTTTTTCACTTTCACAAGAGGTAATACCAAAAAGTGAACCTAAAGTTTGTTACCCACTTTCTTATGAGTACAGCAATACTTCATATGTAGTCAAAAAGTTCAGTGTGGTCAAACAGGAGGGCTTGGAACAGAAGGAGTAATATATTTGAATTTTGGAATAATATTTGGCTGAAATGGATTGCTGGCACCATGTCACATCTGCAGAGCCTTTTAAGGTATCAAAACATCAGAAACCCCCACAAGTGGCCGCATTTTGGAAACCAGACCCATCAAGGAAGTTATGTAGCATTGTGTTCAGCGTTTTCACCCCATAAGTGATTCACAGAACCTTTTAAAATGTGGATGTGAAAATGAGTTACCGTATTTTTCTCTTTATAAGATGCACTTTTGTTCCCCCAAATTTTGGGGGAAAGTAGGGGGTGCATCTTATAATCTAAATATACGGGTCCAGGGGAGGTGGGGGCAACTCTGGCGCGGTGCCGGGGGCTGCTGGGGGCTGGTGGAGGCTGGTAAAAGCTTGTGAAGGCTGCTGGAGGCAGCGGAAGATATCCTGCTACCGCTCATATAATATGCACAGCCGCTGTCCATCACCGTGGTGCTGAAACCGTACCATGGCGATGGGCTGGGGGAGCGGCGCATATTATATCTGCCTGCGCCCCCCTTTGATCGCACGTCTCCCTGTGTTAGATATGGCCCCCATGCTGCTGCCCATTCTAAAATAAAAAAGCTTTACTTACCTCCTCCAGTGTCTCTCCCGGTGTCTCCCCGATCTCACTGTTGCCGCTGTGATCATGTCACTCTGCTGTGCTGATCACATGACCGGCACCGAGAATCAGGAACTGCAGGAGCTGAGCAGCACGGAGGGAGACACGAGAAAGGACCGCACTGGAGAAGGTAAAGTGTTTGTTTTACTATGGGCAGCAGCATGGGGGCGATATCTAACACAGGGGGACGTGTGCCAGCAATAGGAGACCTGTGCCACCTGTATGGGTTGTGTGCCAGCAGTAGGAGACCTGTGCCACCTGTATGGGTTGTGTGCCAGTAATAGGAGACCTGTGCCACCTGTGTGGGTTGTGTGCCAGCAATAGGAGACCTGTGCCACCTATATGGGATGTGTGCCAGCTATAGGAGACCTGTGCCAGCTGTATTGGATGTGTGCCAGCTATAAGAGACCTTTGCCAGCTGAATTGATGTGTGCCAGCCATAGGAGACCTATGCCAGCTGTATTGGATGTGTGCCAGCTATAGGAGACCTGTGTCAGCTGTATTGGATGTGTGCCAGCTATAGGAGACCTGTGCCAGCTGTATTGGATGTGTGCCAGCCATAGGAGACCTGTGCCAGCTGTATTGGATGTGTGCCAGCTATAGGAGACCTGTGTCAGCTGTATTGGATGTGTGCCAGCTATAGGAGACCTCTGCCAGCAATATGGGATGTGTGCCAGCTATAGGAGACTTGTGACAGCTATAGGAGACTTGTGCCAGCTATAGGAGACTTGTGCCAGCACAGGGGGACATGTGGCATCACAGGGGGACGTGTGCCAGCACAAGGGGGCTATATTCAATATAAGGGGGCCATATCCAGGTTAAGGGGGCTGATTATAGGATGGGGGCGGCTATAAGAGACATATACCCTATATGATTTGTTAGACGGACACTGGCATTATAAGACTGACCCCATTTAACATTAAAAAAAAAAAAATTCTCTTTTCCTTTACCAAATTTGGGGGTGCATCTTATAATCAGGTGCGTCTTATAAAGCGAAAAATACGGTATGTTTTTTTTCCACTAAAATGTTATTTTAGCCCAAAATGTGTAATTTTGACAATGGATAATAGGTGAAAACGGACCACTTAATTTGTTACCCAATTTTTCCTGAACACAGTACTTACATGGTCAAAAAATGTTTGGGCACTGGCAGGGCTTGGAAAGCGAACAGCGCTATTTGATTTTTGGAACACAAATTTGGACAACGTGTTGCATTTGCAAAGCCCCTGAGGTTCCAAAAATGCAGAAACGCCCACGTGACCCCATTTGGCAAACTAAACCCTATAATAAACTCATCTATTTGTGTGATGAGTATTTTTAACCCACAAATGACACAAAATATTATTATATTGGGCACTGAAAACGAAAAACGTAGAGGATTTCAGCTAAAATTTTGCTTTAGCCTAAAATTTTTTATTTACGCCAAGGGTAACAGAAGAAAATGGACAAGTCAATTTGTTATGCAATTTCTCCTGAACGTGGTAGTACTCCATATGTGGTTGTACATTACATTACAGAACAGCAGAAAAACCCCCAAAGTGACCCCATAGTACAAATTTCACCACTCAATTAACTCCTCTATGGCTGCAGTGACTGTTTTGTACCATCCATGCCACTTTGTTTTGCTGGAATATTACAAATATGCTAGTTTGATGCCCATACATTGTGCCCCCATATATTGTAGTGCCCCCATACATTTTCTGCTTCTGAAGACATGCACCAAATAAATTAAGTGTGCTCTCCTCTCTACAATAATGCCACTCACGTGGCTGCTTACCACTGTTTAAGCACGGGGGTCTCAGAAGCAGAAGGGTTTCAGAGTCTTTGTTTTTCCAGTAACATGGGATCCCCCGATTATCTCCAGTGACAAATGACGGACCTGTGTGTGGGCTGGTTTTCTGCGGGATAAGTTAGGGGTTTTATTAGTAACATTATATAGAACATTTTTTGGTCGCTTTCAGTGTAAGGCTGGGATTACATTCTTGTGTTCTGTGCTGAGCACTTACGTCAGGGTTTCCATGTAAATCTCCCAAAAATGTGATTCAGACTAAACCTCAGACAGAACCACTCATTATAGTGTCCACAGAGCTGTGGTTGTCCACACTTATGCGCTACAAAGACACCTAAAATAATGGGACATTGCCGTACCAGAACAGAGACCAGACGGAGTTCAAAGTGTCTCCATCTGCCTCATTATCATGAGTGGTTCCAACAGGGTTTTTTTCTGAATAGCGTTTTTTGTGATTCACACGGAAACCATGATGTAAGTGATCATCAGAGAGCACAGGATAAATCAGCCAAGCCTTATCCCGATTTTTGGGAGACAGAATGAAGGAGTAGACAGCAGTATAGGAATTGTTTTGGTTTTTTTTTGGTTTTTTTTTTTTAAACCAAATTTTTATTTCTTTTCTTGTAATGGTAAAAAAGGATACAGAATGAAGAAAATAAGGGTCAACAAATCAAAATATCAAATAACATAGTCTCTACAATTTATCAATCAAATATTTGTCACGGTCATCAAATTTGCTCCTTCCCCTTCTTCGTCAATGTATATTTCCATTATTCAGTCTCCGCTACCCCCCTTCAGCATTCCTTGATAACTTGTTACAAACATTACTTGTAAACACTATCCCTCCCAACCCCCCCTCCCCTCTCCATGCGACACAACCCAGAATTTGGCCAACTATACTTTCAGCTCGCACAGGGACCCTGACAGGTCTTCCTTCATGTACCATTCCGTAGACACAAATGTGGACATTATTTGGATTGTTTCTTCTCTAGAACATATAACGCTTATGAACTTTCTCCATTTACTGAAAAATTTTGCTGTCATCCTTTCTTTACACCTCTCCACCATCACCTTCTCCAACATGAACGTTTTTTTCAATTGATTAACAAGTTCTTCTTTTGTTGGTATTTCCTTCACCAGCCACTTCTGAAGAATAGCCCTTTTACTTATCATTGCTATATTATGGAAAAGATTCGGTAACTTGTCTCCCCCTTTCTCTCCCTCCTCCCGATGCTGATAGTGAAATAACCAGACCATTGGATCTAACTCTACATTTCTATTCCAGATTTTCCTCACTACCCCTTGGACTTGTTTCCAAAATCTTTCAATACTTTCGCACTGCCATATCCCATGATATAGATCTGTTTTTTCTGTACCGCAATTTGGACAACTCATCATCTTATCTGGATGTCTAGCATTCAGTATATTAAATCCATAGATAGCTCTATGTATGATCCTGAATTGGGTATCTCTTAAGTTCTCATTCACAATCTTCTTTCTCATCACCATCCAACCATTCAAAATCTTCTCCTCCACTTCTTGATCTCCCAACTGCTTTGCCCACCCTTCCAACATTCTTCCTGATATGTTAGGGACTAACACTTCTCTCATATTTCCATAAAGACTTGATATATTTGTGGCATGGATGTCCCTTAATATGATCGCATCCATCTGATTTGCCTCATATTCGTTATTTATGTTGTATAGTTTCTTCATTATCCCGTGTTTCACCTGTTCAAACTGGAGAGTCTGGAATGGGCGCAAGTCATACTTTGCTCTCAACTCCTCACACGTCATCCATCTCCGTTCCGTATCATGCATCAGGTTTTTTAGAGTTACAATCCCTTTTTCCCTCCATTCTTTAAAGAGATAATTTTCCCTTCCCTGTGGAAAGTCAGGACAAGCCCATATATTAAGGAATTTGGAGATGTTCCAGGCTAACCCGAACTTTTTCCTAACCGCCTTCCAGGTCATCACTGTGTCTCTACAAATCAGTGAGTGTTTAATGTTGGGCGGCAAATTTGGAATGGAGGTATGTAGGATTGAACTCAGGTCCCAAGGTTTACAAAATTCTGCCTCTATATCCCAGTCAGAATACCTACTTGTTCGTCTAATCCAATCGACTACATGTCTTAAAATACAGGCCAAATTGTACCCCCTGATGTTAGGTAGTTTGATCCCTCCATTTTCTGTTGATAACATTAGCTTTTTGGCACTAATCCTCGGCCTATATCCCTTCCAAAAAAAAGTGAGAACGCTTTTGTCAATCTGTTCACATCCGAGTGTTTAAGAAGCAATGGGATTGTCTGCATTGGATAGAGAAGCTTGGAAAAGCTCATCATTTTTATTAGATGATTTCTTCCCAGAAGAGTCAACGGCAAATTTGCCCAACCTTGCATTTCACATTCAATTTTCTCGATCAAAGGGGAATAATTTAATGAATATATGGTTTTTGTATCCCTCCCAACCTGTACTCCCAAGTATTTAATTGTATTTCTAGCTATTGGAATGTCACATAATGCACCCCTCTCCCCCTCCGCTCTCTTTCCGTCCAAGAAGAGAATTTCACATTTGTTTTTGTTAAGTCTAAACCCTGCTAACCTCCCCAAACTCCTCAATTTGTTCTATGACTCTACTCAATTGTGTTTTAGGTTTGCTCATGAACAGGATTATATCATCAGCAAATAAGGCTGAGTGCAATGACTTCCTCCCTACCTTGATCCCTTTAAACCACCCCCCCTCATTCAAACGTCTAGCCAGTGGTTCAATAGCCAAGTTAAACAATAGTGGTGACATCGGGCATCCTTGCCTGGTTCCCTTCATCAAAGGAAATGTTTTTGACAGAAATCCCGGGGTACTCACTCTTGCCTGAGGATTTGCATAAAGGACCCTCACAAAATTCCTAAAAGCTCCGTGTAAGCCCAGGTGATCTAACACCTGTTCCAGCCATGACCACCTCACATTGTCAAAGGCTTTCTCCGCGTCCAAGGTGATCAAGGCTGGATTCCCCTCACCCCCCTTCTCTCGTCTGCTACATCAATTGCTAGCATTACTTTCCTAATGTTTGTCACCACTGAGCGTCCTTTAACAAAGCCAGCCTGGGGGAGAGCTATAATCTCTGGCAATACTGCCGCTAACCTATTTGCCATCAACTTCGCTAAAATGTTTAGGTCTTGATTAATCAGCGAGATGGGCCTATAACTAGATGGGTCTTCTAAATTCTTTCCTCCTTTAGGAATGAGCTTTATATAGGCTATATTAAGTGTACCCGATATTCTTTCCCCGTCCATTATCTTATTGAATAACTCTGTCAGTATAGGTGAGATTTGATCCTTCATAATTTTGAAAAAACTGCCGCTAAAGCCATCTGGTCCCGGGGCCTTTGTCGTTTTTAACTCTCCTATAACCTGTAGCACCTCCTCCTCCGTCACCTCTTTATTCAGAGCCTGTAAATTTTCCTCCGTGAGCGTAGGCATTTTTTTTCTTTTTTTTTTTTTTTTAATTTTTGCGCAGTTCACCATGTGGTATTAGTGATAGGATGGATTTGTTCTGCGGGTGAGTGCAAATACAGCGATACTAGATTTCTATATTTTTTTTTTTTATGTTTTGCTGCCTTCATACAATAAAAATGCTTCCTTATAATAGTTTTTCTATTACAATATTCTGAGAGCTGTAAAGTTTTTTTTATATTTTTGGTGAAGAGGGCTGTATGAGGGCTTATTTTTTTTGTGCAACGAGATGGAGTTTTTGTTTTGTTTTTTTTGTACCATTTTGGGCATTTTAACATTTTTTGATCGCTTTTTATTTAGATTTTTCAAACGAAGAATTAACAAAAATCAGCAATTCACTTGTTTTTTTAAGGTTTGTTTGATTTTTTTCAATGTTCACTGTGCGGTAAAAGTGATAAGACGTATTTACTCTACGGGTCAGTACACTTACAGCAATACCTTATTTATATTGCTTTCTTATGCTTTGCTGCTGTTACACACTAAAATCTTTGTACTACAAATATGAATGTTTTTGCATTGCCATATTCTGAGCTTTTTTATGACTGAGTCATATTAGGGCTTGTTTTTTGCAGGACTGTTTTTTGCGTTTTCATTTCTATTATTTTTCTTTTACATAAAACTTTTTGATCGCTTTTTATTCACTTTTTCGTGTGTCACTATGATGAAAAAGTGCCATTTTTAATAAGTATTTATATTTTTTTTACAGTATTCGCCATATGGAATACGTGCCATTTTTCTAGATTGAGTCGTTCCGGATGCGGCGATACCAATTATGTGTACATTTCTTTGCTTATTTTTGTTTGAACACAAAAGCTGCATTTTTAGTGGTGAAAGGTGTTTTTGTGAATTGTGTGCACTTTTTTGTGGGGCAGTGTTACGGGGGGACTGGCGGATTAGGATAAGGTGGTGTATTCCCAATCGCCAGTCGGGGTCCACCGTGCTCCCAGATGGAAAAGGAGCTGTTGGCAACACGAAGGTTAGGCGGAGAATACAGGACTATGAGGTACAGGGGTGTAGGCTACACCCCTAACCGTGAGGTACCCCTGTTAACTGCACAGGAGACCTAGTAACCGATCACGTGTGTAGGGACACGTCAGACCGGACGTCAACCCAGTTAGCGTTTCGGTGTACCTGTGGCGCTACACTGACCACTTGTGCAGGGAACACGTCAGGCTGGGTGGTAACCAGGTAGCATTGATTGGAAGACCGCTGTGAAGCGCCCTGTCAGCCACGTGTGTAGGACACGTCAGACCGAGCGGTCCCCCGATTAGCGTTTCTGGACACCGTGGCTCTCAACTGGCCACGTGTGTACAGGACACGTCAGGCTAGGTGGTCACACCGCTAGTGTTGACTGGAAAGCCGATACGAACGTAACAGGTGGCACAGCAGCCGCAGCCCGGTTAACTCCACTGGGCTGCACTAGCAGGACTGGACAGTAGGAGGGAAGCACGGCGCCTGACCCTATCTTGCCCAGCCACGGGTGTCTTGACGTGGCTGGCACCACGCCTATCCCTACCTACCACTTCCAATTCAAAGGCTTATGCCGCAATGAGGCTCTAAACATGGAGGTGAGCTCTGTCTGAGCATATGAGAAGACTGCGCACCTCCATGTTGTCTCCAGCCCCTTTTATAACTTAGGTCCGTGCCAAACCCAGGGTGGACCACAATGGCACCTCCAGGAGCCAATAGCAGAGTGCCATGTCACCAGTGACATCACCAGCGGCCTATCCGGAACTGCCACGTCAATGATGACCTCATGGCAGCCACGCCCCAAACACCTCACCAGTCATCGTCTGATGACCAATGATGAGGTGCCAAGTCATAGGGGCGGGCCTTTGCGAGCCAGTCTGGAGTGGACACATCATCAGGACACCTGATGCGTGCCGGCCTATCAGGGCCTGCCACCTCACGGACATGCCCAGTGAGGTCCTTACTCACTGTACTGTACTTACTGTAAGACCCAGCTTTTAGCTGGATCTTACAGGTCACCATACCATGGAGTCATTAGATGACTCCAGGGTACCATGGTAACAGTTGGCACCCGCGAATATAATTGCAGGGGGATCCTGCTATTATGGGTTCCCCCCACCCGTTTAACCACTTAGATACTGCTGTAGCATTTAAATGCAGTATTTAAGTAGTTAATCTACCCCCAACAGTTCCAAAACCGGTCGGGCCTGATGCCCGTAGATGTCAACGGTCATGTACAGCTGTCACTTGTGGAATTTTCACGCGTGGCGCTGTACACTTATTCCTCAGCACTATTAAAAAGCAGCGCTGAGGAGTAAGGTCCCTGAACGACCGCTGTTAAAAGGCGTATTGGGTGTCGTTAAGGGGTTAAACTTGAATAAGAGCTCAACATCAGTTTTGCTGACTAGAAGATAACATATGATCTTTTTGTGCTGAATCCAAAAATCACATCCGTTTCCTCCAGTCATGTCTGGATTTTACGCAAAATGCGATTTACTAAGGAACTCTTACAGTAATAATATAACATTATATATAATTATATTATTTAGATATGCTGAATATGCAATCGATATAACTAATAGGAAGACTGCTTAATAAGCAGTCAAAAGTTGTTGATGTCAGAATTTTCTGTATAAAAAGCATGAAAACCGATGGCAGCATTCAGTCATTCAAGAGGCTTACAAGGCGCAGCTAATTTAACTCTGTTAAAAAGGTTTTTGTTGACTATGTCATCCAATATTTGAACAGTTTGTGGATGGTGCAGGAATTATCTATATATATAATTGCCTTATTCTGTCTGTCTGTCTGTCATGCTCCAAAATTGTGTCACCGTGACATGTCCTTACGGTGACACAAAGCTGATTGGCCGCTGGGCTCGCCATGGCCCCGCCCCCCCACACGGATTGGCCTCTCGCCCCGGCTCTCTGCAGGCCCCGCCCCCCTCACGCAATGCACGCTCGCTCTGGCCCAACTGACACGGAGCTCCGATTCCCAGGTGAGTACACACACACACATCAGATCACACTCACTCTCACACACACCTCACACATCACAACATGCTGGGATATCGCTTGCTTCTACACCGGCTCCGTCAGGATCCCGGCAGCGCCACACATAACCTTGCGATGCTGGGATCTTGACGGAGGCCGTGAAAGCTGGTAACCATTATACACATCGGGTAACTAAGGTCCCTTAGTTACCCGATGTGTATCATAGTTACCAGTGTACACCGGCTCACACTCACTCTCACACACACCTCACACACACATCACATCGCATCCACACATCAAGGTCCTGCAGCTGCGGAACATACATAACATAACAGCACACACACATAACAGCACACACACATAACAGCACACACACACACACACAAATCAGATCACACTCACTCACACCTCACACATCACATCGCATCCACATACTCACAGCATCCGGCGATATCGCTTGCTTCTCGGCCTCGATACTGTGCTGTTGTGAGCTTCCAGGACCTGACGGAGGATCACATGGCCAGAAGCATGTGATATCCCCGGATGTTGTGAGTATCAGCGCGTATGTGCAATATCGTCAGTGTGTGTGTCTTTGTGTGTGAGTGGATGCGATCGGGTGTGTGTGAGTGGATGCGATCGGGTGTGTGTGAGTGGATGCGATCGGGTGTGTGTGAGTGGATGCGATCGGGTGTGTGAGTGTCGGCAGAGGAGCACGGCGTGCTGGAGGAGGCTGGGAGCAGAGAGGCTGATCATGGGGAAGGCTGGGAGGAGAGAGGCTGATGCTGGGGGAGGCTGGGAGGGGGAGGCTGGGACAAGGGAGGCTATTGCTGGTGGAGGCTGATGCTTGGGGAGGCTGATGCTGGGGGAGGCTGGAAGGAGAGAGGCTAATGCTGGTGGAGGCTGATGCTTGGGGAGGCTGATGCTGGGGGAGACTGGGAGGGGAAGGCTGATGCTGAGGGAGGCTGGGAGGAAGGAGGCTGGGAGGAGAGAGGCTGATCCTGGGGAAGGCTGGGAACGGGAGGCTGATGCTGAGGGAGGCTGGAAGGAGAGAGGCTGATGCTGGGGGAGGCTGGAAGGAGAGAGGCTGATGCTGGTGGAGGCTGATGCTTGGGGAGGCTGATGCTGGGGGAGACTGGGAGCGGAAGGCTGATGCTGAGGGAGGCTGGGAGGATGAGGCTGGGAAGAAGGAGGCTGGGAGGAGAGAGGCTGATCCTGAGGAAGGCTGGGAAGAGGAGGCTGATGCTGAGGGAGGCTGGAAGGTGAGAGGCTGATGCTGGGAGAGGCTGAGGCTGGGAGGAGAGAGGCTGATGCTGGGGAAGGCTGATGCTGAGGGAGGCTGGGAGGGGAAAGCTGATGCTGGGGAAGGCTGGGAGGATGGAGGCTGGGAGGAGAGACGCTGATCCTGGGGAAGGCTGGGAGAGGGAGGCTGATGCTGGAGGAGGCTAGAAGGAGAGAGGCTGATGCTGGCGGAGGCTGATGCTGGGGGAGGCTGGAAGGAGAGAGGCTGATGCTGGTGGAGGCTGATGCTTAGGGAGGCTGGGAGAGGGAAGCTGATGCTGAGGGAGGCTGGGAGGAGGGAGGCTGGGAGAGGTAGGCTGAGAGAAGAGAGGCTGATGCACACACACACACACACACACACACGCGTGCGCGCACTGCACAACACACCACACACACACACACACACACTGGGAACCACAAACAACTGCCCTACACAGACACCCACACACACAGACAACGCTGCACACACACAACACCCAACACACAAACACCGCGGCACACACAAATATACGCACATACCGCACAACACACACATTGCACAAAACATACCTCCCCCCAAAACACACCACACACACACAAACCACGCAACACACACACAACGCTACAGACACACAGCGCTCCACAAACAACGCAACACACGCAACACACATACAACACCGCTCTCACCCCCCGTCACACCCAGACAACACCCAGAACATGTACAGCCCCTACACAAACACTTGGTAACTACACACAACAACATCTATATATATATATATATAATATATATATATATATATATATATATATATATATATATATATATATATATATATAAACAAAAATCATACATGAACTACACAATACGTAAATTCTAGAATACCCGATGCGTAGAATCGGGCCACCTTCTAGTCCTGAGATATTCTGTTGTACTTGTAGTATTTTTACAACACCCCTCAAAACATGAGGAAACATGACCATTAGTGATGAGCGAGTACTAAAATGCTCGGGAACTCGAGGCTCGGGCCGAGCATCTCAAAATACTCGTGTACTCGGCCCGAGCACCGAGCCCAATGTTATCCTATGGGAGACCCGAGTATTATTCTGAAATGATCCCCGGCAGCATGTAGAAACCCTTAAAACTTTAAATTAAAAAAAAAAACGTGCGTGTGTGTGTAAGCGTGCATATATATATACACGCGGAGTGGAGTGCGGGAGGGGCCGTAGCCGAGCGGGGAAGTGTCGGGCTAAAGGCACGGTCATGCTGTGAGGGCCGGCCAATCACTGCAATTCCACAAGTAACAAGGCTGTGGCATTGCAGTGGTCTGCCAGCCAATCCCTGCATAAGGGATGGCTGTAAAAAGAGCGCCAACATGAAGACCACGAGTACAGCACGAGTATCGCGAGATTACTCGGTCCCCGCCGAGTAGCCCGAGTACAGTGATACTCGTGCGAGTACCGAGTAGTGACAAGCATACTCGCTCATCACTAATGACCATCAAATTTCATTACCTTCATAGCCACCTGAACTACTTCCACTCCAATTTTGGCGCTATGAATGAAGAACAAGGACATCAGGACCATGGACCATAGATATCAAGGCAAATGGAGCACAAACATGATGGCTGAATACTGCTGGTGTTCATAGCGTGAGATCCCTGATCAAAACTATCCCATAGAATCCAAAAAGAGAAAATTTCTCCCTAACAATTAAAATTTTCTCAACTACTGCTCTTGGTTAGACGATAGACTCGTGTTTTGCATGAAACAAATACAGGGGGATGTTCATCAAACTGATATACTACCATTCTTTGTTTGTTTAGGTCATGGACCTTTCTGTAAATGTTTCCAATTTTCAAGCCTGATTATTTTTGTAATAATGAAAATCAACTTTATTAAAAATAGATTGAATATAACAAATACAGGGAGTACGGAAAGTATTCAGACCCCTTTAAATTTTACATTCTTTGTTTCATTGCAGCCATTTGGTGAATTCAAAAAAGTTCATTTTTTTCTCATTAATGTACACTCTGCACCCCTGTACAGAAATGTAGAAATTTTGGCAAATTTATTAAACAAGAAAAACAGAAATATCACATGGCCATAAGTATTTAGTCAGACCCTTTGCTCAGACACTAATATTTAAAGGGAACCTGTCAGCAGAAATTTCGCAATAAACCTAAAAGATTCCTCCCACTGCAGCTCCTGAGCTGCATTCTAGAAAGGTTCCTGTTGCTATTGTGCCCCCTTTGAGACCTAAATAAATACTTTATAAAGTCTTACCTGTTTGTATGCAAAATTTTTTTATGGTCACGGGGGCGGGCTGTCTTGCGTCCGTTATTCGCCTCCTGCCGCTTTACGCCGTCCCCCATTACTCATTTCAATACATGAGGACGCCGCCCAGTGCTCCCGAAGTCTCACGCATGCCCAGTGGCGCTGTCGCGGGACAGCACTGTGTAAAGCGTGACCGCTGGTGAGGTGATTGCGCAGGCGCGAGATTATGGGCGGCGCTGTGATTGTCATCAGCAGCGTCATCCAAGTACCCGCTCATAATCTCGTGCCCGCGCTTTTCCCTCTGCCTTCACCGTTATGCGCAAGCGCTGGCCATATGAACCCACGTCACCTATTATCGCAGGCGCGAGATTATGGGCTGGTACTTGGATGACGCTGCTGATGACAATAACAGTCTACAGGGAATGGGTGAGGGTACAATAGGTAAGGACAGAGCTGGTTGCGCAGTGGTGTCCTGGACTGAAGGTTATTGTAGGTTGTAGGCTTGTTGGAAGAGATGGGTCTTCAGGTTCCTCTTGAAGCTTTCCACAGAAGGGGAGAGTCTGATATGCTGGGGTAGAGCGTTCCAGAGTATGGGGGAGGCATGGGAGAAATCTTGTACGCGATTGTGGGAAGAGGAGATAAGAGAGGAGTAGAGAAGGAGATCTTGTGAGGATCTGAGGTTGTGTGCAAGTAGGTACCGGGAGACTAGGTCACAGATGTAAGGAGGAGACAGGTTGTGCATGGCTTTGGCTCCATGAGCTTTACATCGATGTGGCAACTAATGCTGAGTAGTGGACCACCTCTTTAAGTATAGACTAAAATGCCTCAGAATTAAATTAATTTTCCCCTATTTCAACTTAGCAGTAACATTTTCCCTATTTCCTCCACATCATGATATTACCTCTGTACTAAGTAGCTGTACCATGCTCAAGTGCTCGGTACTTGAAACGAGCAGGTCACACGCTCCGATTGGCTCAACTCGAATACCAACCATAATGAAAGTCAATGGGAAACTCAAGCATTCTTCTTAGAGATCTTCTGGAAGAATGCTTGAGTTTCCTATTGACTTTCATTATACTCTGTACTACAGTTGAGCCCATCCAAGTGTCTGATCTGCTTGTTTCGAGTACCAAGCATCATAGTGCTCACTTATCACTGCTGTTGATTCAACTCGAGGTTCGTTTCATGAGTAGAACTTCTTCAGTTTTTATGTTTTCCTAAGGTTTCCATTATTATCTCCACTAATTGAACTATTCCTTGGGATCCTTTATAATGTTACATCGATCATCTTTTCCCCATTCAGGTCCCTGCAATATCAGATCCTCTCAGTGGAGATCTTCTATATAAGAGAATTTTCCTGATTGACCCATCAAGGATGGATATGGACAGGGAAAAGATGGTGGAGAGGATATTACACCTCACCCTAGAGATCCTCTTCCGGCTTACTGGAGAGGTGAGAGATTCTGATGATGTCACATTACATCATTCTTATCAATGGGAATAAGAGAACCGGAGAGGTGAGGACTCTGGAAATGTCTGTAGTGAGATTTATTAATTTGTCTCTCCATAACCAGGATTACACAGTAGTGAAGAGAATCTCTAATGAGTGCTGTCAGGACCCTGTGCCTGAGGGATGGGGAAGACCACTGAGTCCAACTCCACCTAACCCCCTGATACATGAGGACATCAATGACCAGAAGATTCTAGAACTCATCTACAAGATGATTGAGCTGCTGACTGGAGAGGTGACACTGCTGGGAATGCTGGGACATTGTACAGTAACGCTATGAAGGGATCGGTGGATGACAGTATCATTGTATGTGTCAGGTTCCTATAAGGTGTCAGGATATCACTGTCTATTTCTCCATGGAGGAGTGGGAGTATTTAGAAGAACACAAAGATCTGTACGAGGACGTCATGATGGAGGTTTCCCAATCCTTCTCATCACCAGGTAATAGACAGGACTACTTATTTGTTGTAGTGAAAGTGGTCCTGAAAAATATTAACTTCTTTGGAAACAACAATATTTTTACTTAATTTTCTGACACCACTCCTGCAGGGTCTGCCTTTGCTGTATATATGGTTTTCATCCAGTTTTGCAATGCAGGTTTCCAAGTATTTGCAGCATTTTTAGAATATCAACCCTCTGGGTACGCAGAAGGGCTCCTCACACCCACCACCTTAGACATTTTCTATATGAAGCTCAAAGTATGAATGTTCCAGAAGCCCAGTTTCCATCCCTGTCTGCAGGATTGTGTACTAGAGAACACCCGCCCCCCCCCCCTGCAGAGAGGAAGAATAGACTCACAAACCCCACCAGAAGCAGGACAAGAATCCTACTGCAGGCATGATTACATTCGAGTCCATGGAGGCTTACTAGGATGACACAATGTTTCAGCCTCTTCCCCCTTCAAATTGTGTACCTTAAACTGATGAGCAAGCAATCTCTAATAAAACATAAGACAATAATAACAATAAGATCGACATAACTGCTCTACGTCCCTTAGTCCAAAACTTTTTTTTCCGTGGCCAGCTCCTCGCAATCTTTGACCATCACCTAATTTTCCAAGCATTAATCTCAATGTATCATTACTTAGTTGTAACCCAGATTTCCCAGTATCAATAGTAGTTTCAGTGAGCCTGTTCATTGAGCTGCAACCTTGCTTTGCCAGTGTCAACAGTGTCAAACGTCTGGGATCATATTATCAAGCTTTAACCCAGCTTTCGCAATGTTAGCAGCAGTCTCTTGAAAGTATCATCACTTAGTTTTAACCCAGCTGTCCTTTCATCAGCAACAATCTCAGCATCACCATAAATCCTTTGACAAAGACAACTGGAAGAAATATTCCTAGCGTTATTTTTTCCTTCAAACAGCTGTTAACCCCTTCACAACCATGGACGGATCTATCCCTCATGGATCGTGTGCCGTTAAGCCCCGCCCCCTGCATGGTGCGGCGATCGGTGCACATATCAGCTGTTTTCAACAGCTGACATGTGTGCCTGCATGTTACGACTGGAATCGCATTCCACCTGTTACATTAACCCCTTACATCTCGCTGCCAAAGTCTGGCAGCGAGATGTATATACGCGCGGTGAAGATTTTCACTTACCGCCGCCCCCACCGGAAGTCATGTGAGTGATCACGTGACTTTCAGTGGTTGCCATGGTAGCACAGGGTCATGTGATGAGGCCTGCAGCTATGACGTTTCACTTTCGTTTTCACTCGGCCTGGAGGCCAGTGAAGCAGGAAGTGACCGTATCTGCTGTTTACAGCTGAATAGCTGGGATCAGCAGATAGATCAGAGCGATCGGATTGCTGATCACTATAGCCCCCTAGGGAGCCTAGTAAAATAAAAAAAAAGTTTTAAAAAATTAAAAAAAAACAAAAAACCTAAAAGTTCAAATCACCCTCCATTCACCCCATTGAAAATTAAAGGGTTAAAAAAAAAATAAAAATATATACACATATTTGGTATCGCCGCGTTCAGAAATGCCCAATCTATCAAAATATAAAATCTATTAATCTGATCAGTAAACGGCGTAGTGGCAAAAAAATTCCAAACGCCAAAATTACGTTTTTTGGTCGCCGCAAGTTTTTCGCAAAATGCAATAACAGGCAATCAAAACATAGCATCTGCGCAAAAATGGTACCATTAGAAACATCAGCTAGAGATGCAAGAAATAAGCAGTCACTGAGCCATAGATCCCAAAAAATGAGAACGCTACGGGTTTCAGAAAATGGCGCAAAACACGCCACTTTTATTAGACAAGCATGTGAATTTTTTTTAACCCCTTAGATACAACTAAACCTATACATGTTTGGTGTCTACAAACTTGCACCGACCTCAGGCATCATACCAACACATCAGTTTTACCATATAGTGAACACCGTGAAAAAAACATCCCAAAAACTATTGTGCCATCACACTTTTTTTTGCAGTTTTTCCACACTTGGAAATTTTTTTGCTGTTTTCTAGTACACCATATGGTAAAACTTATGGTTTCATTTAAAAGTACAACTTGTCCCGCAAAAAACAAGCCCTCATATGGCAAGATTGACAGAAAAATAAAAAAGTTACGGCTCTTGGAAGAAGCGGAGCAAAAAACAAAAACGGAAAGTGCCCTGGGGCTGAAGGGGTTAAAGAAATTCTTAAGTAATGTTCACTCATCATTTTTAAGTCACATGCACAAGTTGAATATTTCGTCATTTTTTTTCTTCATATTTGTAAGCCAAAATAAGGAGTGGGTGAAAAATGCAGAAGTGGAGCCCGTGTTTCTATTATACTTTTCCTCTGACTGTTCAACTCCTGGTTTTGGTTTACAAATACCAAGGTAAAAGACTCGCCAAATACTCAACGTGTGCACATAGCCTAATATAGACATATCAGCATCAAATATAATATAATATTATGGTTAGACTATTTAAAGATGATGTAAAAACTCAATTTTATTTTTTGCCAGGTGATTGTATCAGAAGCTCATATGGAGATGTGATGATTTCAGATTTTAAAGTTGAGGATCATGGGATCACAGAAGATCCATATGAAGATCATGCTATTATCCCAACTATATTCTCAGCTCTTCCTATGAAAAATCTATCATCTGACCCTTTACAGCAGGTCCTATCTTTTGACTCATCACAGACTATTGCACAAAGCAAAAGTCATGGAAAAGAAGTTGAGCATCAAAGACTTCACACAGTGGAAAAGCCATTTTCATGTACAGATTGTGGGAGATGTTACACTCGGAAATCAAATCTTGTTGACCATCAAAAAACTCACAGAGGGCAAAAACCATATTCCTGTTCAGAATGTGGGAAATGTTATAATAAGAAATCAAGTTTAATTAGACATGAGAGATTTCACACTGGGGATATGCCATATTTATGTTCAGAATGTGGTAAGTGTTTTACACAGAAATCAGATCATGATGCACATCAGAGAAGTCATACAGGAGAGAAGCCATTTATATGTTCAGAGTGTGGGAAATGTTTTATCCAGAAATCACACCTTGTTAGGCATTGCAGAATTCACACAGGAGAGAAGCGGTTTTCATGTTCAGAATGTGACAAAAGTTATAATGTTAAATTACATCTTGTTGCACATCAGAGAACTCACACAGGAGAGAAGCCGTTTTTATGTTCAGAATGTGGGAAATGTTTTAATCAGAAATTTCATCTTGTTAGACATCAGAGAAGTCACACAGGGGAGAAGCCATATTCATGTTCAGAATGTGGGAAATGTTTTAACCAGAAATTACATCTTGTTAGACATCAGAGAAGTCACACAGGGGAGAAGCCATATTCATGTGCAGAATGTGGGAAATGTTTTAATGAGAAATTACATCTTGTTAGACATCAGAGAAAGCACACAGGGAAGAAACCATTTTCATGTTCAGAATGTGGCAAAAGTTATCATGTTAAATCACATCTCATTGCACATCAAATAATTCATACAGATGAGAAGCCATATTTATGCTGAGAAGTAAGATGTTTTACTTAGATGACTAGTCTTGTTAACCCTTAAAATGAAAATGGATTTGTCCCTATGTCACGTCTTGAATGTAGGAAACATTTTGTCCACAAATCATATTCTTAAACTGAAAACAACGTCAACTATGGAGTATCTATTTTCTTTATTCTTTGAATGTGTGTTATTAACCAAAAAAGCAACATAAAAATTTGCAACCGTTACAGTCAAAGTAAAGTCACATATCATACATGACAAAGGAAGAGATATTTAGAGCTCTAAATTACTGTTGAAAAATGTATACGTTTACCAATAAATGTCTATGTTCCAAAATGAAAATAAAATCCAAATAACACACCAATATACAGTATATCAGTCATGCGTATAAAATATTTCCAATTAATATATGTTTCTAATTGCAATCAGTAATAATTGTTTTCTTTGTAGTATATACTTGTGTTTTTAATCTTATTTTTCTTTATTATTTACATGTTATGATACTGACTCAGCAACTATGGACTGTAGTCGGAAATGGTAGACATTTTGCATACACTGACGAGCAAAAGGGTAACAATGTTTTGATCTTTTGACTTTCAGACTCCATAGCTCACCATCCACTACAGCTTTGAGTGTGAGATTACTTCATTTTATAGACAATCATCTTAGCTTTCTCATGCATAAATTTGACTTGCAGCTATTCAGCATATGATCAGTCATGCAGATTCTTGTGATGTCACTGCATTGTTACTATTTTGCTCCTAAAAACCTAAATTTACATTTTTATTTAATTTATTAGTATTCTGTAAATCCATCTTTGGCTTTCAACAAACTTTGAATCCTTCTGGGCATGTTCTCAATCAGATTCAAGCACGTCTCAACGAACTCTGATCCCAGGACTCTTCTACACGTTTCTAATGTTGTTGGATAGTGGTCGGCTCACTTGGATATGTATACAGTTTTCGTTCACCTCTACTCACAAATGTTCGATTGAGTTGAGGTTTGGGGACTCTGGAAGCCAATCCACCACTTCCACTTCATTGTCCTTGAACCATTTCTTCACCAATCTTGACATATACTTCGGGTTGTTGTCTTGATGGAACACTGTCATCCTTTTCACAGCCATAGTACTAGAGTGTGCAAAGTAACTTGCCTTGTAGGATACTCGCATACAGCTCAGTAATGAGACCACCATTGATCCTGGTTAGCTATCCAACGCCTTTGGTTGGGAAACAACCCCATATCAGGCTTCCTTCTCCGAACTTGGTAGTTTCTTCAATTTCTCGAACCTTTAGCCCCCTTTTCCCTTTTTTCTTCAAGACTTATGTACTGCCCTGAGAGGGGCCCGGCCGCTTCCTCCGCTTGCTCGGGCCAAGCCGCTCGAGGTCCGGGCTCAGGTTGTCGGTGGCACGAGCGCCTCCGGACCGGGGGCCACGTCGCTCTGTTAGAGGGGAGAGGTAGCTGGGTGATGGTGGTGGGACGGGGCGCGCAGCCGGGGAGGGCCGCGCTGTCGTCTCACGGGTCGTGATGCCACCCACGGGTCGTGGTGACGGGATGCACCACCGCTGCGGCTGAGGCGATGGCAGGCTCGTCCGGGATCAGTGTTGCGGCCGCAGCTCAGATGTCAGCCCCTCCGTGGGTAGGGGCGGTGTGTCCCGGGGCCCCGACTCGGGGGACTGCAAGCGCTGATGTTGTTGTCGGGGAGCAGGGTGCCGTGCCGCAGTGTAGTGTCGTGCCCGGATGGCACTGGTGTACTTACGATTAATTCACATTCAGAGTCACTGGTAAACCAAAGTTCGGATGTGGTCGGTCCCCGCGGCCGGCTGCTGATGTCCCCTGTGGGGTTGGGTGGCCCCTTTCCCATGCACCTTTTGTTAGTTGTGTTTCGGCTCCCCTACCTGGGCAGTGGTAGCCTGCTCCCCGGCGTTGAGCTGCCAGAGGAGCCCTCGGTTGCCTGCAGGCGCTGGCCCGTCGAGTGTTTGGCCCTTGGCGGTGGCGCTCACCCGGTCTTGGTGGGCTTTTGCCTTCTTTCGGGACTTTGGGTGTGGATGAACCTGTGAGATCCAGCCAGCAATCAGTCAATTTGCCTAAACTCAGTGGCTTCTAAGCTAGGACGGGGTCTGAGTACCCAGTTTCTGGTGCTCCGGTACACGATTGACTCCCCAGTTCGGGACCGGCAGGCTCCAACCCAGGCCCGGTCCGTACAGTTCCGCTGGTTGCTGTACCGGTACTCCTGCAGACGGCCACCACCGCCTGCCTGCCTGACGTTTTCCAAGGAGCCCAGGCTCCTAACCGGGTCCCTGACAGCTGGTCCACTACCACTCACTGTCACTGTCCAAACTAAACTCCTTGAACTTCCTGCCTCAGGACAGTAGTCTCTTCAGTGGGCGTGTCTTTCCGCCTGACTCCGCCCACCTGGTGTGCTCTACTGGCCCTGAGGGAGGCATCAGGTCTCCCTTTCGGGTGACGTGTGTGTGACCTCACAGGAGGTGGGGGTGTATGTGGTAGGTGTTATTACCTGTGACCCCTGGGGTCCAGGGCGTCACACTAAAGGCCCTGTCACACACAGAGATAAATCTTTGGCAGATCTGTGGTTGCAGTGAAATCATGGACATATTGTTCTATTTGTACACAGCCACAAACCTGGCACTGATTGTCCACAATTTCACTGCAACCACAGATCTGCCGCAGATTTATCTGTGTGTGTGACAGGGCCTTTACTTGCACTCATCAGAATCTAGTCTTTTGAATTTCGTCTCATCACTCCAAATAACCCGCTTCCAATCTTCTATGGTCGACTTTTTTTGAAAACTCAAGCCAACATTTCTTATGATGATATTAAAGTCGAGGCTCATCCACCTTTTTTTGAGTCACCATTCCAGACTTGTGTAATGTGCATCGTACTTGCATGGACATCTGTCATCTCACTATTACGAAGCATACAAGCTGCCTCCACTGTTGTGTTTCTTGCACCAAATCCGATAGACCTTGTGATTAACCGATTTTTTTTTTTTTTTTACTCCAATATTTAGCCTGGATGGCTGGTTGGCTTTTGAATGCACTGAGTGACTTCATTTTGTAATCTTCCAATTTTCATGGCACTCACATGATACAGTTTGGCAATTTTCTAGGCCGAGAGATCACTATCGATGAGTTGTATGATTATGTTTCTCTTTTCTTGGAAAATCTTCATGGCTGCTCCTCAGTTCAAACCAGTGACCTTTTACTTGTAAATCAACCTAATAACACACTAAGCTATTAGGGAATGTGAGAACAGGTTATAATTTGTAGTATTCAGGAAGAAAAAGATTTTTCAAACACTAGGAGCAAAACCGTAACAATGCAGTGACATAATGAGAATCTGCGTAACTAATTATATGCTAAATATTTGCAAGCAAAATTTATGTATCAAATAGCCTAAGATGATTTTTTTTATAAAATGAAGGTAGTCTCACACTCAAAGCTGTAGAGGAAAGTGAGATATGGAGCCTGAAAGTCAAAAGTTCAAAACATTTTTAAACTTTTGCTTGTCAGTGTATGAATAGTATGGGGAAAATTACATTCTAGATTCAAGATTAAATTTTTTAGATCTCTTATTTTCCCTGGAAATTACTATTTCATGAGAGATATGTTTATTATATTGTACCAGTAAGCCAGGCTAGAGCGTCTTCTATATTCACTATTGTGACATAAAATAGTTTTATTTGGGAGCTATAAAAACAGTGTAGACAAAGAAAAAGGAAGACCTCCAGCACTAGATTTTTTCTTGTAAAAATGTTTTATTCTTTATTCAAAAATCATATGTTCAGAAGTAAAATATAACCCATGAGTGAGCCTCATAAGGCCCCTGCCTTACGCGTTTCGGATATCTCCTTAATCATAGGCAATAATGAAACATTATTGCCTAACAAACATTTTTACAAGAAAGAATCTGGTGCTGGACTTCTTTCTCTATTTGTCCACGTGGTAGCCAGCCACGTCCGTGCACCGGTGGGACTGCAGAATTAATCGGTGAGCTTTTCCTTCTCCCCTGCCTTCCCAGTGATTTTTTTTTTTTATAAAAACAGTGCAGTTGCCTCTGTAGTTCCACTTCTGGAGGTCATAGCTGAATGGTATTATTGGTATTATTCTTATTTCAGCCATGAAATACCAAACTCTCTTTTACCCTGGTAAAAGTTGAAGTCACATTTAAGGCCAAATGTCAAGAGTCCTGAAGTCTTTCTAGCAACTAATTGAGATTTGCCATCTTTCCATCCTCTGATGATACATTGATTTGTATGGGCCAGTGCTTCTTAAAATGTGATGCCTGTCTCTTAGTGGGCCCACTTACTTGGTCTACAGGGTGGATACACAAAGTATTGCTGCTTTCTGTGTGAGTGAGAATATCACTACTATAAAAGAGACTGGCCTCTCCGACATTCACTTCACCCAGGGAGTAGAAATGTCCTGTATCCAGCATTTGTTGACCCACATAAGATTTTGTTACCACCATTGCATATCAAGTTGGACCTAATGAAGAACTTTGCAAAGGTTTAGTGAAGCAAAAAGAAAGGAAGGAGTCTGTATTGTACCTCAGATTCGTACGCTACTTCAAGATGAGAAGTTTTTCTACTTGTTGCAGGGCAAGGAAAAGTCTGTAGTATTTGGATTAGAGCAGATAACTATGAAGATTTGATGGAAAATATCCTCATAACATAAGGATCTTGGCTGTAATATGTCCTTAAAAGATTAATTTTTTTACAGTCCATTGCTTTCTGTGCTAGCGTGTTGTCACCTGTGCACTGCACGGCTAACAGATGATGTCACACCAGGCTGGTGAATCAAACTCCTGGAAGAAGGCAGAAAGTAAAAAAATTCATCCAGCTCCTGTCCATAGCCAGACAGCATTGACTTGGACCATTGACTCTGGTTTTGTAAAGTAATCTGATAATCTCTAGTTGGAGGTGATCTTATTACTGTGTACAAATATGTGAAGACCGTACAGAGATTTTTCTAGAGATCTTTTTACACCTAGGTTTGCAATATGTATAAAGATGATTTATTGGATACTTCATTGGGAGACACGTCAATCACGGGGCACAGTAACTATTGGTTATATGCAACCACCCGGAGGCTGAAACTAAGATTATATCTTCTAAAAAAGGTGACCCATCACCAAAAGCCTACGTCTGGCCTGATAACACCCAACTATTCAGATTAGCTTAGTGTCACATGGAGGCAGAGACAGGTTTGAATTTCTGACCTGTTTTTGTCTTTAGTTCTTTCCTGCAGGGGCTAACCTCTCCCTCATTTCTCCTTTTGCTTGAGTAACAATCCAAAATGGTGCCACTGTGTTTCAACCCACAAAGTGATGGAGGGTACAGCATGTAGTGGTCAGTCTGTATCCTCTCTCGTCAGGATGGTAGGACTTTTGTACCTTCATACAGTTAGCAATCAGGAACCCAGGGTGGACTGTGCTATGCTTTTTGACTCCTGACCACTTGTCCTTCATAGCGTGGTGTGCCACATGGAGCAGAAGTAGATCGTGGACTCTCAGGACCACAGCATTAAGTACCTTTAGGATATGTAAGTAGTTCCCCTGCTTTGGTCCTGCATTACATAGGCTTTTCCTGTGGCCACACCTGCGATGTTGCAGTCTTGTGGTATTTTTCCAGTGCCCCTTGGTCTTTTCTTCTATTGTGAACATCCCTGAATCTCCTAGTTATTCCCTCCAGCCAGCTACGGATGCCTTTGGCTCCCACAGCTTGGAGGCCGCAATGCTTAATTTCCAGTCAACCTGGTGTAGCTGTGGCACCTTGGACCTCTGGCAGGGCTAGGACTGTAATTTAGTCCTCAGCTTCATGGCTGCCTAACCGGCTCTCAGCAGTGCACTCAAACCTTTTTTGTTGGCAAATCAATTTTTGTTGGCTTGACTCCCTCCGGGTCACCTCTGCCCCTTCTCTACCTCTGTCAACGGATGCACCACGCATCTTTCTGCTCTCATCCAGGGGCAGCTCTTTGCCTATCCGTGGGCACCATTGTGGCCTATCAATGTGCACACTCCAGATTTTCTACGCCACCATCTGGTCTCTCCAGGCAAGCAGTCTCGCTATGCATCTGCCACCAAGCAACAGTTTGGCTACTTCAACTTACGCTGTTGCCCCACCACTGGCTGCTTGCAGCTATGCAAAGTCACCCTCTTGGTAGGCTGTTGGTCTGCAGAGTTGACATTAATGGTGTCCAGCAGCTGTCTTGTCTGTCATTATTGCTCCCATTAGGTCCGAACCTTGTAAAGATCACATTCTCTAGCCTTCCTTGGTTACTCTCTCACAGAAGTGCAGGTTTCAATCAATTTGTGGTCATTTAAACTGTTGGTATCCGCCGGTTCCTCTGTCGATACCTGCTCTGGAGGTATGCTCTTCGAGAGCACAATGCCTCTTAAATGTGCTGTAGTTCTGTCTTATTTGGGGGCCAGGGTGGCATTATCCTTGATTTCGATATTGAAGTATCTAATAATTTCCTCTCTAGCCTTATTACGCTGACCAACTCCCAGACTGAGTCAGACCAACCAACTAAGTCCTTACAAATGGGTAAAGCCAGTGGAGGACTCTGCAACCAAGATGCTACTCTGACTAACTTCCAGGAGTGAGTGAGGCGCTCCAGTTGAGATCTCACTGCCCAGTATACTCCACAGGTTTACCTGCAACCTGGCCAGTATTTGGAATACCACCTGCCACTGCTGGTTAGGTGGTGCAGATTGAAGATGTGATCAATATAGCACTCTGATCTATTACCTGGGTGAGTCAAACCTACTAAGAGTCCTCAATAGAGCAGGGGTCTCAAACTCAGATGGGTATATGGGCCACACATAGAACATTGAATTTGAGTGGCCGCCTTCTTTGCAGGACAAAGTGATAATTTTAGTGATGACAGATTTTTATCTATACACCTTTTGATACTTTTATATTATTTATATAACCATATGATATTCTTCATATGGTTATAGCACAGTTTTATAGCTAGGGTGATTACAGATGTGGTGATAACAACGTTATAAAGTGCAATTTTATATAGTTAATAAAGTGCAATTTTTTTAAAATTTAGTTTATATATAAAACAGCATTTTTAGTGGCAAAATATTTTTATTTCTCATGCTTTATTGTCTTACAATTAGCACCATGTAGCAATTTATACCAATTAAAGGGAACCTGTCAGGCCCCATATGCATTCTGAGCTATAAACAGTGTGTTGTGTGGCCTAATAACTCCTTCCTACCCATCCCTGTATTGTAATATTGTGGAATTTTAAAGTAATAAGACTCAGAAGACTCCTGCACAGATGCACAGAGCGCATCTGAAGCAGAGAAGCGAGCACCCTGATGACAGCTGCAGGAATGGTAAGTGCGCACACGCGGGATCTGAAGATGGTGACGTTGCACATGTAAATCCATAGTATCACGCCCACAGGGGCATGATACCACGGAATACATGCAAACGCCCACAGGGCGATGAGACGCCCTTGGGGCTAGAGACCCTGCTCAGTTACATAGGAAATATGTAAGTAATAAAATGTTTTTTTTATTACTTTCATATTCCACAATATTACAACAAAGGGATGAGTAGGAAGGAGTTATTAGGCCACACAACATACTGCTTATAGCTCAGAATGCATATGGGACCTGACAGGTTCCCTTTAAGTTAGAAAGGTTTTCACCCATGGAAAAGATGCTATTGTCAGCCCTCCAATGGTGTTTTTCTCCTTCATGTCTTGAGCCACGGTTGACTCCCAGTGGCCAGCTTCCTTCCTAGGCTACTGTTGTCCACTGGAATCTGATTTGTAGGCCTATGATTTCGACTGCCTACTTGGGCAAGTTAAACGTGAGGCCACAGTGTTCGTGCTCCTTAACCTCAATCCTTTCTTGGATGTACTTCAGTCTTCTCCTGTTAGTTCAAATCAGATATTCCTCCAATCCGACTTTCCAGTAGGATGATTTTATTTCTCTTAGTTATCTCTTCCATAAGGTGAGGCTTTGAGGGGTGCTCTCACCTGTGTCTGTCCTTCTCCAGGACAGAGTGGTCTTGCAATCAGCTTCCTCCTTCCTTAATCTACTTCACCTCTCATCTCTCTGAGAGGTTATTTCACAATCTGATGTAGCCAGAGCTGTGCAGCTCTATCTGTCTTTCATGCCTTTTTTGTCATCTCTTCCACACGTTCTACAATGTTGTTGTATACTGGTCGACTCACTTGGGTATGTAAACAGGTTTATCTTCAACTCTACCCACAAATGTTCGATTGGGTTGAGGTCTGGGGAGTGTGGGAGCCAATCCAGCCCCTCTACTTCATTATCATTGTATCGTTTACTTGCCAATCTCAATGTATGCTTCGGGTCATTGTCCTACTAGAATACTATGTCATGCTTTTCATACCTGTAGTACTCGACTGTACAAAGTAACTCGTTTATTAGGATATTCACTTATAGCTCAGCATTGATACCACCATTGATCCTGGTCAAGTATCCAACGCCTTTGGCGGTGAAACAGCCTCATATCATTAAGCTCCCTCCACCAAATGTGACAGTTCCTTCAATTTCTTGATCCGTTAGTCTCTTTCTCCTTAGTTTCTTCTAGACCCATTTTCATCCATCTGAGCCTAGTTTATTGACTTTCATGTCATCGGTGCAAACCACCCGTTTCCAATCCTCTACTGTCCACCGTTCGTAGTTTTTGGCAAACTCGAGATGACAGCTTCATCACCTTTTTTTGGGCCACCATTCTAGACTTGTGTAATGCGCTTCACAGGGTGCTTCCATAGTTGTCTGTGATCTCACTATTATGAAGCATATGAGCCTCCTCCACTGCCCTGTTTGTTGTGCCAGAACTGATAGACCTTGTGATGAGCCGACTTATTGACTTCGATATTTTGCCTAGATGTCCATCTCTTGGCTTTTTAATAAATGGATGGACTTTATTTTGTATTTTTCCAAGTGTCATGGTGCTCACGTGAAGCAGTTTGGCAATTTTCTTGACTGAGAGACCACTATTGATGAGATGGATTAGGTTGCGTCTCTCTTCTTGTGAAATCTTCTTCATGCTGCTCTTCGATTTGGACCTTTCGCTTAGGAATCAATCTAATAACACATTGAGCTATTAGAGAATGTTTGAACAGGTTGTAATTTGTAGTGTAGAGGAAGAAAAATATATTTTCACCACCAGGAGCAAAACCGTAACAATGCAGTGACATAACAATAATCCCCATAACTAATAATATGCTAAATAGTTGCAAGTCAAACTTAGGTATGAGACAGTCAAGATGATTGTCTATAAAATGAAGGTCGTCTCACATTCAAAGCTGTAGTGGATGGTGAGATATGCAGCCTGAAAGAGTCTGTAAGATCAAAACATTATTACCCTTTAGTTATTCAGTTTACCTGGTAGCCACACAACAGATCCATCTGTAGTTACCTGGATGTTCTACTAGAGATTTAGGCCCTGCATTAACAAAGCCTTTACACAAAAAAAACTGGGAAACTATGCAAAATTTTTGTGCAACATGAGGTTGCACAAAAATGTTGTGACTTTTGGCGTTTTCACTCCATGTTTGCCCAGCTTGTACATGTGACACCGCTCCATACACATCATACATGGCTCCACTCTGTACACATGTGGCTACATTCCGTATATGTTGTATACATGTGGCTCCATTCCATATGCGCTGTACACTCAAGGCTCTGCTCCTTAGACGTCATACACACACATCCACTCTGTACACAGCGTACACTCCTGGGTCCACTTCGAACATACCATACACATACGGCTCTGCAATGTAAACGTCGTACACACACGGCTCCGCTCCGTACACCTCGTAAACACACAGCACTGCTCCATACACCTCGTACACACACTGCTCCGCTCCGTACACCTCGTACACACACGGCTCCGCTCCGTACACCTCGTACACACACGGCTCTGCTCCGTACACCTCGTACACACACAGCTCTGCTCCGCACACATTGTACACACACGGCTCTGCTCCGTACACCTCGTGCACACACGGCTCTGCTCCATACACCTCGTACACATACGACTCTGCTCCGAACACCTCGTACACACACGGCTCTGCTCCGTACAACTCGTACACACACAGATCCGCTCCGTACACCTCGTGCACACACAGCTCTGCTCCATACACCTCGTACACACACGGCTCTGCTACATGCACCCTGTAAATCCCTCCTGACCCCACACATAATCTTCCCCTCATCCGGCACCATGACATCCAGCACAGCAGAGTCCTGCATACGCTGAGGAGCTGATCATGTGACCCCCTGACTCCTCCCCTCCATGTGACATCATCACAGGTCCTGTAAGCACAGAGCAGCCATATATCTAGTGTGCGGCTCTGCAGGTGGAGGTATGTGGAGATTCCCCATTACTATGGGGACATATTAAGGCTAGTTTCACACTTGCATTGTTTTCCTTCAGTCGCAATCCGCCGTTTTGGAAAACAGCGGAATCCGTTAACGGATTCCGCTGCTTCCCATAGACTTGTATGGACGACGGATTGCGACTGATGTACCTGCGTTGCTTGCCGCCGGGCGGAAGGAACGCAGCATGTAACGTTTTTTGAGCAGCGGAATCCTTACGATTTTGCTGCGCATGCTCTCTCTGGCTCCCTGCACATGTAACCAGGGTACACATCGGCTTACTAAGCAAAGCACTTTGCTTAGTAACCCGATATTTACCCTGAATACGCGTGCAAGGAGCCAGCGCTAAGCGGTGTTCGCTGGTAACCAAGGTAAATATCGGGTAACCAAGCAAAGTGCTTTGCTTAGTTACCCGATATTTACCCTGGCTATGCTACGTGTGCAGGGAGCCTGACACTTCCCCGCTCAGCTACGCCCCTCCCACACTCCACTCCGCATGTACACACAGACACTCACCTGTCCCCAGCCATGCATTCTCCGCGGCACTGACGTCCTCAGCGCCATGGCCCCGCTCAGCTCCGCCCCCGCCCCCCGCACACATTCTCGGCGGCCGAACGATCAGCTGATCACCCGACGGCCGGCTGCTGTGAGCGATCAGCTGATCACCTGGCGGCTGGCTACTGTGAGCGATCAGCTGATCACCCGGCGGCCGGCTGCAGTGAGCGATCAGCTGATCACCCGGCCGCTGTGAGCGATCAGCTGATCACCCAGCGGCCGGCTGCTGTGAGCGATCAGCTGATCACCCAGCTGCTGTGAGCGATCAGCTGATCACCCAGCGGCCGGCTGCTGTGAGCAATCAGCTGATCACCCGGCGGCCGGCTGCTGTGAGCGATCAGCTGATGGTTCACAATAGTCTGCCGCCAGTAAAACCTGTAAAGAAAAAAAAAAAAGCAGATTTCGTTGTTTTGCACGATCCGTTGCATACCGTTGTGCTACTATATGCAACACATTCGTTGCATCCGTCACGCAATGCAACGGTTGCCGTTCAACGCAAATGTGAAACTAGCCTAACCCCTTCATTACTGGAGATAGTGTCTCCCTCCCCCCAGAGCAGCTCTCCCAGGTCTGACTTGTATTTGATGCATACACCCCAAGTTTATTGAATTTCGCAGTACCGCCCAGGATTTGGGGGGCTTTTCCATGAGGTTGGAGCTGAATATACCAATGGCTCCTGGAAGCAAAAGATCCCACCACTGTTCAGGGCTGTTTCAAATGTAGCTGCTCCTGAGAGTGATGATGTCACAGAAAGGGCAGAGCCTCATCACTCCAGAGAGCAGCAGTATGTGCTGGTAACTAGGGATGAGTGACCCCTGGATATTTGGGTTTGGCTGAACAGTAGTTAAAAGTATACTCGATACTCAAAATTAACCCCGAACTCCATAGAAATCAATGTGGACCTGAACATTAGTGCTGTAAAATGGTCATAGTAAGAGCTAGGGGGCTGCAAAAGGAGGCAAAACTGGGTAAGAATAGGATATTTAGCCTGCAAATGGGCATCGGTAAATGACTTAGAGGGGTTCTGTCACTATAGAAATGATTGCTAAATAGTAAATTAATAAAATAAAAATTGTAAGAGTGCCCCCCCACAGAGCGTGGCGCAGAGTGCCCCCACCACAGAGCGTGGCGCAGAGTGCCCCCCCCACAGAGCCTGATTTCATAGTGTCCCCCACAGAGCCTGATTTCAGAGTGCCACCCCATAGAGCCTGTTTTCAGAGTGCCCCCCCCATAGAGCCTGTTTTCAGAGTGCCCCCACAGAGCCTGTTTTCAGATTTTCAGAATTCCTCAACAGAGCCAAAATTTTAAGCGTGTTCTCACAGAGCCTGTTTTCACAGTGCCCACACAGAGCCAAACATTTAAGAGTGCCCCCACAGAACCTGTTTTAAAAGTTCCCCAACAGAGCCAAAACTTTAAGAGTGTTCCCAATTAGCCTGTTGTCATAGTTCCCCACAGAGCCAAAATTTTAAGAGTGCCATCACTGAGTTTCCCCACAGGGCCAAAAATGTAAGAGTGCTGCCACAGAGCCTTTTTTTTTAGTTCCTCCACAGATAACACAGAACCCTATTGAAATAACAGAATAATAATATTAAAATAATATTGAAATAGGAGGCTAAGATCCAAGTAGAGGAGGAGATTGGGGAAGAGGTGGATGTGGTAGTGTAGGTGGAAGAGGCGGAGGAGGTAGCCATCATTGTTTTTGTTTGTTTTTTTATTTGGGGTGGTCCCAAAACATTGGGAATGTCAAATAGAATGAACAAACTGTGGTGGAGCCTAACATTCGCTGGGTGCGGCTGGTATAAGAGACTCTCAAAAAACACCAATATGAATGACTAAAAGTCCTTTATTTAATGCAAAAGGGGACCATACAATAAAAATGAAAAAGAAATGTAAACAATTGGAAAGCTGATCAGGGACACAATAATGTGTTTATGGACAAATTAATGGAAATTAATAATAAAGACATCTGGGCTATTCTGAATAAACAAACGTTACATATCACAGCAATTAATAATGATAGGGTGATATTGGATAAAGCACCAGATGCAAACAATTATGCACTTATGGCAATTGGGGACAACAATCATAAGAAAAAAAAAGAAGTTAGATCAACGTTAGTGCAAAATGCAAATATAGCGAGTCATTGAAATGAGACCTGAAAAACCCTCCATGCAGTGTGACAAAAAACAAATTTATCAAGTAATACGTGTCTCTGAGACCCCCTGACGCACGTTTCATCACCTTCCTCAATACTTGGCATGGTTGTGATGGCTGTGTAAGTGCCCACAGCCGAAAAACTTGTTGATTGGCTGCGCTGTAGGCTTTCAACAAACTTTATTCAGAATCCAAACAGCATCCAAACTCGACCAAGGAGTTCCATAAGAAATACTTTTTTGGATTTGAGTACCGAACACCAGTGTCTGGTTCAAATCTCATCCCTACTGGTAATTAAAAATGAGGGGACGTTTATAGAAAAGAATAGCAGCTAATCTGTCAGCAGGTTTTTGTTATGTAATCTGACAAGACAGCATGCTGCAAGAGTTAAAACATAGAATTCAGGGATGTGTCTTGTCAAGGTCCAATCTGTTGTTTTCCTTGAATGTTTGTTTAAGCAGCATGATCCTTATCATTGCTCGGACTACACTGTCACATGCACGGCAGTCTGACACGTTGTTACATCGTCATCTCCCCATTCAGGTCCCTACAATATCGGATCCTCTCAGTGGAGATCTTCTAACAAGAGCATTCTCCTGATTGACCCACCAAATATGGATAAGGACAGAGACAAGATGGTGGAGAGGATATTACACCTCACCCTAGAGATCCTCTTCCGGCTTACTGGAGAGGTGAGTGTTTGTTTGTTTTTTCTTGTAGTTCCCAAATTTACAACTTCAGGCATAAACAAAGATGTTGCAAATTTTGTGTTAAAATTTCTTTTACACATGAGTTTTTACAGTTATTTGAGAACCAGACAAACCTCCATGTGAGGTCTGGATTCCCACAGATTTTTGCAAACTAATAACAATTATAATGTACTAGACTTTTATTGAACATGGGCATTGTAAAAAGGCTTTCCACTCAGGCCTAATCAAGCCATATCCAGTATACAGGATTATTTTAATTGGTAAATTGCTTCACAATGTGATATATGGAAAGTTTAATAAATCAATAGATCACCACCCATCTCCAGAAGGCATCCAAGACACTTTTCAACCCTTACAATAACGAAACCCCAAGTGATGACATTTTATAAAGGTGTTTTTTAAAGTTCCCTAAGGATATACTGCTAGACAGTTAATTCAGGAGTATCCAAGCCCTCTTCACCTTGGGCCGCCTCAAACTCAAAAAAATTTCCCAAAATCGTACATTACTTTTCCAAGACGCTGCAAAAACCCTAGTGCATGCCCTTATCATCTCACACCTGGATTATTGCAACCTCCTGCTCTGTGGCCTCCCTATTAATGCGGGCGTCACACGAGACGATCTATCGTGCGATATGTCGTCGGGGGTCACGGTTTTCGTGACGCACATCCGGCATAGTTTGCGACTGTTATGGACAAGATTATGAACTATTAGGAGTATATATATGTTATATGAAGATATCCAAAAACCAGGATTTAAGATAAATGCTTGAACTCTGTACCACATCTATATCTGAATTCAGACATAAAAGACTCATCAGTCTGGACTTTCATGTGACAAATGAATCACGCTGACATAGCTTAATATAATGAGGAAGCAAGCACATTACAGTTTACTGTATATTACAGAATAAGCTAATTTACTTTGTCCAATAGGAGACGTGTTACGTATTCTTGGCTCCTAGACAACTGATTCCATCTTAAATGTTTGTCCACTTTCCGTATTAAACTAGTCATACTTCCTATGCAGATCCGTGTCATTTCTCTGGCCTGTATGGAAGAATAGTATGCATGTTGCTATCAAATGACTCATGATTTGGGATGCAGACAGGGTTAAGGTAGATGTGTGAAACCTCTGAGCGACTCTGAACGTTCGCAAATCGGTTACAAATCGTGTATCGTTGACACATCGCTCATTTTTAAAAAGTCATTTATTTTTCTTTACGCCGGTTGTTCATCGTACCCGGGGCAGCACACATTGTTCTGTGTGACACCCCGGGAATGATGAACACAGCTTACCTGCGTCCCGCGGCTCCCGCCAGCTATGCGGAAGGAAGGAGGTGGGCGGGATGTTTACGTCCCGCTCATCTCCGCCCCTCCGCTTCTATTGGCCGGCCGCTGTGTGACGTCGCTGTGACGCCGAACGTCCCACCCCCTTCAGGAAGTGGATGTTTGCTGCCCACAGCGACGTCGCTCAGCAGGTAAATGCGTGTGACGGGGGTTTAACGACTTTGTGCGCCACGGGCAACTAATTGCCCGTGACGCACAAACGACGGGGGCGGGTACGATAGATCGTACCGTGTGACGCCCGCATAACAGTCTGGCACCTCTACAATCTATTCTAAATTATGCTGCCCGACTAATCCACCTGTCCCCCCACTACTCCCCGACCTCTCCTCTCTGCCAATCCCTTCACTAGCTTCCCATTGCCCAACAACTCCAGTTCAAAACACTAACCATGACCTACAAAGCCATCCAGAACCTGTCTCCTCCCTACATCTGTGACCTAGTTTCCCGATATTTACCCGCAGGTAACCTTCGATCCTCACAATATCTCCTTCTTTACTCCCCTCTCATCTCCTGTTCCCACCATCGCATCCAAGATTTCTCCCGTGCATTCCCCATAATCTGGAATGCTCTGCCACACTATATAAGACTCTCGCCTACCTTGTCAAGCCTCAAAGGAACCTGAAGACCCACCTCTTCCGACAAGCCTACAACCTGCAGTAACCCTCAGTCTGATATAGCACCGCACGACCATCTCTACCCTCACCTACTGTATCCTCACCCATCCCTTGTAGACTGTGAGCCCTCACAGGCAGGGTCCTCCATCCTCCTGTACCAGTCTGTGCCTTGTATTGTTTATGATTATTGTACTAGTCCCTACTATGTGTATACCCTTTTCACCTGTAAAGTGCCATGGAATAAATGGCGCTATAATAATAATAATTATAATAATAAAAAATAATTTTTATGATCCAACATTACAAGGGTTCAGCAAAGAAGAGTTGGTGCTTGAAAAATTTGTTTTGGACTCATCTTCAGTCCAACAGGGGCAACTTTTATTCTAGGCCATGCCAAGTACCCAATAAAAAGAACAACAAGCCAATGTTTAGTTTGATCACATGTGGGAGGGGTAGGACAAATTTTTTTGTTGTCATTTTGACAAATCATTAGAGTTGAGCAAAAAGATTTGAACTAAAGATTCGTAGCAGCCGAATCAGGGCAATATTAACTTTTGCTCTGGTACTCCTCTGCCTCACATCCTGGTAGCCTATGCAGTTTATTAAGCCACCATAATCTCAATAACACCTCAATGTAAGGTCCCTATCGCATGAAGCCTAAAAAGTGGCAAAGTCACCTATAATGCTGAGCAGAGGATCGTCAGTGCAGAAGTAAACACTGCCCTATTCCGGCTGCCACAGAGGAGTGAACTGAATGCCGGATCAGGGTAGTGCATATCTATTTGCTCATCTCTACCAGTCATCAATGGTTTGTGCAACATAGTATTTGATATTTTTTTATTTTTTTTGCATATCATGTTAGATTTCCGGAAAAAAAGCATAAAACAACTAAGAGGCCAATGTAGTTATAAAGATGTCCACTAGATGATAGTGGTGTGCAGCTAAACCTATAGCAAAAAATAATAACAAATCTGCATGTAGCAAATAATTTTATTTGCAAACATAGTACACATCATCTACTTAAATGAATATTATGCATAGTTTAGTATGTGATCTAGAAATGACCAAGGTGGTAAAGTGGCGGAGCAAAGTGGTAAAGTTTAAAACTGTAAATGCAAATAAATCCAGGTGGATCCCACAAATAAAAGCCATACCAACCACAATCACATGTAAGGTCCAGGGCAGTCAGGAAAGAACCCCGATGCATGTTTCGAGATAGCTTCTTCCAGGGGGAACACTACTACTTAGGAAGTGTTAGGTTTACATAGTGGTCTATTAGTATAGATTGCTCTCAGATGAGGTAGCAAAAACCTGCTGACAGATTCCCTTTAAGTCCCTAGCTACCATTACAAGCCACCAGCTGGTTTTCTTATAAGGAATCTTGGGAAAACAGATGGCGGTCTAGCTTTTGCTATTGATCTATGCATTCAAGAAGTCAAGATTTATCTGTGATCCCGATCCCCTCAGCTGCAGAGATGATAGTTGTATAACAAAGCCAGCGCCTAACACATAAAGAGCGATATTAGTTCGTGAGCTAACTGAATGCAATAACTTCCAACTTCTCCTTACTTGTATGTTCAGAGTTGAGGACTCTGGGAATGTCTGTAGTGAGATTTAATAATGTGTCTCTCCATATTCAGGATTACACAGTAATGAAGAAGACCTCTAGTGAGCACTGTCAGGACCCTGTTTCTGAGGGATGGGGAAGACCCCTGAGCCCAATCACGAGGCCTCCATCTCACCCCCTGATACATGAGGATATCAATGACCAGAAGATCCTAGAACTCACCTACAAGATGATTGAGCTGCTGACTGGAGAGGTGATGCTGCTGGGAATGCTGGGACATTATACAGTAACGCTATGAAGGGATCACAGGATGACGGTATCATTGTATGTGTCAGGTTTCTATAAGATGTCAGGATGTCACCATCTATTTCTCCATGGAGGAGTGGGAGTATTTAGAAGGACACAAAGATCTCTACAAGGACGTCATGATGGAGGTTCCTCAGACTCTCAAATCAGCGGGTATATTTCTTTATATTTTTTTTTTTAATTTATGTTTTTATTTCTATATTTTTAAAATGGGGGTGATTTAAACATATACTTTAGATATATATATATTTTTTTTTAGTAAAGAAAACTTGAACCTGCTATCACAATATTTAACTATATTGGTTTTTTATGTCTTCATTTTCAATTTTTTAACACTATAAAAACATACACAGTAGCAACCGATAGAATCATGGCGCCAATATCCATTGAATCCACTTCAATGAGAAGATGGTAGATAATTTTAAGCAGAGGCATAGTAGGTGACATTGTGCATTATGATGAGCCCATATATTGCACAGGGGTCCTCCTCTGTCTCACTGCTCCGGATTTTAAACACTTCAAGATATGAGACTATTAAGGGGGCTTTACACGCAACAACATCGCTAACGAGATGTCGTTGGGGTCACGGAATTCGTGACGCACATCCGGCCTCGTTAGCGACGTCGTTGTGTGTGACGCGTACGAGCAACCGCTAACGATGCAAAATACTCAAAATCGTTGATTGTTGACACGTCGTCCATTTCCCAAATGTCGTTGCTGATTTGGACGCACGATGTTCGTCGTTCCTGAGGCAGCACACATCGCTACGTGTGACACCCCAGGAACGACGAACAACACCGTACCTGCGTCCTCCGGCAACGAGGTGGGCGTGACTTTCATGCGGCTGCTCTCCGCCCCTCCGCTTCTATTGGATGTCTGTCGTGTTATGTCGCTGTGACGCCGCACAAACCGCCCCCTTAGAAAAGAGGCTGTTCGCCGGCCACAGCGACGTTGCTAGGAAGGTAAGTATGTGTGACGGGTACTAGCGATTTTGTATGCCACGGGCAGCAATTTGCCCGTGATGGACAAACGACGGGGGTGGGTGCTTTCACGAGCGATATCGCTAGCGAAGTCGCTGCGTGTAAAGCAGCCTTTAGGGTTAGTAACTTACTTCTAATGTGAAATCAATATCGTGAAGTAACACAGAAAACTAAAGAAACATATCCATACGTTCAATACATACAACCTCATACACCGTACCCCAGCATATCGGTCCCCATGCCCATCTATCCCCCTTCTCTGATATGTCATTAAGCAACCACTATATTCAGACATATGACCCAAGAAAATATACAGAGATGCTGATTATCATTTTGGGCAGTATCAGCTATTGGTGACCACCCTCCCCATACCTTAACAAAAGACCTCTATTCATATACAGGACTTTCATTGGAGTACTGTAATGGCAGTCCATGACCACAGACACAAAATGTTTAACCCAAACTGACTAGGGCAAACCGCCCACTAAGCAGGATCCTGAGGTACCCTGAAACCCTTTAGCCCCTCTACAGGGATCTGAATTTACTGCAAGATCCAGGAGCTCGCTACCTATGGAAAGACGGCAGTCCACAGACGGGGATAGTCACTAGGCAGGGTCAAAACCAGGATATCGACAAGGAACAAAATCAGAAGGCAGGAGGGAGGTCCAGAAAACAGGCTGAGGTCAAAACTGAGATGTCACGCGAGGTAAAGAATCAGCAGGGAAGAGGAATGTCAGGAAAACAGACCAAAGTCAAACGGGACAAAACAGCAAGGTGTGTACGGTACCAGTAAAGGATGTAGCTCTATTGAAACACAAGACTATATCTGACAAAGAACAGTAGACCACTGAAGGTGTAAAAAGGGTGTGGTCCCATTGGCTGGAGTGGGAGTTGATAACTTCAGCTGGAACAATATGCGAAGAAGGAAAAAGGTTACATCACTGATGTACATTACGTTAGTGATTTTGATGCCTGAAAAAGGAGTTTAAGACTCATTGAACGCATTGAAGAATAAATCACTTTTGTTATCCTCATGTGATCATCTTCCTATTCCACACGACAGCGCGGTTAACCCTTTTCCTTCTTCCCTTTGCATACTGATCCATCTTCAGGGTCTGCAGCAGCTATTGTGGTTTTGATTTCTTGCTCTTTCAGTATTTGTGACTCTCACAACTACCCCAGGTGAGTGATTCCATGTTATTATTCCGGTATCACCAGGATGAAATACTATTTGCGCTTTTTTGTCTTTTCCATCAATTTTTATTAACTTCAGCTGGAAGGCACACACCCCTACAGTCAGCCAGTGATACTGCATGTCCCAGCCATACCAGGCTTGGTGGATGGGTGTCGACTGTGCCCACCAGAGCTACTGGTACTGACTCCTCCCCTATCACCAGCATCGCCTACAGTGGGAATACGGCTGCTCCTGGTGACCGGGGCAGAAGTCACAGGAGCAGACTCTGGTGGAGATGTATATGGTGTAAATGATTGTCTACTATGAAGCACAGCCTTTGGCTTCGCTTCACATGACTATCAAGATGGCAGCCATGGGGGCAAGCCTCCGGCTGCCGTGGCATCCCATGATCACAATTCGGAGGGGATCGATGGTTGCACGAACATTAAATACAATTTACAGCTCTGCTCAAAATGTGAAACAGCAGCAATTCGAACAGGTTCTGGTCACTACTGTTAGAGGCAAATGGTGTCTGAATAACACAGCCTGTGAGCATTCTTCATACACCCCTATATGATTATATTTATGCTCTCCATTGACTGACCCAATAGGTCAATTCTTTTAACCCAACCCTATGCTGTACTGTATAATATTATTAATCCATTCATAACAAGAAGAGGTAACCACCAATAGCTTGGCACCAGACTACTCCTCTTTCTGGCCATAGTTACCAGCAGGGTCTTTAAACTATATTTTCTCTAAAACAGTATAACGTTTAGACCTGGCGATAATCGTGGATGGACTCCAATTCATGATGCCTGAGGTTTGGGCATCATAAATCAGATCACAGATTCCCTGTAATATTCTTACCACTTTCCGGCCCACCACCAATCAAAAACATCACATTTTCCTAATAGACTGGTAGATAGTTGTAGAAACCTGATTCTGAAACGTATGCCGGCGTCACACGGGATGAGCGATCGTACCCGCCCCCATCGTTTGTTCGTCACGGGCAATTAGTTGCCTGTGGCGCACAAAGTCAGTCACACGTACTTACCTCCCAGGCGATATCGCTATGGGCGGCGAACATTCTCTTCCTGAAGGGGGGGGACGTTCGACGTCACAGCGACGTCACACGGCAGCCGGCCAATAAAAGCGGAGGGGCGGAGATGAGCGGGACGTAACATCCTGCCCACCTTCTTCCTTCTGCATTGCCGGCGGGATGCAGGTAAGTTGTGTTCGTTGTTCCCGAGCTGTCACACGGAGCGACGTGTGCTGCCACGGGAACGATGAACAACCGGAGCACAGAAGGAGGACCGACATTTTGAAAATGAACGACGTGTCAACGAGCAACGATAAGGTGAGTATTTTTGCTCGTTCACAGTCGTTCGGAGGTGTCACATGGTACGATATCTCTGACGATGCCGGATGTGCGTCACTAACGACGTGACCCCGATGATATATCGCCCGATATATCGTACCGTGTGACGCCAGCATAAGAATTTGAGTTGGTCCAAATTTCTGAGGGCCAGAACTAAATCTTTTCATCTACCCTCAAAAAAACAGAAAACCTCTACAGGTTGGAAGCTTTATGTATATTTTTTTTCTTTTTCCTTTTGCCTTGTATAATTATGTTACCTTGTTTCTTTTTTATATACATTTTTTTAACACTGTACTTTTCATGTTAAAGATATTTTTCAGGAATAACATATTGATGACCCAACTATGTATATGTAGCTGGGGTCATCTTCACCGTATGTTGTTTATCCACATCCAGACTGGGACCAAATAACAGCTCATTGGTGGCGTGTTTGGTATTAATATTTTTTAATGGTTTAAACTTTTCATGATTCTTGTTAATCTGTGTTATGAACATATACACACTCAAACACGGGTATCGGAAAAGGGGAAAGACCTTCTATAGAGAAAAGATGCGCCCACAGCCAATTGGTCCCTGTACAGACAAATAAGGCCCTAGCCACACAACTAACAACACCACTTTGGACCTGACTTCCTTAACGGCTGTCAAGGGATTAGTCGTACCTCCTGAAGGACCAGTGAGAAAGCTGCCACACATTGCCTACAAGGGGAGAGGAAGTTATGCAGGAAGACTCAGAAACCTAAAGTGAGAAAACTAAAAACGTTCATATAAGGTACGAGAAATAGGGTCTGAGAAGGAAATCAAACCGACTCACAGCAGGCTCTGAAGCGGTGTTTACCAAAAGGTAAACCCCTAAGCTGATAGGCTGGAACTCCTTGAAACACGTCCCCTTACAGATATAGCTAGCAAGGAAGTGCAGTGAACGATGAACATATATAACTTAACCCAGGATGTGGTAGGGCAAACCACAATGAGGAAAATAGAAACACCTGGAAAGAACCGAACCAAGAAGGGAAAACAAAGACAATAGGAACCATCAGCATTTGGGCAGGGTAGAAAAAGGCAATAGCCCAGCAGACAGAGGAACCAACCACCAACAACAGGTTGAATCAGTTGAACACCGTCTTGAATCCCCAAACTGAGCCATGACAATCTGATTTTTCAGAAAACCAAGAACAAGCACTTATGATTTGCATACGAATACCAATTTTTTTGAACTTGAACTCCTCACTGCTCCCATTTGATATATGACAGCTGTAAGAAGTTATATTTAACCTCTTATCGACCATAGGCCGTAGCGGTACGTCCTAACCTATATAGGTGTAATCACCGGCAGCTATCGGTGATCCACGCATATGTCAGCTGATTTTAACAGCTGACATATGTGCCTCGCAGACATGAGTGCGTACACGATCCACCTGCACCTGTTAACCCCTTCAATCGCGATGTCAAAATGTGACATTGCGGTAAATCTTCACTTACCGGGCCCCATCGGCGGCGCTGTGACGTGATTACTGTGAGCCGATGGTTGTCATGGTAGCACAGGGTCAGCTATCATGACTCACTTTCTGTTTCACCCTGCCGAGTGCTGCCAGTAACAAGAGGTGAGTATTTCTTGTGATCTCAGCTATGTAGCTGTGATCAGCATAAATTAATAAGCGATCAGACGGCTGATCCATATAGTTCCCTAGGGGGACTTGTAAGAATAGAAAAAAAGTTTTAAATAAAAAAAAAACAAAAAACATAAAAGTTCATATACCCCCCATTCGCCCCATTAAAAATTATAGGGTTAAAAAATTAAAAAATATACACCTATTTGGTATCGCCGCATTTAGAAATGTCCAATCAAAATATAAAGTCAATTAATCTGATCGGTAAATGTGTAGTGGCAAAAAAATGCCAAATATTAAAATTTTAGGTTTTTTGTCGTTGCAAATTTTGAGCAAAATGCAATAACAGGCGATCAAAACCGTAGCATCTGTGCAAAAATGGTATTATTAAAAACGCCAGCTTAAATGCAAAAAATAAGCTGTCACTGAGCTATAGATCCAGAAAGATGAGAATGCTACGGGTCGCAGAAAATGACGCAAAAAGTGCGCCAATTTTTTTGGCCACATTCTGATTTTTTTTTTAACCCCTTAGGTAAAAGTAAACCTACACATGTTTGGTGTCTACAGACTCGTACCAACCTGGGGCATCATACCAACACATCAGTTTTACCATATAGTGAACACAGTAAATAAAATATTCCAAAAACAATCATGCAATCACAATTTTTTTGCAATTTTTCCACACACTATATGGTAAAACTTATGGTTTCAATTAAAAGTACGACTCGTTCAAAAAACAAGCCCTCATGTGGCAAGATTGACGGAAAACTCAAAAAGTTACAGCTCAGAAAAAGGGGAGCAAAAAAAACAAATTGAAAAATCAGCCGGAGGTAAAGGGGTTAAAACCAAACTTTGCCATTCATGAACATTGCAATACACAAATTGCTATTGCTCCTTACTTTGTGTAGTTGTGTGTAGAGTGAACTGTCAATCAGAGTGCCAGGAAGGGATTCTATCCCACTCACAGTATATTGAGAGGTGACTGTAAGCACTCTATACACGCCCCAATGACTGAAAGCGAGCCACTACAGGGTGGAACTTCACTTTCTCCCAATAGCTATGATTTTAATAAGGAAATGAGGCAGGATTTTAACGCTATTTACAAAAATAAACAACTTGATGTTACTCTTGGCAGGTGACTGTATCAGAAGCTCAGAGGAACATATATCTTCAGATACGAAAGCAGAAGATGGTGATATCACACAAGATACATATGAAGCATGTGCCATTATCACAGATGTGCCATCAGCTCTTATTAGGAAAGATCTATCATCTAATCATCAACTGGTCCTATCTTCTGATGCATTACAGACTGTTAATCAAAGCAAAAGTCAAAGAACCAGAACAGCTGTTGAACTATCTTCTCAAAAAGTGGAGAAATTATGTTTATGTTCAGAATGTGGAAAATTTTACACTCGAAAATCAGCTTGTGTTGACATGGTAACAGGGGAGAAACCATATTCATCATCTGAATGTGACAAGTGTTATAACCAAAAATCAAATCTAGGTAAAAATCAGAGAAATAACACAGGGGAGAAGTCATATTCATGTTCAGAATGCAGTAAATGTTTTACTGAGATGTCAGATCTTATTACACATCAGATAACTCACACAGAAGTGAAGCCATTTACATGTTCAGAATGTGGGAAATGTTTTAACCAGCAATTAGATCTTGCTGCACATCAGAGAAGCCACATAGGGGAGAAGTTATATTTCTGTCCTGAATGTGGCAAATGTTTTACCCAGAAATCAGATCTTATTGCACATCAGAGAATTCACACACGAGAGACTCCATTTACATGTTCACAAGATGTGAAATGTTTTACCCTAAAATCGCATGTTCAATACCAGCAATGTTACGTAGAAGAGAAGCCATTTTTGTGTTCTGAATGTGGCAAACGTTGGCTTCAGAAATCTGACCTTGCTAAACATCAGAGAACTCACACAGGGGAGAAGCCGTTTTCATGTTCAGAATGTGCAAAGTGTTTTACAGATAAATCTACACTAATATCACATCAGAGATCTCACACAGGGGAAAAGCCATTTTCATGTTCAGAATGTGGGAAATGTTTTATCACAAAATCAAATCTTACTACTCATCAAAGAATTCACACAGGGGAGAGACCATATTCATGTTTAGAATGTGGGATAAGTTATCACCAGAAATCAAGTCTTACTATACATAAGAGAACTCACACAGGGGAGAAACCATTTCCATGTTCTGAATGTGGGAAATGTTTTAACAACAAATCAAATCTTTCTGTACATCTAAAAGGTCACACAAGGGAGAAACCATGTTAATGTTATGCACTTATAGGGGTTGTCCACTACTTGGACAACTACTTCTCATTCCTTTTGTTCGTCCCTGTAAAAAATAAATAAACCTATACTCACCTCTGGTGCAGCCGCGGTTCCAGTGATGTCTAAAAACGTGTTTCCAGGGCCAACGTGACATTGCTATGACACGCAGGCCCCACAACAAATCAGCGCCTGCTTCTTTCTCTCTGACCTTTGTATGTTTAGCAGGAAGTCAGTGCAATACTCACATTCTACTCAAATGTCCGATGGCTGGGAGACAGACGCCGTACACTGATTGGAACCGCAGTTAAACCGGAGGGGATTTTAGGCTTATTTATTTTCACGGGGGAAACAAGGGAAATGAGAAGGGGTTGTCCAAGTAGTGGACAACCCCTTTCAGAAATGTTTTATACAGATATGACATCTTATTATACGCCATAAAATTCATACAGGGGAGAATTCTTAATAATGTTCGGAATGAGGAAAATTATTTCATCAGACAAGCAGTCTTTGTTGACTTCCAATAACTCAAGACAGGGACAAAGCCATCCAAGAGCTAATGTGAAATATATAAATCTGACACAGAGACTTTATTAAAGGGAACCTGTCAGGTGCAATATGCACCAAGAACCACGAGCAGTTCTGGGTGCATATTACTAATCCCTGCCTAACCGTTCCTGTATACACTAGCATAGATAAAGGGATCTTTAGAAAAAGTATTTCTAAAGATCTTACATCGTATGCTAATGAGCGAGGGCAGTAGCCCGAAGGATGTTGCTTCCCTTGCTAGTCGCCCCCATTAGCATGTTAGTACGCCCCTGTGGGTGTGCTAACATGCTAATGAATGTGCAGCGTCAGGATGATCTCACTCACCTCTCCGACGCCATCGCGTCCAACACTGGATTTCGGCTCAGTGTGCATGACCCTGGAGTTTGGGTTTGGGTTTGGCTTCAAACTGAAGTAGTGCGCATGACCGAACCTCCGGGGTCATGCGCACTGATCTGAAACTCAGCATCAAGCGGGGAGATGTGAGTGAGATCTCCTCTGACGCTGCGCATTCATTAGCATGTTAGCACACCCACAGTGGCGTATTAACATGCTAATGGTGGCGACTAGCAAGGAAGCAATGCTCTTGGGGCTACTGCACTCGCTCATTAGCATACGATTAAAGATCTTTAGAAATAATTTTTCTAAAGATATCTTTATCTTTGCTAGTGTATGCAGGGACAGTTAGGCAGGGAATAGCAATATACACCCAGAACTGCTTGTGGTTCTGGGTGCATATTGCACCTGACAGGTTCCCTTTAAATAAATAAGAGTTTCATAAATTAGGATCACAGAGTGACACCATTAAAAACATACAAAATGCTGAATGCTCAGTACAGGATCAGAAGAGGAGACTTGTGTGAAAAGATCAATTTTTCTTAAATAAAAAAAAATAAAAATATATATATATATATATATGTTTCTTATCGCAACTTGTAGTATTGATTTGTAGAAAAAAAATTATTGAAATCCTGTTACTCCTCAAAGTGTACCTGTCATTCCAGATGACTTTTCAGAATAATCTGTAGGGTAGTGTAGTGTACAGGAGGAGTAATACTATTTCTGGCCCTTCAATTACCGTACTTGTTTCCTTCATTTTCACCTGGTTTTCCTTTTTGAAGCTCCATCTCTAATTGCCATTTCTGTCTCCAATAGCAGGTGGTTGACACATAATTGGTGTAACCTGTGCAGCCACCAGGGGCCGAAGACGTAAGGGGGCTACTTCCACCACCAAAGCAGCTTTTGTCAGACACACATTATTAACCTGCAAAGGGCCCATATTCTGTTCTTGCACAGAGGCCGTCTGTCTGTTTGTTCCCGAAGAGTGTAAACACCAGCAGTGACAGACAAACAGGGAAAACTAAAGGCCACGTCACACTAAGCAACATCGCTAGCAACATCGCTGCTAAGGAACAACTTTTGTGACGTAGCAGCGATGTTGCTAGCGATGTTGCTGTGTGTGACATCCAGCAACAACCTGGCCCCTGCTGTGAGGTCGTTGGTTGTTGCTGAATGTCCTGGGCCATTTTTTAGTTGTTGCTCTCCCGCTGTGAAGCACACATTGCTGTGTGTGACAGCGACAGAGCAACAACTAAATGTGCAGGCAGCAGGAGCCGGCTTCTGCGGACGCTGGTAACCACGGTAAACATCGGGTAACCAAGAAGCCCTTATCTTGGTTACCCGATATTTACCTTCGTTACCAGCCGCTCTCAGCTGTCAGTGCCGGTTCCCTGCTCTCTGCACACGTAGCCGGAGTACACATCGGGTAATTAACCCGATGTGTACTGTGGCTATGTTGCAGAGAGCAGGGAGCCGGCACTGGCAGTGTGAGAGCGGCGGACTCTGGTAACGAAGGTAAATATCGGGTAACCAAGGGAAGGGCTTCTTGGTTACCCGATGTTTACCGTGGTTACCAGTGTCCGCAGAAGCCGGCTCCTGCTGCCTGCACACGAAGCAGAGTACACATCGGGTAAATAACCCGATGTGTACTGTGGCTAGGTGTGCAGGGAGCCAGCGCTAAGCGGTGTGCGCTGGTAACCAAGGTAAATATCGAGTTGGTTACCCAATATTTACCTTAGTTACCAAGCGCAGCATCGCTTCCACGCGGCGCTGGGGGCTGGCCACTGGTTGCTGGTGAGATCTGCCTGTGTGACAGCTCACCAGCAACCCGTGTAGCGACACTCCAGCGATCCCTGCCAGGTCAGGTTGCTGGTGGGATTGCTGGAGCGTCGCTTAGTGTGATATCTCACCAGCGACCTCCTAGCAACTTACCAGCGATCCCTATCAGGTTGTATCGTTGTTGGGATCGCTGGTAAGTTGTTTAGTGTGACTGGGCCTTTAAACTCTAGCATGCAGCATGCTCACACACAGTAATCAGACAACAATTGATAAGGAGGAAAACTAAAGCAGGGAGCAAATAACCGGAAGACAGGAGGAGTTTCACAGCACACCAAGCACACAGTAAATCACCAGACTGGAAAACAACAGTTATAGTCGGCGTGGGAAGACAAAGTCCTCCAAGGCGGGGAGTATCTGCGATTGGTCTCCCACAACATGTGATCCAAAAGGTAACCAGCAGGCTAGTATAAATTAACTCCTGCTACTTCGATCACTAATGACCACACAGCTGGTCGACGACCAAGTCGCCTGTGCAACTCATAAGCACCAGATAAATATAGTGAGGAGTGTCATAGAAAGTGGTCTAAACAGCATCTGATGGCGCCATGACACTCTGTGACTTTAAAGCAGGGGTGGGGAACCTGATGACCTTTTATGCGGCCCCCGGGCAGATTCCCAGGGGCTGCAGTGCTGGGGCCTCTGCTATGGTCTTGTAGGCTGCGAGCCCTTTAAATCACCACATCCGCCGCTGTACAGTGTCAGCAGGCTCAGTGGTGTGTGCCCGCCCCTCTGCTCTCAGGAGCAGTGTGCCCGCCCCTCTGTCCTCGGAGCAGTGTGCCCGCCCCTCTGCCCTCGGAGTGGTGTGCCTGCCCCTCTTCTCTCCGGAGCGGTGTGCCTGCCCCTCTTCCGGTACTGTGTGTCCAGCGCCTGCATTCCGGCGCCTGCCCTCTGTGCGCTCTGTGCCCCATACAGTACATTGGGGCCTTCTAGTTCTGTGTACCACCCCCCAGAGTTGTGTGCAATGCTCACAGTGCTTTGTCCACTCCCCCTCACCCATGCCGTGTATCACCCCAGGTTTTTGTCCCCCCAGTAATGTCAGGGCTCTGCAAGTGCTGTATACAGTCCCCCTAGTGCTGTACAGCCCCCCCCCATGCCGTGACCCCTTCCAATGCTGTTTATCACCCCAAGTGTTGTGTTCCCCCAGTGATGTCTGTGCTCTGAAAGTGCTGTCCTTGCCCCTGGTCCCTCCAGTGATGTCTCTGCCCTCCAGTGATGTCTCTGCCCCCCAGTGATGTCTCTGCCCCTCTTGTGATGTGTGTGCCCCAGCCCCTCTTGTGATGTGTGTGCCCCCAGCCCCTCTTGTGATGTGTGTGCCCTCAGCCCCTCTTGTGATGTGTGTGCCCTCAGCCCCTCTTGTGATGTGTGTGCCCTCAGCGCCTCTTGTGTTGTGTTTGCCTCCAGTGTCTCCTGTGATGTGTATGCCCCAGCATCTCCTGTGACTTATACATAACATTGGAGATGCTGGGGGAATATACATCACAGGAAGTGCTGGGTGCATACACATCACAGGAGACATTGGGGACATACACAACACAGGAGGGGCTGGGGGTGTATATATGTCCCCAGCCCCTCATGTGATGTATGTGCCCCCAGTGTCTCCTGTGATGTATATACAGCAGTCTCAGCGTCTCGTCTCCTATCTGATGTATATGTCAGTCCCAGCATCTCCTATGTGATGTATATGCCCCCAGCCCCTTCAATGATGCATGTGCCTCCAGCGTCTCCTGTGATGTATATACAGCGTCTGTTATGTGATGTATATGATTTACCAATCTTATCATAATTGACTGCGCTCCAGACCAAGACAAACCTGGAAAAGCAGTTGTGAGAAGCAACATGATTAGTATCATCAAACATCACAGCCGCACCAAAGAGAAGCAGCTCCAGCCACCACAGTAGGGGTGAGTTAATTAATTATTTGACCAAATATAGCAGGGTTATTTTCACATTGATAATTTGGTGCGGTCCCCAAAGGTTGGTAGAAATTGACAAATGGCCCCCGGCAGAAAAATGGTTCCCCACACCTGCTTTAGAGCAACACACCGTGTGAAAGTTTATTACTACGTGCTTATTATTACCTCAGTCACGTTCCATGACATGTTTACACTGACAAGTAAGGGCCGTTTTACACATCCGGCTTTTCGCCGGATTGGTGCATGCGACGCACTCCAGTACAGTGTGATACAGTACAATGGCAGCGCAGCACCTTCCGGGTCACATGCTCCAGTCACATGACAGCATGTGACCGGAGCTTGTTGCGCTGACATTGTACTGTATGCACTGTACTGGAGAGCGACGGATCCGCCAATCTGGCAAAAAGCCGGATGTGTGAAATGGCTCTAAAAGGGTAACAATGTTTTGAACTTTTGATTTTCAGGCTCCATATCTCACCATCCACTACAGCTTTGAATATGAGACTGGCATCATTTTATAGATAATCATCTTGGCTATCTCATACATAATTTTGACTTGCATCTATACATCATATGATTAGTTATGCAGATTCTTATTATATCACTGCATTGTTACTATTTTACTCCTAAAAATCTAAATTAAATTTGCATTATTTTGTTAGTATTTTGTAAATCCACCTTTGGATTTCAACACTAAATCCTTTTGGGCATGATCTCTATCAGATTCTAGCATGTCTCAACCGAAATCTGATCCAAGGTCTCTTCTACATGTTTCCAATGTTGTTGCATACTGGTTCACTCACTTGGGAATTTATACAACCTCTTCTTCAACTTTACCCACCGTTTTTGATTGGGTTGAGGTCTGGGAACTGGGGGCCAATCTGTCACCTCTACTTCATTGTCATTGAAACATTTATTTGCCAATCTCAACATATCCTTCAGGTCGTTGTCCTGCAGGAACACTATGTTATTCTTTTTGTACCCATAATACTCGAGTGTATGAAGTAACTTGTGCTGTAGGATACTCACAAATACGAGGGGCGATCCAAAAGTAATGATAATCAATAATAAACACAATGAATATATTAAAAAAATATATATATTTTTCTACATAGTCTCCTAACAAGTCTATACATTTAGTCCATCTCTTTTCTAAACTTAGAATTCCCTTCGAAAAAAATTCTTTATCTTGACCCTCAAAAAAATCCCCAACAGCGGTTATCACGTCGCTATTGTCGTCAAATTTCTTGCCCCGGAGGTGTTCCTTGAGGTGAGGAAAGAGAAAGAAGTCACTGGGGGCTAGATCTGGCGAATAGGGGGGGTGTTCCACCTGTTCAAAGCCTGCTTCTTGAATGGTTGCCATGGCAACTGCAGCTTTGTGAACCGGCGCGTTATCTTGGTGAAACAGCATTCCAGCCCGCAGTTTGCCACACATTTTCTCCTTGATAGCCTTCCGCAATCTTCTTATTTGTTCTGCGTAGTAGGAGCCCGTAATAGTGGCTCCCTTCTCCAAATAGTCCACCATAATAATTCCTTCAGTGTCCCAAAAAACGGACGCCATAACCTTCCCTGCTGAGCTTGACACTTTGAATTTCTTCGGCGTCGGTTTGTCGGCTAGTTTCCATGTCATCGATTGTTGGTTAGTTTCGGGATCAAAGTGGTGGATCCAATTCTCGTCTATGGTCAAAAAACGTGACAAAAAATTCTCCTTGTCTGCTTGGAACTTTTCGAGATTTGCTATTGAAATGTCAACTCGTTTCTTCTTTTGCTCGTCGGTTAACATTTTTGGCACCCAACGCACGGAGACCTTTCTCATATGCAATTCTTTTGCAAGGATTCTTTGAATACTGCCATATGAGATCCCTGTGACCTCAGCTATCAGCTACATGCCTGATAGTCACTCTTTGATCTGCCAATAAAACTTCTTCAACTTTTTTCACGTTTTCTTCATTGAGGGACGTGGATGGGCGTCCTTCACGATGTTCATTCTCCTTTTATGTTCTTCCCAGCTTAAATTCCTTGGCCCAGCGTGCAACTGTGGAATATGGAGGAGAAGAGTCCCCCAATATTTCCACCAAGTCGCTGTGTATGTCTTTGGTAGTCATTTTCTTCAAGCAGAGGTATTTGATGACAGCTCTGAGCTCGTTTTTTTACATTTTGATGTTCACTCTTCGGCAGTTCTTATTCAAATGAATGTAGCTCCTGGGAATCATGGCCTATTTAAGTATTTTTTTCCTGGACTAGTGTTTACCTAAGAGAGAAGAAATCATTTTATTTTAATTTCTGTGTGCAATAGAAATAACCGATTATCATTACTTTTGGATCGCCCCTCGTAGCTCAGCATTGAGACCACCATCGATCCTCTTGAAGTATCCATCATCTTTGGCTGTGAAACAGCCCCATATCATCAGGTTCCTGGTATGCTAGCAGGGCAATCACGGGATTAGTGGGTCCACTGGACCAAGGGTACCGATCATTTCATTGGAGGAGCTAACTGAACCGGCCACCGAGTCTTCCCTACCACCACTGGAGGTGGCAATAGGTACACACGCTGGTAAGCAGCTTACAGAGGGCAGCCACAAGGGATCAGCAATACCCCAGCAGCTGGCGCCACAGATACAATACAGACTTTGGTTGTAGCATCAGAAGTCGGTGTCGTGGATTCGGCCGGTATGGATGGATGAATGGATAGATGCAGTAGCACCAGCCAATGAGGATACTTACTGCAGTGGGTATCGTGGTAGTCTGCCAGCATGGATGGTTGAGGCAGCAGCACACTTGTGATGCAAGCAGCAGCGGATTAGAAGTGCACTGAAACTCGGATAAGCAGCAGAATAGAGCACAGTAACATCAGGAGTGACAGCAGCACTGAAGACTTGATTACTAGGAACATATCTAACTGGTTGCTCAGTCACCTCTCTTAAGGGGAGGGTGCCTTAAATACCTGAAACATCTCAGCTGACCTGAGAGGCACTTCCAGGTCAGGGCGCACTGGCCCTTTAAGAAAAGGGGCTTGGTGGTCATGCGCACACCCTATGGGCATTACCAGGAGGCCTGTGCAGTGTGTGCAGGTTCCGGGAGACAGCAGCATGAAGCAAGGACAGAGCAGCCACCGCTGAGCGTCTGGGAAGGTGAGAGGGACGACGTCCTACCTGGGGGAGAGGGGCAGGAAGGTGCGGGAATGCTGGAATGGGCATTTTAGCTCTCTCCACTGAACTTGACAGTTACTTCAATTAATCGATCTGTCAGCCCCTTAGTCCCTTGTTTCTTCCAGATCTATTTGCACCCATAAGAGCCTAGTGTATTGACTTTCATCTCATCAGTCCAACTCACCCATTTCTAATCTTCTACTTAAAATAGCCAAAACTGAATACAGGGGCCCATATCTTATTTGAGACGAAAAGTCAAGTACCAACAGAGTCCCAAACAAAACCCTTATAAGGCCTGTTTTACACATCAGTGAAAAACACTGACGTTCTTCACTGACGTGTAAAACACGCACATGTCCCTCCGTGTTCCGTGATTCACGGCACACGTGGGTTGTCCATGTGCAATCCGCGATCCCGTGATTGCATATGGACATTACTCACCTGCCTTCGCTCCTGCTGTCCATAGTGCTGATCTCCTCGGCTTTCCAGCGTCCGCCCACTGCTCTCTGCACCTACTTCCTAGTCTGCTATTCCTGCTCTCATGAATATTGATGAGCCAGGCAGGAGCTGCAGAAAGCGGAGCAGGCACAGCGAATCGCAGGCAAGGTAAGCTGAAAATTTTGAATATTTAATATGTCCGTGATTTTCTGGTACGTGTTTCATTGATCACACACGGATCACACCATAGTGTGGTCCGTGGGTCATCAGTGATGCCAGACAAAAACTGACATGTCTCCGTGCAGAATCACGGCCAAGGGTGCACGCTGCACGGAGACACGGTCAGTGAAAAATCACTGATGTGTGAGCAGGCCCATTGATTATAATGGGTCTGCGTATGTCAGTGATTCTGGTACGTTTTAAAAAAAGCACAAACGTACCAGAATCACTGACGTGTGAAAGGGGCCTTAGCCTACAATTGAGCTGTAAGTTGATTCCAAAGTTGGAATTTGTACAAAAAACTTTATTGTACAAAAATACATAAACACACAACTGCAATAAAAATATCCCCATAAAAACACGAAAAAACGCAAGGCAGTGTGGTCACAGGAAACATTGCATCATGTTATGGCATGTGAATGATAAGTCAAAAGACAGATAAATGTTGAGGTATAAAGAACTGAACAAATATACAAATGGATGGATATAATTGCGGGCTAAAACCTTATGCTTACAGAGCAGTTACAAGATAAACAGTACCATTACAATGTAAATTCATATACAGTATTCCAAATCAAATCAATAGTATACAGGTTAAACCTGAAAAAAGTGCTAGTGCTTGCTATAGCAGTAGTTTAATGGGCTCATGTGTCATTGTTATTTAATATTTTTTAATGTGGACTTTGTTACCTATTATTCTTTGTGTCCTAGGTCTTGGAAACTTGGCATTTTAAGTATGATTAGTCCCCTAATTGACATCTAGTCTTATGTTGGCTTCCGTTCTAGCTTGGATGTGGATTTTGCATTTATGTGTTATATATGTAATTCATGTTGTTTTCAGAGTTTTTTGTATATTATTATATTGTATTTTGTTTATTTAATTTTTCAACTTTACAGAATTATATAGGTTGTATTTTTTCCCCTTTTGCTTGTTTTTATAATCCACTTTTATATATAAGCTTCAAACAAGCAGTATCACAGATGACCACTGGGTGGTGCCACAATCCTAATGGCTCATGTGTCACACTAGGTATAGGGAAGTAACAAGCGAATGGGAAAGGGAAAGGAAACCTTGTGTCTAGGGAAGGGGGAGATGGTGACCCCTGACCAAGCCTACTGCTGAGTCTGGGATCCCTCATGCCCTAGATAGGTTCCGCACCACAGCTATGCGCAAAGCCGTACACCTGACCCTGATCTGTGCCCTAGGTAGGGAGCATATGTATGAGCTTTTCGATAACCCCACTAGGCGCTAAAGGACACACAGGGATAACAAACAAGGGAAAATGACAAACAACTTATCTCTAGTTGTTTCAGGGAGAGAAGCTGCAACAAGCAGTGCCAACAACTCAGAACTGGCAGCAATCAGTAGGATATGCTGTAGCTACTCCCATTTACTGTTGAGAGAAGATTGGCTAGAAGTGGTTTTAATGTACGAATTACTGCCAAAAAGCCATACCTTCATGGAAACAAGGCCAAGCTACTAAATTATGCATGAAAATATAGGAACAGGTGTGGAAGAAAATGGCAGCAGGTTCTCTGGACTGATTAATCAAAATGTGAAATATTTGACTGTAACAGAAGGCAGGATCTTCATGAAAGGGTTCGATTATTATAGGATTCCTATAATAATGAGTGTCTGCAGGAAACAATGAAGCATGGTGGAGAGTCCTTTTTGGGTCTGCAAATCAGCAATTTTTTGTTTGCTTCAATTGAAAATGGAGTAGGTGATTTGGTCAGAAATAATTTCTTGTTGCTGAGAAACACAAACAAATACTTATCCATTATGTAATATCATGAGGGAGGCGTCTTATTCACTCCAAATTTATTCTGACACTCTGCCTGATGGTTTCTTTGGTGTCTGGGATCAACACAGGCAGACTCGGGTATCAACCTGCTGTATGCTGATTCTTAGGCAGGCTAGTAAGAGTTAATCTCTATTAGGCCCTGCGCGCACTGGAAAACGGAATTTTCTTAAGAAAATTCCGCAGGGTCTGAAAGATTACCGCACACGCGGTAAAAAAACGCGGCAAACCGCACCTGAAAACCGCATGCGGTTTGCCGCGGTTTTACCGTGGTATTGTTCGCGGTATTGCCGCGTGCGGGTTGGTACATGTGTTTTATTGCATTCAATGCAATAAAGCACATTGAAAAAAAAAAAAATAATTTCCTTCTGAGATAGATAGTAGATAGATAGATAAATAGACAAATAGATAGAATAGATAGAGGGATAGATAGGGGACAGATCGCTGCATTTTTCCCGAGCGGTAGTGAGTTCACATTACCGGCCGTGGGAAATGCCCTGTGGTTACCTCTCTGTAGTCTCGCTGCGAGGCTGCATTCAGCGCTGTGTGTCAGTGTCAGTCGTGGCTGGATGCAAACATCGCAGGACATGGATTACGCTGGAGCTGTGTGTTTCGGGGGGGTTAATAAAAGGGTGAACGAGGAGGCTTATTTGTGTTTTATTTAAAATAAAGGATTTTTCGGTGTTTTATTTAAAATAAAGGATTTTTCGGTGTGTGTGTTTTTTCACTTTACTTACGGGTTGATCATGTCAGCTGTCACATAGAAGCTGCCATGATCAAGCCTGGACTTAGTGGCGGCGATCCGCCGCCATTAACTCCTTATTACCCTGTCTGCCACCGCATCACGGCAACAGGAAGAGTCGGGGACACACCAGGACTGCCGCATAATGAATGCGACGGTCCCGGGGCAGCTGCGGGCTGATTTTCTCGGCTGCGGGAGGGGGGGGGGATTAACCCTGTCCCTCGCCCTCCCCAGCCTGAGAATACCGGGCCGCCGCTATGTGCTTACCTCGGCTGGACAGTAAAAATACAGCGGAGCCCACGTGTTTTTTTTTCTATATTTCCGTTTGCTTTCTATGTGTATTCTATGTGTCTGTGTCTGTGTTCTGTGTCTGTGATGTCTGTGTGTGTCTGTGATGTGTGTGTGTTTACTCTCTGCTCCGCTTTCTCTTCCTGTCATAATGACATCACTTCCCTGCAAAACCGCAGGCAGTGCTGAACATTACCGCAGGTAAACCGCGAAATACCGGAGGGAATAAACGCAGGAAAACGCAATGAACCGCACAGAATTTGCTGCCTGCGTTATTCCCTGCAGGATTTCACGATTACATTGCAGTCAATGGAGTGAAATGCCGCAGCGACGTGCGGAAAAGAAGTGACATGCAATTGTTTTTGCTGCGGGAATCCCGCAGCAAAACATGCAGCTGTCAAAATCCGCATAGTGCGCACAGCATTTTGTTTTCCCATAGGTTTTGCTGGTGATTCACTGCAGACATGTTATGAATATTTTCTGCAGCGTGACATGCAGCAAAACCGCAGGAAATCCGCGGCAAAAACCGGCAAGTGCGCACAGGGCCTTAGTCTACTTGCTCCTTTGATCACATGTTGTGGGAAGACCTATCACATCTGCTCTCCTCCTATTTATACTGTTGCAATCCTTCTACCCATGCCAGCTATAGTTTATTCTGTGTTGGTCTGTGAGGTGTTCCAGATTCTTTCTGGTGAATTTGTGTTTCTTGCGGTTGTGGAGTGTACCTCTGTTGTTTTGTACTTTCTTCCTGCTTTTGTTTTCCTCCTGAATCTCTTATTGTCTTATCCTATGTGTGTATGTGCTGTGTGACAGAGTTTTGTTTTCTTCCCTTGTGTATCTTTTTGCGTGGTTTCAACATACTCCTGTGTCGTCCCTCCCGGGAGAAGAAAAGGGGGAATTAGATCAAAATTGGTCATGAGCAAGGCCAGGAAGGAGACTCAGGCCTCTCCACCATTAGGAGTATCCCTGAGATTAGGGTTAACACAGGGCCCTCTAGTTTTAAGGAAAGCTTAGGAGCCTGGTTCCCCGCTATCCCAAAGTCATCATAACAATAGCCAATGTCATTATGAACTATTTTCGGCATAAAGAATAACAAGAACTTCTTGAAGGCATGATATTGCCCCACAGAGCCCTGATTTCAACATCTTTCACTCTCCCTGGGATTACATGAAGAGACAGAAGAATTTTTGAAAACCTACATTCACAAAAGATCTAAAAACAAAAAACACACACACAAAAAAATGAGCCGCAGTGTGAGTTGGTACACAAGCACGTTATAAGTGCATGTTCCCACTGTCCATAAGACAAAGAAAACCCAAGATGAAATAACATGGACGTATGCCCTGCTGTAACTAAAAATAAATATAGGGTACTTAGTAAACACTACTTTTTGTCAAAAAAGCGTAAAGCCATCCCACCACGACAAGGTGTACTCAATCGGGGCAGTACTTGCACTCCCTAATATTAAATCCTCACCATGTGTCAACAGACATCAATCTGAATAAGGGCAGAGAGTGGCTGGGTCACAACTATAGGCACACAGCCATGGGAAGCATAAGATGAAATGCCCAGCTCAGTGACACACACTGTACACGTCGTACACACACGGCTCTGCTCCGTACACCTCGTACACAGACGGCTCTGCTCCGTACACCTCGTACACAGACGGCTCTGCTCTGTACACCTCGTACACACACGGCTCGGCTCTGTACACCTCGTACACACACGGCTCTGCTCTGTACACCTCGTACACACACGGCTCCGCTCCGTACACCTCGTACACACACGGCTCTGCTCTGTACACCTCGTACACACACGGCTCCGCTCCGTACACGTCGTACACACACGGCTCCGCTCCGTACACCTTTGACACACACGGCTCTGCTCCGTACACCTCGTACACACACGGCTCTGCTCCGTACACCTCGTACACACACGGCTCTGCTCCATACACCTCGTACACACACGGCTCTGCTCCGTACACCTCGTACACACACGGCTCTGCTCTGTATACCTCGTACACACACGGCTCTGCTCTGTACACCTCGTACACACACGGCTCTGCTCCGTACACCTTGTACACACACGGCTCTACTCCATGCACGTCGTACACACACGGCTCCGCTCCGTACACCTCGTACACACACGGCTCTGCTCCGTACACCTCGTACACACACGGCTCTGCTCCGTACACCTCGTACACACACGGCTCTGCTCCGTACACCTCGTACACAGACGGCTCTGCTCCGTACACCTCGTACACAGACGGCTCTGCTTTGTACACCTCGTAAACACACGGCTCTGCTCCGTAACCTCGTACACACACGGCTCTGCTCCGTACACCTCGTACACACACGGCTCTGCTCCGTACACCTCGTACACACGCGGCTCTGCTCCGTACACCTCATACACACACGACTCTGCTCCGTACACCTCGTACACACACGGCTCGGCTCTGTACACCTCGTACACACACGGCTCTGCTCTGTACACCTTGTACACGCACAGCTCTGCTCCATACACCTCATACACACACGGCTCTACTCTGTACACCTCGTACACACACGGCTCCGCTCCGTACACCTCGTACACACACGGCTCTGCTCTGTACACCTTGTACACACACGGCTCTACTCCGTACACGTCGTACACACACGGCTCCGCTCCGTACACCTCGTACACACACGGCTCTGCTCCGTACACCTCGTACACACACGGCTCTGCTCCGTACACCTCGTACACACACGGCTCTGCTCCGTACAGCTCGTACACACACGGCTCTGCTCCGTACACCTCGTACACACACGGCTCTGCTCTGTATACCTCGTACACACACGGCTCTGCTCTGTACACCTCGTACACACACGGCTCTGCTCTGTACACCTCGTACACACACGGCTCTGCTCTGTACACCTTGTACACACACGGCTCTACTCCGTACACACGGCTCTGCTACATTCACACTGTAAATCCCTCCTGACGTTTTCACGACATGTTTGCCCAGCTTGTACACGTGACTCTGCTCCATACCCATCATACATGGCTCCACTCCTTACACATCGTACACGTGAGGCTGCGTTCCGTATATGTTGTATATACGCGGCTCCATTCCATATGTGCTGTTGACTCGCCCACCCCAGGGCTATGGGACACCCGGTGCCGGGCCGGACTAGTCCGGTGGTAGTCAGTGGTGGCTGGGCCCGGCTCCGTGGCCCTGGTGGGTGTCAGTAGAATATGTGGCTAGGTGAATAAAGTTTGTGTTCGTGACGCCACCGGTGGTATGCGGCTATTAAGCCGCCGCTGCTGTGTGAGGCCTCCGGGGTGATGGAATGGCAGCAATGGTGGTACTGCTCCCCACAGGTGGAGCGGTGCCCCGGGGCACAGTTGGTGCTGGTGAGTGTCTATGCAGCTGAAATAACAGAGACTACTCCAAGGGTGCAGTTCAAGTTCTTTACTCACAATTCTTGTCTGGGCCCAGGGGCCCTTGGACTGCTGGGACCACTGTCAGGGACCTCCGCCGTTTCTGGGTGATTCTGAGAGTAAAAGCCGGTACCCTTCTCTTTAGTGTCTCTATCTTCTGCTGTCTTCCTTAGCCTTGCCTTTGATAGGATAAACCTGGCTCGGCCTCCACTACAGCCTCCAGGCTGGGGGGTCACCTGTCGGCTGATTACCCCTTTTCTGGAAGTTCTGCTATGGGTTCTGGCCCGGGGAGTCTACAACGTTCCCTGGGCCTCGGTTTTTACTGTTTGGAGATGATCTTTGCACTCCTCCAGTCTCTAGGGACCGTCCCCTGTCGCAGCTTGATCCCTCCACCGATGTTATTGTGGACCAGGCCACCGTAGCTCTAAACTGCCCCGACAGCTATACAGACTACCCGTGGCCCTGCGACTCCTTCTGTCTTCTACGTGGTGTCACCTGGACCCTCCGAGTCCCAGGATCTTCACCAGGAAGCGTCTCTTTCTGTTTCTCTGCTCCTGTCTGACTTGGAGCTTTCTTTCCTTTCTCTTCTCCTCCTTGCCTGCCTCCAGCAGGCCTCCTCCTCCCTCCTTTCTCTCGTTCTTCTTCTCTAACTACATGCTGGCTCCTCACTCTCTCACTCCCTGAGGTAGACTGACTAAACTTGACCTTCCTCTCTGTGTCTGCTCTCAGATGGCTCCTCCCACCTCCCCAGTTGCTAAACTGTACCCTATAGGAGCAGGGATGGGTCTTACGGCCCCTCCCAGCATGCAGCATAGGCGGGTGACTGCCACTTTCCCTGGTCCCAGTATGTACCTAACAATGGGTGTAGTGTGGATTTACCAGGGGACCGGAGTTCACTCTCTTCCTCTCCCAGAATGGGGCATCACACCGCTGGATGGGGTGCAATTGTGAAGATGTAATTTACCCTCTCACTGTATATGCTGTACAGATTCCTATTTCAAGCTGGGTTCTTTGTCTTATTTGAACTACGTCTGTGTACATTTCTATTGTTGTAGGTAATCACCCCCTAAAATGCAAGGTTATATCCTCTTGAGGCACTTCCATCCCTGGGAGTAGGGGGAGGTGGGCCTAGAGTCCAACTAGGGTAAACTCTGCTTACCTGGGAGATTCAGGCAGAGTGAGCTGAAACTTGAAGGGAGCAGGAGCTCCAGCCTGTGTGGCTGTGGACACGGACGGAGCTAGGCCTGTGTGGCGGCCCGTGGGATTGTGTGGAACTCTTTGGACTACTGTAAGGACGATTGCTTTGTAATCCGGTCCGAGGATTGTCGGGAAGGGCCCCCGAATCTGTTTTACGTGGACTTATCGTGTGCTGTTCCAGTGTTCTTGTGAATAAATCTATTGGATCGTTCCTCGGCCTGTTGTCTCTCCTTGCTCTGCTGTACACCCCGTCACAAACTGGTTGGCAGCGGCGGGATCAGAGCAGAAGAAATGGAGGACAACAGCCAATCGACGTCTGAAACCAGAACCTCAGGATACAGGAACTGGACTGTGGCGAGTCTACAAACAAAGGCCCGTGAATTAGGTGTCGGCTACAAAGGACTCTCTAAGGAGCAACTAATTGAGGCATTGGAACACGCTTGCCTGCAAGATGGCACCGAGGAACAATTTCCACAGCAAGGGGAGCAAAGACGGGAGCCGGAGGTGAATACCCAAAAAAGTCAATGGGTTGTGTGGTACAAGGAAAAGATGGCACTGCTTGGAGATGAGGCCACCATAGAAGATAAGAGGGAGGCCATGCGTGGAGCTGAAGAGAAGGAGCGCAGGATGGAGGAGATGGCATTGCTGGATAAGCAGCTCGCTGTGGAAGCCGCGAGAGGTTCCAGACAGACTGTAACCCCAGCACCCATCATGAGGGAACTTCCCAGAGTGTCCCGCAAAGACTTCAAGCAGTTTAATGAGGCTGCTGGTGACATTGAGGGCTTCTTCCAGGACTTTGAGCATCAGTGTCGATTAATGGAAGTCCCAGAAAGGGAGCGCGTCCGGCATCTGGTTGGGCTCTTAGAGGGTGGAGCTGCTGCAGCCTATAGAGCTATGGACCATCGGTGGAACTGTGAGTATGCGGATATTAAACAGACTATTCTAGAACATTATGCTGTAACGCCAGACACTTACAGGACTCAGTTCCGTACTCTAGCATGTGATGAGGAAGTGTCCTTCAAGATGTATGCCCACAAACTCAAACATCTGTGGCATCGTTGGTTGGAGGCAGAGGAGGCCTTAACCTTAGAGACCGTCCTCCAGGTCCTCCTAAAAGAGCAGTTTTACTTCAAGTGCCCCGCTGAGATCTGGGAATGGGTGCGTGAGAGAAAACCAGCGACAGTGGAGGAAGCTGCTGCTCTAGCTGATGAGGTGCTCACCATCAAGCCTCAGTGGAGGGTTCTGTTGGAGGATGGAGAGACGCCTAACAGCTCCACAACACCGGATGCCCCCAGTTATTCTGTCCCCATTGTTCCCCGTTCCTCTAAGCCACCACATGTTGATACCCGTGTTAATGTGCCTCCAGTTGCTTCTACTGCACTTTCTGGAATACGCCGGGGAGAGGAAGTAACAGAGCGCAGGTGTTATGTTTGTAGGCATCCCGGGCATTTGCAGGCCTCATGCCCAGCCAGGCCATGGAGGAATCATCCTCAAACCCCTACAGCACCTTCAGGTGGGAGCCGGCCTCCAAGTTCCCCTACCCCTTACCCAAGAGGACGCCTTGGATGGAGGGAGACCCAGCTCAGATGCTATCAATGTGGACAGCCAGGGCATCGGCAAGTCTCCTGCCCAGCTGTTCAAATGAGGACTGATCCTGCGCCCAATCGGATTGTTAATTATTTACAGCCCAGCGCCATGGAGGAAGATGTGGCACCGCTATGTGAGGACTGGCCTAGTGACTCAGCCCATGTTGCACCACCAGGAGTTTACGGGGTGCGACCTGCAGTTATGACGACTTCTGCTCATCGAGGTAAGCACTTGCAGGAGGTTGTGCTGGATGGACAGAGACTTGTTGGATTTTGTGACTCGGGTGCTTTCCTCACACTGGCTGATCCCCGAGTGGTTCGGCCTGAGGCAATCCATAGAGGACCTGGGATTGTCATTGAACTGGCTGGTGGACAATGGAGGACTATTCCCACAGCCACTGTGGATCTGAGCTTTGGTTTTGGGGTCAGGCGATGTGTGGTTGGGGTGATGGGTGGTCTGCCTGCAGCTGTTCTCCTGGGCAATGATGTGGGAGAGCTACGATGCCAATTCGTGGCTGCATGAAGCCACATGTAAGTAACGCTCTGCCTGTGTGTACTTAACCAGTGACCTGTAGAGGTCCCTAGTACGTACACAAGTTGGGAGGGGGAGGGATTGTGAAGATGTAATTTACCCTCTCACTGTATATGCTGTACAGATTCCTATTTCAAGCTGGGTTCTTTGTCTTATTTGAACTACGTCTGTGTAAATTTCTATTGTTGTAGGTAATCACCCCCTAAAATGCAAGGTTATATCCTCTTGAGGCACTTCCATCCCTGGGAGTAGGGGGAGGTGGGCCTAGAGTCCAACTAGGGTAAACTCTGCTTACCTGGGAGATTCAGGCAGAGTGAGCTGAAACTTGAAGGGAGCAGGAGCTCCAGCCTGTGTGGCTGTGGACACGGACGGAGCTAGGCCTGTGTGGCGGCCCGTGGGATTGTGTGGAACTCTTTGGACTACTGTAAGGACGATTGCTTTGTAATCCGGTCCGAGGATTGTCGGGAAGGGCCCCCGAATCTGTTTTACGTGGACTTATCGTGTGCTGTTCCAGTGTTCTTGTGAATAAATCTGTTGGATCGTTCCTCGGCCTGTTGTCTCTCCTTGCTCTGCTGTACACCCCGTCACAGCAATGACCTGTGGCGACGGAAGCCTCAGGGGCGCCACACTCCCCCACAGCAAATCCCAGCACGTTCTCGGGCTGATAAAACAACAAAAACATGTGGAAGAACTGCAAAACATTTTTGTATGAGTAACATAAAACAATAAAACATTTCTTCCCTTTATGGGAGGCACAATGATTCGAACGTTACGAACTTCTTATAAAGAAAACTATGTGTGCACTTCCAATTCATTGCACGGTTCGGGCACATCCCCCATAATTCTGGTAGGGGGCACAACGGGTGCAACTATATACATTTTCGGCTACAACAAGTCCAGTAGCCTGGCAGTTCGTTCAGCTTCATTTTAAACGCAAGGCACATAAACAACATACCAGCCACTAAGTCCAGTGGCCTGGTAAGACATGACACAAAAACATTCACCGGGGACCACATTCCAGTTCCGTGGCCCGGTACATATAAACATGGGGGTGACATCTTCGAAAAGCATGAGGGGCAGTACAGCAGGAAAGGGTGTCATCTTCGAAAAGAACACTAGGGCAGAACACAAGGGACATCTTCACAAAGCATGAGGGGCAGACAGGGGCTATATACAGTTCAGCATCTTCTTACTTCTTTACATGTAGGGATTCTTCTCTGGCTCCCCACCTGGTAGCAGGTAGACAGCGGTCAGCACAGTCTGCGTCTGCTGGTCTTGGCGGGCCGCGCCTGGCATGGCGGCGGCCTGTATTGGAGTCGCTGCTGTGACCGATTCTTGACGGGCCGCACCTGGCGTGGCTGCGGCCTGGGCTTGGCGGGCCGCATCTGCGGCGTGGATTAACGTCGCCGCTGCGGCGGGATCTTGCTTGTCCGAGCGGGGTATCGCTGCTGGGGCCTGAGCTGGACGGGCCGGGCTTGGCGTCGCTGCTGCGGTGTGGATGGGCGCCGCTCCGGCGGTGAAATCTTGGCGGGCCGCACCTGGCGTGGCTGCGGCCTGGATCGGCGTCGCCGTGCCGGGCGTCTCTCCAGGGACCGCGGGAATGGCAGCGGGGGTTGGGGCACTCGCGCCGGCAGGGGCAGCATGGGACTCACCCCTCAGTAGCATCTCCGGTGTTCTGGCGGTCGCTGCTCCGCGCGTCGCTTGCCGGATCTGCTGCATCACCTCCGCCTGCAGCCTTTCACACCACTGGTCCATCTCCCAGCCCCACCAGTCAGCGGAGTCTAGCTCTGGATCGCTGCGTGTGGACGCCATTCTCTCTGCGTCTCCTTCTGCACGATCTCCCAGCAGCAGGCTCGTCGCTTCTTCTAGTAGCAGACTTTTGATGTTGCTCAGCAGCAGGCTGGTAACTTCCCGCTCCTTCATCCTGTCAGCCATCCTCCCGAACTCAGCCTTCAGCTCAGCGGCGGTCACAGGCCTGATCCAGGTGAGCTCTTCCTGGCCTCCGCTTACAGGAGGCATTTTCTCTCTCTGCTGGTCTGGCATTTTGACTTGTTCTGCCAGCCGGCCAGCTTTTCTAGGCGCCATTTCTTCTTCTTCCGCCTTCTATGGCGGGCACTGCTTCGCGCTCTTTTTTTGGACAAGGGGGCGGGGCTTCTCTTCGCGCCCTTTCTTCTTGCACGCCCCCCTTCTTCCCGCGCTCAGTGACTTCAATGGCGGCAGTTTCTCACAGTAAACACGGGCTATTTCACGATTCTTCAGGCGCACAGTACCCGGTGTGACCGGGCACGAAATCCTGTTCATGACGCCAAAGTTGACTCGCCCACCCCAGGGCTATGGGACACCCGGTGCCGGGCCGGACTAGTCCGGTGGTAGTCAGTGGTGGCTGGGCCCGGCTCCGTGGCCCTGGTGGGTGTCAGTAGAATATGTGGCTAGGTGAATAAAGTTTGTGTTCGTGACGCCACCTGTGGTATGCGGCTATTAAGCCGCCGCTGCTGTGTGAGGCCTCCGGGGTGATGGAATGGCAGCAATGGTGGTACTGCTCCCCACAGGTAGACTGACCAAACTTGACCTTCCTCTCTGTGTCTGCTCTCAGATGGCTCCTCCCACCTCCCCAGTTGCTAAACTGTACCCTATAGGAGCAGGGATGGGTCTTACGGCCCCTCCCAGCATGCAGCATAGGGGGGTGACTGCCACTTTCCCTGGTCCCAGTATGTACCTAACAATGGGTGTAGTGTGGATTTACCAGGGGACCGGAGTTCACTCTCTGCCTCTCCCAGAATGGGGCATCACACCGCTGGATGGGGTGCAATGACCTGTGGCAACGGAAGCCTCAGGGGCGCCACACTGTACACTCAAGGCTCTGCTCCTTACACGTCATACACACACGGCTCAGGTCTATAGACGTTACACACACACGGCTCTGCTCTGTACACAGCGTACACACTTGGGTCCACTCGAACATACCATACACACACGGCTCTGCAATGTAAATGTTGTACACGTTGTACACACACGGCTCTGCTCCGTACACCTCGTACACACACGGCTCCGCTCTGTACACCTCGTACACACACGGCTCTGCTCCGTACACCTCGTACACACGCAGCTCTGCTCCGTACACCTCATACACACACGACTCTGCTCCGTACACCTCGTACACACACGGCTCTGCTCCGTACACCTCATACACACACGACTCTGCTCCGTACACCTCGTACATACACGGCTCTGCTCCGTACACCTCATACACACACGGCTCTGCTCCGTACACCTCGTACACACGCGGCTCTGCTCCTCACACCTCATACACACACGGCTCTGCTACATCCAAACTGTAAACCCCTCCTGACCCTACACAAACTTCTCCTCATCTAGCCCCATGACACCCAGCACAGCAGAGTCCGGCATACACTGAGGAGCTGACCATGTGACCCCTGACTCCTCCCCTCCATGTGACATCATCACAGGTCCTGTAAGCACAGAGCAGCCATATATCTAGTGTGCGACTCTGCAGGTGGAGGTATGCTGGTATAGGAGGAGAGAGGACCCTGCCTGCGAGGGCTCACAGTCTACAGGGAATGGGTGATGGTACAATAGGTGAGGACAGAGCTGGTATATATAGCAGTATATATAGGGGTATATAGCAGGATGTGGACATACACCAGGATGGGGTATATAGCAGGATGCAGCCATACACCAGGATGGGGTATATAGCAGGATGCGGCCATACACCAGGATGAGGTATATAGCAGGATGCGGCCATACACCAGGATGGGGTATATAGCAGGATGCGGCCATACACCAGGATGGGGTATATAGCAGGATGCGGCCATACACCAGGATGGGGTATATAGCAGGATGCGGCCATACACCAGGATGGGGTATATAGCAGGATGCGGCCATACACCAGGATGGGGTATATAGCAGGATGCGGCCATACACCAGGATGGGGTATATAGCAGGATGCGGCCATACACCAGGATGGGGTATATAGCAGGATGCGTCCATACACCAGGATGGGGTATATAGCAGGATGCGTCCATACACCAGGATGGAGTATATAGCAGGATGCGGCCATATGCCAGGATGGGGTATATAGCAGGATGCGGCCATATGCCAGGATAGGGTATATAGCATGATGCGGCCATATACCAGGATGGGGTATATAGCAGGATGGGGGCTATGCCAGGATGAGGGACATATATATACAAGGCAGGAGCATCATATACAAGGCAGGAGGATCATTACCAGGATGGGGAACCTTAGTAGAGAATTTAGGGACATTACCCCCATAACAGTGTCAGCAGCAGATCCTCGCCCCATAACAGTGTGTCATGACCACATTTTTTGCTTAAAATTTTAGTTTTCTATTTTCCTTCAATAATACCAGGGTGCGTCTTATGAAAAATACGGTAGTTAGCAGTGCAGTTTTGGTCGATGGATTTTTTTTTAATAGTGGGTGTATGCTGGCATGTTTGAAGGAGGAGGTAAATACACCAGATGAGAAATAGGTTAAATATTTTAGTTAGGTAAGTGCTGACAGCTGGAGAAAGGGATATAATTTTGTTACCACATCCAATAGAGGGAACAAAGTGATCAGAAACATTAGAAAAAATATTGGATAATCCTCATGAAGGATCAATATTAAAAAAGTACCATGTTTTTCGAATTATAAGACGCACTTTTCCTCCTAAAAAGTTGAGAGGAAAATGGTGTGTGCGTCTTATAAGTCGAATGTAACTTACCAGCGGATGGTGGAGAGGGGTCGCAGGAGGCAGGGGCGATGCTGCGGGCTGTGTGCTGTTCTTTGAGCAGTGCTGATGCTGATATCGGGCTGTGCTTACTGTAGGGCGTAAGGCAGGGGCCATCCTGAAAATGTCGGCGGTGCAGACTTTTACATAATGGTGCCTGGAGTCGACGCGTGTGCAGATGAGATCTCTGCTTGTCATTGTCATGATTCACACCTGGATGAGCCACCACTGAGCCATTCCTGGTATCTTATCTCAGCGTTACCGGTCATGGGAGGGGTTAATTCCATTCTGCATCGTTTTAGAGGATAGGACCCTATATCCTGATGCTGCTCCTCTGGAACAGCGCCAGTAATAGTTCCTGCTCTGCAATGAGCGTGTCTGGCTCCCGTGACTTAACCTGATCTGTCCTGCCTCCCTGCTAATCCTGATCCGCGCCCTCCTCTTTTCGTCCATCCGTCCCTTGTTTCCTGACTCCCCGTTCCTGTCTGTAGTTGTTGTCCCAATCCTATCTGTCTGACCCTGGTCCTGACCTGTGTATCATCCACCCCTGTACATTACTTTGACTCCCCGGCCTCTGACCTGTATCCTCGTTCCCGACCTCGTCTCGTCTCTCCCTTCTGCTGTATATGTGACATCCCGGCTCCCGACCCCTGAATATCACCTGACTACGATTTGTTTACTCCTGTACTAGTGACAAGAACTCCTGTTGCAGACCCAGCTTCATGACTATTCTATCACCCTCTTATGGCTTATTTTCTAACTGCACATTGGAAATTTCTCTCCAATCTGTCTCACTGCCTCCACAACCAAGAGTGGCAGTCATTAAGCTGATAGCTCAATCTAGCAATGCACTGGCTCCAGGCACCATTTCTATGCTTGCTCCGCTGACAGCTTCTGGATATTTTTGCCTAAGAGCGCCCGGAGCGAGCATCCGGGACACCCGTCCCACCATCAGCATTGCCCTACTTAAGCACCACCCCTGCCTCCTGTGACCCCACCCCACCACCGCTGCCGCCCATCCTACCCCAGTACGACACCACCAGATTTTAAAATGGACCCCATATTTTTTTTAGCTCTAAATTTGGGGTGTGTCTTATAATCCGGTGTGTCTTATAAAATGAAAAATACGGAACTTCATTCTGAGCCAAGGATTATATTCCAGAGAGCTATAACAATTAAAAACATCTTTACACCAAGAAGGTTGAGAAATAATATATCCGATGCAGATATGAAGATGGTAATATATTGGGAGGAGTCATGGAATGCAATGTGAAAAAATGCTGTTGTTGCAAGATCATGAATTATGGAGTAAATGGAATAAAATCTAATAGTACATGAGAGGTTATCAAAATTAGACAACAGCTAAATTGTACCAGTGGTCATGGTATAAAGTGCAGTTGCGGTGTACAATATATGGGCCGCACTACACAGTCATTATGATCCAGAATGAATTGACATGGGCAAAATGCCAAGAATGGGTTTTTAAAACTCACCCTTTCTAGGCCTCTGACTATAAAACACCAAAAGTCTTTCGATATTAAAGTGACTCCTCTTGAGCAAATACCTCATGATGTGCCCAATCGAAAGAAAGTGTTAAACCACAAGGAATCATACTGGATATACAAGCTACAGAGCTTGTATCAACATGGTTTGAATGATGTGGTAGAGCAAAAAAATCGTCTATCTACATTGTGCCAGAATAAATTTTATCACAGGGAAAAGAACATCTATCCTGGATTTATTGAGAGTGCCGACTGAGGTCCATCATCTTTATCCATTGTTCCTGTGAGAACCCCGACGAAGGGGATCTTTCTTGCAGACCGCTCTTGCAGAATCTCATTTCTCGGAGAGGACAACACTCCATGATACAAGCTATCTCTGTTTATCTCCAGGTGAGTGCATATTATACCTCCAGTCCACTCATGAAAAACAACCAAACACTACACTCAGATCAGTGCCATGGTATCTCTCCCTTTCTTTCTCTGGTATCCTCAGGCTGGGGAGGCCCATGGTTATTTGCCCCTCCTCAGCCTAAAAATAGCAGCCTACAGCCTCCCAGAATTGTCACATCCATTAGATGTACAAATAAAATTGTAGCTTTGACAGGCGGCGACATCAGCAGTGTCGCCAGATCATCTGATCATGCTGATGATGTCAGACCTGCACCGTAGTGCCGCAGAGGGGTAAGAGCTTTTGTGGCAGTGATAAGGTAAATGCTCCAATGATGCCTTTTACAGAAGAGTTTTTTTTGTTTATTTATTTTGGATGGGGAACTTGTGAGTGGATGGTATGGTAGGATGAGTATGGTAGGATGAGTGTGAAGAGACAGTATGGAGGGAAAAGTATGAAGTGGATGTATGAAGGAAAAAAATGTGAGGAGACAATATGGGGTGGAGTGTGGGGGAACATTATGGGGGTAACTGTGAGAGAACAGCAAGGTGTAGTGTGAAGAGACAATATGGGGCTGAAAAGAGTGAAGGGACAGTATGAGGCAGAATAGAGTGAGGTGACAGTGATGGGAGGGAATAGAAGAGAAGAGACAGTATAGGGGTGTGTGTAAGGGAACAGTATGAGTTGGAAAAAGTGTAAGCGGACACAGTATATAGATTAGAAAGAGTGGGGATTTAAAGAGAAAGCAGCATGTGGGGGTCTGAGATCACATGAAGAATGCGACAGTATGCAAAGGGGGAGGGAGTGTGAAGATGGTGAACAATATAGAGACTAGGCAGTATAAGAGAATACAGTGTGAGGGTACAGTGTGAAGGGAGGTTCAGTAAAAACAGGAGGTAGCATGCTGGGGTTACTAAAGATAGGGACAGACTTAAATAAGAATGGACAGTGAGACAGTTACAGCTAATAAAGGCAGACAGAGTGTTGGTTACAGTGCATAAAGTTGGATAGTCTGGGGTCTATATTTTGTAGGAGAGGACAGTATGGAGGACATGTACCATAAGAAAAATAGTGTTGAGGTCATATTTTGTGCAGGGAACACAGTTAGTGGCAATTATTCAGTCAGTGATACAGCACAGGGCAGATATTTTTTTATTCACAAGCATTATAATGAGTTATTTTTAAGGCATCATATCACAATGTGTTGTAGAAGACGGAAGTCTGAAGACAAACTGTGGATGTGAAAAGTGATCTTGGCATCTCAACAAAATGGAGAACATAAGAAAGAGAATGACTCTAATCAGAGAAAATATCACCTATAAGGTTCCTGGGTGTAAATGTTTATGTATGATACTGACGACGTTTCATCAGTACGGTGATTCCTTTATAGCCTATATTATGTGGAATTCTTTATGGCGTTACATCATCATCTTCTCCCCATTCAGGTCCCTAAAATACCGGATCCTCTCAGTGGAGATCTTCTATATAAGAAAATTTTCCTGACCAAGAATGCATAGTAACAGGGACAAGATGGTGGAGAGGATATTACACCTCACCCTAGAGATCCTCTTCCAGCTTACTGGAGAGGTGAGAGATTCTGATGATGTCACATTACATCATTCTTATCTATGGGAATAACAGATGGACAGAACTGGAGAGGTGAGGACTCTGGAAATGTCTGTAGTGAGATTTATTAATGTGTCTCTCCATAACCAGGATTACACAGTAGTGAAGAAGACCTCTAGTGGGCGCTGTCAGGACCCTGTGTCTGAGGGATGGGGAAGACCCCTGAGCCCAATCACAGGGCCTCCACCTCACCCCCTGTTACATGAGGATATCAATGACCAGAAGATCCTAGAACTCATCTACAAGATGATTGAGCTGCTGACTGGAGAGGTGACACTGCTGGGAATGCTGGGACATTATACAGTAACGCTATGAAGGGATTGGGGGATGACGGTATCATTGTATGTGTCAGGTTCCTATAAGGTGTCAGGATGTCACCGTCTATTTCTCCATGGAGGAGTGGGAGTATTTAGAAGGACACAAAGATCTATACCAGGACGTCATGATGGAGGTTCCCCAGCCACAAACATCACCAGGTAATATACAAGACTAAATACACACCTCTTATAGTGAAGCTAGGCTTCTGGAATATAATTTATTTAAATTAAATATTATCTTAATTATGATCCTTCTGTGTGGTATATGGGCATCTTTTACACGTTGAAAAATGTTTTATTGGCTCATGTGGAGAAGTTGATTCTCTAAGCCGTAGTTCTGGGCGGGCAGGTATCTTCCAGCAGGGAAATAGTTAGCAGCAGCAATGTATGCCATCTGGAACAACTTTGAAATGCATAACCTCAGGAATGCACTGAATTATAGGCAAAAAGGAGACAAACTCAAAGAGATGTTACCTTGATTACAGAAATAATGTGTAAGTAGGACTGAAAATAATTACAAGCAGTGGGTAACTTGTTTATGACAGGTTGGTGATAATGATCCCCATAAAGCCTGCTTTACACACTTCAATAGATCTTTCAATCCGTCGTCGGGGTCAAGTTGTAAGTGACGCACATCCGGCATCGTTCGTGATGTATTTGCGTGTGAAACCTACATGCGATCGATATTGAACGAAAATACGGTGATCGCGTACACGTCGTTTATTCCTCATACATTGGACGTTTGGTAGTACGAAACTAGTGAATTGTAACGTGTGACATCCCTCATACGATTTTGATGTCAGAGGCTATGTGCGCAGGTGTGCGCTCTGCACCGCAGCTTAAAAAAGGTCTGCTTCAGAGCGCAGCTGAAAAGCTGCATTCTGAAGCGCCTCACAATGTCTGTCATTCACTAATCTCTGTCAGTCCGTCACTATCTCTGTCCCTCTCTCTCTCTCCATGTCAGTCTATCCCCCTCTCTCATATACTCACCGATCCCCGATCCCCGGCGCTGCACGGCGTTCACACTGCTCTGGCGGCTTTTACTGTTTTGAAAAAGCCGGCCGCCCATTAAACAATCTCGTATTCCCTGCTTACCCCGCCCACCGGCGCCTATGATTGGTTACAGTGAGACACGCCCCCCACGCTGAGTGACAGGTGTCACACTGCACCCAATCACAGCAGCCGGTGGGCGTGTCTATACTGTGTAGTGAAATAAATAATTAAATAATTAAAAAAAACGGCGTGCGGTCCCCCCCAATTTTAAAACCAGCCAGATAAAGCCATACGGCTGAAGGCTGGTATTCTCAGGATGGGGAGCTCCAAGTTATGGGGAGCCCCCCACCCTAACAATATCAGCCAACAGCCGCCCAGAATTGCCGCATACATTATATGCGACAGTTCTGGGACTGTACCCGGCTCTTCCCGATTTGCCCTGGTGCGTTGGCAAATCGGGGTAATAAGGAGTTATTGGCAGCCCATAGCTGCCAATAAGTCCTAGATTAATCATGTCAGGCGTCTATGAGACACCCTCCATGATTAATCTGTAAATTACAGTAAATAAACACACACACCCGAAAAAATCCTTTATTAGAAATAAAAAACACAAACACATTCCCTCATTACCAATTTATTACCCACAACAAAGCCCTCCTTGTCCGGCGTAATCCAGGATGATCCAGCGTCGCATCCAGCGCTGCTGCATGGAGGTGACCGGAGCTGCAGCAGACACAGCCGCTCCTGTCACCTGCACGCAGCTAATGAAGACAGCCGGCGATCAGCTGAGCTGTCACTGAGTTTACCCGCGGCCACCGCTGCATCCACGGTGGATGCAGCGGTGGCCGCGGGTAAACTCAGTGACAGCTCAGCTGATCGCCGGCTGTCTTCATTAGCTGCGTGCAGGTGACAGGAGCGGCTGTGTCTGCTGCAGCTCCGGTCACCTCCATGCAGCAGCGCTGGATGCGACGCTGGATCATCCTGGATTACGCCGGACAAGGAGGGCTTTGTTGTGGGTAATAAATTGGTAATGAGGGAATGTGTTTGTGTTTTTTATTTCTAATAAAGGATTTTTTCGGGTGTGTGTGTTTATTTACTGTAATTTACAGATTAATCATGGAGGGTGTCTCATAGACGCCTGACATGATTAATCTAGGACTTATTGGCAGCTATGGGCTGCCAATAACTCCTTATTACCCCGATTTGCCAACGCACCAGGGCAAATCGGGAAGAGCCGGGTACAGTCCCAGAACTGTCGCATATAATGTATGCGGCAATTCTGGGCGGCTGTTGGCTGATATTGTTAGGGTGGGGGGCTCCCCATAACGTGGAGCTCCCCATCCTGAGAATACCAGCCTTCAGCCGTATGGCTTTATCTGGCTGGTTTTAAAATTGGGGGGGGACCGTACGCCGTTTTTTTTAATTATTTAATTATTTATTTCACTACACAGTATAGACACGCCCACCGGCTGCTGTGATTGGGTGCAGTGTGACACCTGTCACTCAGCGTGGGGGGCGTGTCTCACTGTAACCAATCATAGGCACCGGTGGGCGGGGTAAGCAGGGAATACGAGATTGTTTAATGGGCGGCCGGCTTTTTCAAAACAGTAAAAGCCGCCAGAGCAGTGTGAACGCCGTGCAGCGCCGGGGATCGGGGATCGGTGAGTATATGAGAGAGGGCTGCTAACTTCAGTTACTCAGGAGATTAGCGGTCACCGGTGAGTCTTCACGGGTGACCGCTAATCAGGGCGCGACACAGACAGAGCCGCAGCATGACAATGAAGTCGGGTGAAGTTCACCCGAGTTCATTCTGACAGTGCGGCTCTGTCTGTGTCTGCTGTTATCTGCCATTCACCGCTGCTACATGGCTGTCTGTGTCTGCTGTCAGCGGCCATGTAGCAGAGCTGAACGGCAGATGACATAGTAAAAACGCATCCCTACACATTACACACGCTTGTCAAGACAATAAATAAAAAAAAAAAGGGTGCCCAATGCATACGTCACAGAACACATGATCTAAAGGATTGCACACAAAATTGATCAATTTAACATAGGCTACTAACGCACGTGTGACAGCAAATGAACAACCTACGTGCAATCTCATTAGATCGCATATGCGACCTGGGCGTGTCACATCGCATACGAGATCGCAGACCTAATTGTAAGGTGTAAAGCTGGCTTAAGATAGATTGAAATTTAAAACCATGCTGGTTTGTAGCATGGAAATCAAAAGTAGCAGACAAGAAGATTGCCTCCAGGCTGGAGCCTGGTACAAGCAACCGCCTGACAGATTTGTAACAATTGAGTACTATGAACCTTAAATTCCAACCCATGATCTCTGCCTGGGTTGATACTAAAACGCTTTAGAGTGAGGCTGTCAAAAGAGTTTGCTGGACTTCTTAAGAAACTCTGTGTTAACTAATGCAAAGGAAGGCGGCAATAGGAAAAGGGAGCAGGGGCTGGCACCAGAGCCGGGACAAGTGGATATATGTAGTCCAGTGAGTTTGGTTTATTATGAAAGATATCTTGTTAACAGTTCCTCGTAGCATTTATCACTTTTCAAAATTTTGGTGTGTACTTTTTTAAGCTCTCTTTCACTAAACCTCCATACACTCCATCACTGCCACTCTTAAGGGGGCTTTACACGCAGCGATATCGCTAGCGATATCGCTGGTGAAAGCACCAGCCCCCGTCGTTTGTGCGTCACGGGCAAATCGCTGCCCGTGGCGCACAATATCGTTAGGAGCCGTCACACGGGACTTACCTGCCTAGCGTTGTCGCTGTTGCCGGCTAACCGCCTCCTTTCTAAAGGCCGCTTTACACGCTACGACATCGCTAAAGCGATCTCGTTGGGGTCACGAAATTTGTGACACACATCCGGCCGCGTTAGCGATGTCGTTGCGTGTGACACCTATTAGCGATTTTGAATCATTGCATAAACGTTCAAAATCGCTAATTGGTGACATGCCCCCTAATCTTATCGTTGCTGCTGCAGTAACAATGTTGTTCGTCGTTCCTGCGGCAGCACACATCGCTATGTGTGACACCGCAGGAACGAGGAACCTCACCTTACCTGCGCCCCGGACGCAATGAGGAATGAAGGAGGTGGGCGGGATGTTACGTCCCGCTTATCTCCGCCCCGCCGCTTCTATTGGACGGCCGCTTAGTGACGTCGCTGTGACGCCGAATGAACCGCCCCCTTAGAAAGGAGGCGGTTCGTCGGTCTGTGACGGGTATGTGTGACGGGTTCGCGCAATTTTGTGCTCCACGGGCAGCGATTTTCCCGTGTCGCACAAACGATGGGGGCGGTTTCGCACGCTAGCGATATCGGTAACGATATCGCTGCGTGTTAAGAGGCCTTAAGGGGGCGGTTCGTGCGGCGTCACAGCGGCGTCACTAAGCGGCCGCCTAATAGAAGCGGAGGGGCGGAGATGAGCGGGCCGAACATCCCGCCCACCTCCTTCCTTCCGCATTAACGGCGGCCGCAGGTAAGCTGTAGTTCGTCGTTCCCGAGGTGTCACACATAGCGATGTGTGCTGCCTCGGGAACGACGAACAACCTGTATCCTCAACAATCAACGATTTTTGGGGAAGGAACGACGTGTCAACGATGGACAATTAGGTGAGTAATTTCCATCGTTAACGGTCGTTCTTGTGGTGATACACGCAACGACGTCGCTAACGATGCCGGATGTGCGTCACGGAATCCGTGACCCCGGCGATATATCGTTAGATACGTCGTTGCGTGTAACGGGGCCTTAAGGCTTAAGACACACAGCATGAAAATCGGACCGAGTGGAATGCGATAAAACCTCGCATTCCACTCGGACCAATATTAACCTATATGTCAGCAGCCATGGGCGATTATTTTCTCAGCCCCAATCGGACTGAGAAAACAATCGTAGCATGCTGCGATTGTAATGCGAGACTCTTTCTCTTGCACCCATTCAAGTCTATGGGGCGAGAGAAAGATCGCACTGCACTCGCAGTACACCGGTGTTCCGCGAGTGCAGGGCGGGAATGGCAATAGCCGGCTATGGAGGAGAGGGGGAGATAAATCCCTCCCTCCCCTCCTCCGTGCCGGCCCGCCCCTCCTCACCGCTGGCCCGCCCCTCCTCATTGCCGGCCTGCCCCCCGTAGCTGTGGTCCAATTGCTCTATTGGACCTCAGTCGCAATGACACTCGGCTCCTGCTGTGCTGCCAGCGCGAGCCGAGTGTCATGCGAGGATCGCATTAGTTCCCGTGTGGCCTCGGCCTTACAGTCTCCAACAAAACGTGGAACCAGTGGTCAATTGACTGGTGTTTGTGGCATCATTACTTCCCACAAAGTAGAGACCATCAGAGCGGCAGGACTGGAGCTGAGAGATGGATTCCAGATGTAATAAGACTTATTTTTATCCATATATCTGGATTGCTTTCCATTGTTAACTTTAAAAATAGAGCTGAAAATCTATTTAATATCATTGTTTTTATGGAAAACTAATAGGTCACGTCTGGCGTCTGAGTGCCACATTATAATTTCACTTGACTTGTTGGTGTATGTTGTGTGGTGCCCAAAAACTAGCAAATCTGGTGTTTTTGATTTTTTTTCTTTATGCAGTTTACCTTTTCTGTTAATCTATTATACTTTCATTGTATGAACTTTTATGTACGTGGTGATAACAATTATGCTTAGTTTTTAATTTTGAAAAATTACAGTGTATATAAGAGAAATAAAGTCTAGTGCTGTAAATGATTAGTGGGTACCGTTTCCCCGAAAATAAGACACTGTCTTATATTTTTTTTCTCTGTCGCTCCATTGGGAGACCCAGACAATTGGGTGTATAGGCTATGCCTCCGGAGGCCACACAAAGTATTACACTAAAAGTGTAAAGCCCCTCCCCTTCTGCCTATACACCCCCCGTGCTCTCACGGGCTCCTCAGTTTTCATGCTTTGTGCGAAGGAGGCTGTCATCCACGCATAGCTCCACAGCTTAGTCAGCAGCAGCTGCTGACTATGTCGGATGGAAGAAAAGAGGGCCCATAACAGGGCCCCCAGCATGCTCCCTTCTCACCCCACTCTTGTCGGCGGTGTTGTTAAGGTTGAGGTATCCATTGCGGGTACGGAGGCTGGAGCCCACATGCTGTTTTCCTTCCCCATCCCCTTTAGGGCTCTGGGTGAAGTGGGATCCTAACCGGTCTCCAGGCACTGAGACCGTGCTCCATCCACAGCCCCTGGGGACTCTGCTGGACAAGGAGCCGAGTATCGTCAGGGACAAGGCCCTGCTACTTTGAGGTACTCTGTGTCCCCGTGGGGACCGCGCACAGAAACACTCCAGCATTGCTGGGTGTGTTAGTGCACCGGGGACCGCAGCGCTGACCGCGCTTGTGCCATCACACACTGCAGCGTGCTGGGTGTGTTAGTTTACTGGGGACTACCGCGCTGACCGCGCGCTGCCATTTCACATTGCAGCGCGGCTGGGAACGTTAGTACGCCGGGGACTACCGCGCCGACCGCGCTTATACGCCGGCCGCGCTTATAACTTTAGTCCCCGGCTTTTGCGGCCTAGTCTCACTCTTTTCCCGCCCCCAGGCCTGCCAGTCAGGGGAAGGGCGGGACGCTGTACAGGACGTCAGCGCTGAGGGCTGGAACGTGCTTTGCATACTCCACCCCCCTCACTGTGCACAGTGGGGCACCGGATTCCCGCACTTTCTAGGGCACGCCCACGGCCCCCTCCTCTCCTCAGGACGCCGGCAGCCATTCCTGTCAGCTCTTCTGACGCTGGAGAGGGGAGACAAGCTCTGGGAGAGCCAGGCAGGGATTCTGGTGACCACACAACCGCTTTGAGCGGTCGGTAAGCAGCACCTGAGGTGCTGGCCCCACTAGTGCAGAAGTGTACTTAAAGATTATATGATTATAGGCTATACTTTACACTGTATGGTGCACGGCTGATTTTTGGCTATATACCCTCCTGGATTGCTCAGAGGAGACAACAGCATGTCGTCCGCAAAAAGCAAGGGTGCCAAAGCACAGGCTTACTATGCTGCCTGCGCCGCATGTACGGCTATACTACCGGCAGGTTCCACTGACCCTCATTGTGTGCAATGCTCGGCCCCTGTGGCACTTGCTCAGCCGGAGCCTCTGCTAAGGGTGGCCCAGGGGGAACCACCTGCTAACACTGTCCAGGTGACAGGGACGGAGTTTGCAGTTTTTACTGATAGACTTTCTGAGACTATGGCTAAGATACTAGAAGCCTTGCAGTCCAGACCGGTGTCTCAGACCATGGGCACTGTGGAATCATTGCTCCCTGGTCCCCCTCAGTTGGAACAACAATGTCCTCCCGGGGTGTCTCATAGTTCCCAGGGTGAGGTCTCTGACACGGACCGCAGCCCCAGACCGCGTAAGCGAGCTCGCTTGGAAATTCCCTCGACATCATCACATTGTTCAGGGTCTCAGCGGGAGGACTCTCTGTATGATGAAGCGGAGGTAGCTGATCAGGATTCTGATCCTGAGGCCGCTCTCAACCTTGATACTCCTGATGGGGACACCATAGTGAATGATCTTATCGCGTCCATCAATCAAATGTTGGATATTTCCCCCTCAGCTCCTCCAGTAGAGGAGTCAGCTTCTCAGCAGGAGAAATTCCGTTTCAGGTTTCCCAAGCGTACAACGAGTATGTTTCTGGACCACTCTGACTTCAGAGAGGCAGTCCAGAAACACTGAGCTTGTCCAGATAAGCGTTTTTCCAAGCGCCTTTCCAAGCGACTCAGTGTCCCAAGGTGGATCCTCCAATCTCCAGACTGGCGGCTAGATCCATAGTTGCAGTTGAAGATGGGGCTTCACTCAAGGATGCCACTGACAGACAGATGGAGCTCTGGTTGAAATCCATCTATGAAGCTATCGGCGCGTCTTTTGCTCCAGCATTCGCAGCCGTATGGGCACTCCAAGCTATCTCAGCGGGTCAAGCGCAAATTGACGCATTCACACGTACGTCTGCGCCGCAAGTGGCGTCCATAACCTCTCAAACGTCGGCATTTGCGTCCTACACTATTAATGCTGTCCTGGACTCTGCGAGCCGTACGGCGGTTGCAGCCGACAATTCGGTGGCAATACGCAGGGCCTTGTGGCTACGGGAATGGAAGGCAGATTCGGCTTCCAAAAAGTGCTTAACCAGTTTGCCATTTTCTGGCGACCGTTTGTTTGGTGAGAGATTAGATGAAATCATCAAACAATCCAAGGGAAAGGAAACATCCTTACCCCAGGCCAAACCAAACATACCCCAACAGCGGAGGGGACAGTCGAGGTTTCGGTCCTTTCGGGGTGCGGGCAGGTCCCAATTCTCCTCGTCCAAAAGGCCTCAGAAGGATCAGAGGAACTCCGATTAATGGCGGTCTAAGTCACGCCCTAAAAAGACCGCCGGAGGTGCCGCTACCAAGGCGGCTTCCTCATGACTTACGACCTCCTCACACCGCATCCTCGGTCGGTGGCAGGCTCTCCCGCTTTTGCGACACCTGGCTGCCACAAGTAAAAGACCGTTGGGTGAGAGACATTCTGTCTCACGGTTACAGGATAGAGTTCAGCTCTCGTCCTCCGACTCGATTCTTCAGAACATCTCCGCCTCCCGAGCGAGCCGATGCTCTTCTGCAGGCGGTGGGCACTCTGAAGGCAGAAGGAGTGGTGGTCCCGGTTCCTCTTCAGCAACAGGGTCACGGTTTTTACTCCAACCTGTTTGTGGTTCCAAAGAAGGACGGGTCTTTCCGTCCTGTCCTGGACCTAAAACTGCTCAACAAACACGTAAAGACCAGGCGGTTCCGGATGGAATCCCTCCGCTCCGTCATCGCCTCAATGTCCCAAGGAGATTTCCTTGCATCGATCGATATCAAAGATGCTTATCTCCACGTACCGATTGCTCCAGAGCATCAGCGCTTCCTGCGCTTCGCCATAGGAGACGAACACCTTCAGTTCGCGGCGCTGCCGTTCGGCCTGGCGACAGCCCCACGGGTTTTCACCAAGGTCATGGCTACAGTAGTTGCGGTCCTCCACTCTCAGGGTCACTCGGTGATCCCTTACTTAGACGATCTGCTGGTCAAGGCACCCTCTCAAGAGGCATGCCAACACAGTCTCAACGCTACTCTGGAGACTCTCCAGAGTTTCGGGTGGATCATCAATTTTCCAAAGTCAAATCTGACACCGGCCCAATCACTGACATATCTTGGAATGGAGTTTCATACCCTCTCAGCGATGGTGATGCTCCCGCTGAACAAACAGCGGTCACTGCAGACAGGGTTGCAATCTCTCCTTCAAGGTCAGTCACACCCCTTGAGGCGCCTCATGCACTTCCTGGGGAAGATGGTGGCAGCAATGGAGGCAGTCCCTTTCGCGCAGTTTCACCTGCGTCCTCTTCAATGGGACATCCTACGCAAATGGGACAGGAAGTCGACATCCCTCGACAGGAACGTCTCCCTCTCTCAGGCAACCAAAGCTTCCCTTCGGTGGTGGCTTCTTCCCACTTCATTATCGAAGGGGAAATCCTTCCTACCCCCATCCTGGGCGGTGGTCACGACGGACGCGAGTCTGTCAGGGTGGGGAGCAGTCTTTCTCCACCACAGGGCTCAGGGTACGTGGACTCAGCAAGAGTCCTCCCTTCAGATCAATGTTCTGGAGATCAGGGCAGTGTATCTTGCCCTAAAAGCGTTCCAGCAGTGGCTGGAAGGCAAGCAGATCCGAATTCAGTCGGACAACTCCACAGCGGTGGCTTACATCAACCACCAAGGCGGAACACGCAGTCGGCAAGCCTTCCAGGAAGTCCGGCGGATTTTGATGTGGGTGGAAGCCACGGCCTCCACCATCTCCGCAGTTCACATCCCGGGCGTAGAAAACTGGGAAGCAGACTTTCTCAGTCGTCAGGGCATGGACGCAGGGGAATGGTCCCTTCACCCGGACGTGTTTCAGGAGATCTGTTGCCGCTGGGGGATGCCGGACGTCGACCTAATGGCGTCCCGGCACAACAACAAGGTCACGGCATTCATGGCACGATCTCACGATCACAGAGCTCTGGCGGCAGACGCCTTAGTTCAGGATTGGTCGCAGTTTCAACTCCCTTATGTGTTTCCTCCTCTGGCACTGTTGCCCAGAGTGTTACGCAAGATCAGGGCCGACTGCCGCCGCGCCATCCTCGTCGCTCCAGACTGGCCGAGGAGGTCGTGGTACCCGGATCTGTGGCATCTCACGGTCGGCCAACCGTGGGCACTACCAGACCGACCAGACTTGCTGTCTCAAGGGCCGTTTTTCCATCTGAATTCTGCGGCCCTCAACCTGACTGTGTGGCCATTGAGTCCTGGGTCTTAGCGTCTTCAGGATTATCTCAAGAGGTCATTGCCACTATGAGACAGGCCAGGAAACCAACGTCCGCCAAGATCTACCACAGGACGTGGAAAATATTCCTGTCGTGGTGCTCTGCTCAGGGTTTTTCCCCCTGGCCATTTGCCTTGCCCACTTTTCTGTCCTTCCTTCAATCCGGATTGGAAAAGGGTTTGTCGCTCGGCTCCCTTAAGGGACAAGTCTCTGCGCTCTCTGTGTTTTTCCAGAAACGCCTAGCCAGACTTCCACAGGTACGCACGTTCCTGCAGGGGCTTTGTCACATCGTCCCTCCTTACAAGCGTCCGTTAGAACCCTGGGATCTGAACAGGGTGCTGATGGTTCTTCAGAAACCACCGTTCGAGCCAATGAGGGATATCTCTCTCACGCCTTTCGCAGAAAGTGGTTTTCCTAGTAGCAATCACTTCACTTCGGAGAGTGTCGGAGCTAGCAGCGTTGTCATGCAAAGCCCCTTTCCTGGTGTTTCACCAGGACAAGGTGGTTCTGCGTCCGGTTCCGGAATTTCTCCCTAAGGTGGTATCCCCCTTTCATCTCAATCAGGATATCTCCTTACCCTCTTTTTGTCCTCATCCAGTTCACCAATGTGAAAAGGATTTGCACTTGTTAGATCTGGTGAGAGCACTCAGATTCTACATTTCTCGTACGGCGCCCCTGCGCCGCTCGGATGCACTCTTTGTCCTTGTCGCTGGCCAGCGTAAAGGGACACAAGCTTCCAAATCAACCCTGGCTCGGTGGATCAAGGAACCAATTCTCGAAGCTTATCGTTCTTCGGGGCTTCCGGTTCCCTCAGGGCTGAAGGCCCATTCTACCAGGGCCGTGGGAGCGTCCTGGGCCTTGCGGCACCAGGCTACGGCTCAGCAGGTGTGTCAGGCAGCTACCTGGTCGAGCCTGCACACTTTCACGAAGCACTATCAGGTGCATACCTATGCTTCGGCAGATGCCAGCCTAGGTAGACGAGTCCTTCAGGCGGCGGTTGCCCACCTGTAGGACGGAGCCGTTACGGCTCTATTATGAGGTATTATTTACCCACCCAGGGACTGCTTTTGGACGTCCCAATTGTCTGGGTCTCCCAATGGAGCGACAAAGAAGAAGGGAATTTTGTTTACTTACTGTAAATTCCTTTTCTTCTAGCTCCAATTGGGAGACCCAACACCCGCCCCTGTTTTTTTGTGTGTACACATGTTGTTCATGTTGAATGGTTTCAGTTCTCCGATATTCCTTCGGATTGAATTTACTTTAAACCAGTTTATAATTTTTTCCTCCTTCTTGCTTTTGCACCAAAACTGAGGAGCCCGTGAGAGCACGGGGGGTGTATAGGCAGAAGGGGAGGGGCTTTACACTTTTAGTGTAATACTTTGTGTGGCCTCCGGAGGCATAGCCTATACACCCAATTGTCTGGGTCTCCCAATTGGAGCTAGAAGAAAAGGAATTTACGGTAAGTAAACAAAATTCCCTTCTTTGCCCCCAAAAAGCACTAGGTTTTATTTTTAGGGGATGTCTTATTCTCGAGGAGACATGGTTGGGGGTAAGTTTACCCCCCCACAAAAAGCAGACCCACCCTTTCCCAGGATTATCATACCAGCACCGGGTTTCTGCATGGCTCCCAGGTCCTCCTGTGATCTCCGGCGGGCGCTCCCAGCAGATATGTTGCACGCCGTCTTCCCCTGCGTCTGGCCGACACATACATCAGATCACACGCTCCTACACATACAGTACATAGACACACACACATCAGATTCCACATCATTCCTCCCTGTGATCTTCCGCGGGTGCTCCCAGCAGGTATGCTGCACGCCATCCTCCTCTACGTCTGGACAAAACTCACATACATCAGTACACACACTCGCACATCAGATAGCATACACTCACACACACTCCCTAAATCGCACATACTAGTACAATCACGCACACACACTCACCACATCCAGTGATACCACTTGCTTCTGGCCATGTGATGCTTCCATCCGCAGGTCCTGGAGGCTCCACTGCACAGCGTCGCAGGTCCTTACGCCGCCGAGAAGCAAGCAATATCGCTGGATGTGGAAAGTGTGTGTATGCGATCTGTAGTGTGAGTGTGTGTGTGTGTGTGTGTGTGTGTGTGTGTGTGTGCGTTCTCGTGTGTGTATATATGTGAGCTGATGTGTGTGTGTGTGTTCCGCCGCAGGACCTTCATGCATTCCACTGCTCCCGGTTGGCATCGGTGAGTATGATTGCGGGGTCTTCTCTCTTCTTTCTTTAGGGGTGTCTGATTTCTATAATGAAGTCTCCTGCAGTATTCTTTCACTTTTTTACCACTGCATGGACACTTCATTATTGAACCGCGACTAGGTCTTATTTTCCCGGATGTCTTATATTTAAGCCTCCCTGAAAACTCCTGCTAGGTCTTATTTTCTTGGGGAGGTCTCATTTTTGGGGAAACGTGGTAGTTATGGTTTACATCACCGCTCTAAAAAATTACTATCTCAATAGAATTTTTTTTGTCCAAGCAATACATTCCTTCTGTAACATTCTTACCTGGTTTCAAGCACCAAGGTCAAGCACCCATATCTTGTAGAGGTCACTGTTACCAATTCATTAGGATATCTCAATACCCCCATATTAGTTCTATAGAAACTTAAAGTGTAAGATAATTTTATAAGTAAATTAAATTTTGTGACATGTTTAGCAATTTGTTTGAACATTTTTATATCAAGATGTCATTTCCATATAGCTTTAAAATGATGGTATTCAAAAATTATTTAAAAAAACCCTCTAATTTATTCTTCATAGGTGACTGTATCAGAAACTCCCAGGAAGATGTGATAACTTCAGATTTTAAAGCAGATGATTGTGGTATCCCACAAGATACATATGCAGAGAATGCCATTATCCCAGATCTTTGTTTAGCCCTGTCATGCGATCCTTTTCAAAAGTTACTTTATTCTGATTCATCACAGTCTTATAAGCAAAGCAAAATTCACAGAAGGTATGTTGAACCATCTTCTGAAACAATAGAGAAACCATTTTCATGTCCAGAATGTGACACTCAAGAATCAACTCTTATTGAACATCTACAAACTCACACAATTGAGAAGCCATGTTTCAACTGTGGAAAATTGTTTAACCAGAATTCAGATTGTGCTGCACATCAAAGAATTCACACAGTTAAAGGACATTTTTTATGTTTAGCATGTGAGAAATGTTTTAAGAAGAAATCAAGTAATGAGAAAATTCACACAATGGAGAAGACATTTACTTGTTCAGAATGTGGGAAATGTTTTCATGTAAAATTAAAACGTGATATACATCAGAGAACTCACACAGGGCAGAAGACATTTTCATGTTGTGAATGTGGCAAATGTTTTAGCCAGAAATCAGAACTCATTGCACATCAAAGAACTCACACAGGAAAAAGGCAATTTATATGTTCAGAATGTGGGAAATGTTTTATGCATAAATCACGTCTTGCTGCCCATCAAAGAGTTCACACAGGAAAGAAGCCATATTCATGTTATGAATGTGAGAAATGTTTTAAACAGAAATCAGATCTTATGGCACATGGCAGAACTCACACAGGAGAGATGCCGTTTATATGTTCAGAATGTGGGGAACATTTTAGCTTGAAATCATATCTTGTTAAACATCAGAGAAGTCACAAAAGACTGAAGCAATTTTTATGTTCGGAATGTGGAAAATGTTTTAACCACAAATCAATTCTTGTGAAACATGAGAGAATTCACACAGGGGAAAGGACATTCTCTTGTTCAGAGTGTAAGAAATGTTTTAACCTAAAATCACAACTTGATAGACATCAGAAAAGGCACACAGGGGGGAAGCAATTTTCATGTTCAGAATGTGAGAAATGTTTCACAGAGAAATCAGAGCTAATTGCACATCAAAGAAGTCACACAGGAGTAAGGCCATTTATATGTTTGGAATGTGGGAAATGTTTTACGCATAAATCATATCTTGCAGCACATAAAAGGGTTCACACAGGAGAGAAACCATTTTCATGTTCTGAATGTGGGAAATGTTTTACCCAAAAATCAGCTCTTAATAAACATCAGAGAGTTCATACAGGGGAGAAGCCATATCCATGTTCTGAATGTGACAAATGTTTTACTCAAAAAACAGATCTTAATACACACCAGAGAGTTCATACAGGGGAGAAGCCATTTTCATGTTCTGAATGTGGGAAATGTTGCTCCCAAAAATGTGATCTTGTTAAGCATGAGAGAATTCACACAGGGATAAATCCTTATTCATGTTCAAAATGTGGAAAATGTTTTAAACAGAAATCCGATCTTAAGGGACATGAAAGAATTCACACAGGGGAGAAGCCATTTATATGTTCAGAATGTGGTAAATGTTTTAAGAAGAAATCATATCTTGCTGCACATGAAAGAGTTCACACAGGGGAGAAACCATTTTCATGTTCTGAATGTGGCAAATGCTTTAACCAAAAATCAGATCTTAATAAACATCAGAGAGTTCATACTGGGGAGAAGCGATATTCATGTTCTGAATGTGGCAAATGTTTCAACCAAAAATCAGATCTTAATGCACATCAGAGAATTCATACAGGAGAGAAGCCATTTTCATGTTCTGAATGTGGGAACTGTTGTTATCGAAAATCTGACCTTGTTAAACATAAGAGAATTCACACAGGGGAAAAGCCTTATTCATGTTCTGAATGTGGAAAAGGTTTTACCTCGAAGTCACATCTTGTAAGACATCAGAAAATCCACACAGTGCAGAAGCCATTTTGATGTCTAGTATGTGGGAAATATTTTCAACAGAAATCAGACATGAAAGAATTCACACAGGGGCGAGGCCATTCATGTGATCAGAATATGGAAAATATTTTATCTACAAATAAAATCTTGCTTCACATCAGAGAAATCAGACAGGATAGAAGACATTGTAATCTGCAGCGTGAGGCAGTTGCTTTAACCTATTATCTACCAATGTCCTTTTTTTGGGACGCCTTTTTTTTTTGCTTCTAGTAACTAAGATTTTATAATTAGGTCCAATTTTTTGTGTTGTGTTTGTAAAATAAATGTTTTCAAACCAGGAAATCATGGCATTGTCATTTTTAATTGAATATTCTTCCACCCAGAGAGCTTTTCAAAACTCCTATTTTCGAGGTTTTTTCAAAATTAGGATAATAAGCTAAAATTATTATTTAAAATGACAGTTCTGTGATCACAAAGTTATTAGCACTATTGTTTATACTTGAAGGAAGGTATATAATGCAATGGCATTGATGTAGATTTACCAAGGGTTGAGTTATATTCAAGTGAAATTGCCGTCACATTTTTGGGACATTGGCAGAATGCACTATCTATTTTCGATGTTTTTTTTTTTTACATGGAAATTTTTGTTTGATTCACTAGTTTTTTCTGATATGGCAGGCAGAGGTCTTTTAGTTTAATTTTTTCCTTCTTAGGCGGGCTTTGCACGCTGCGACATCGCAAGCCGATGCTGCGATGCCGAGCGAGATAGTCCCTGCCCCCGTCGCAGCTGCGATATCCTTGTGATAGCTGCCGTAGCGAACATTATCGCTAAGGCAGCGTCACATGGACTCACCTGTCCTGGGACGTCGCTCTAGCCGGCGAACCGCCTCCTTATTAAGGGGGCGGGTCGTGTGGCATCACAGCGACGTCACATGGCAGGCGGCCAATAGGAGCGGAGGGGCGGAGATGAGCGGGATGTAAACATGCCGCCCACCTCCTTCCTTCCGCATATGCTACGGAAGCCGCAGTGACGCCGGTAGGAGATGTTCCTCGCTCCTGCGACTTCACACACAGCGATGTGTGCTGCCGCAGTAGCGAGGAACAACATCGGACCGTCGCGTCAGCGGAATTATGGATTACGCCGATTACGCGATGTCGTAGTGTGCAAAGCCCGCCTAAGGCTGCTTTCACACATCAGTTTTTTTGCATCAGGCACAATCCGGCTCAAAAATCTATGCAACGGATGCGGCGAAAAAAACGGATTCATTGCATAAGTTTTTCCATGCGGCCCGTCCGTTTTTTGACGGATCCTGTTTGATACTGAACATGCGCAGTTCAAAAAACGCATCCGGCCGCCGGATACAGTTTTTGGCCGCAGGATGCTGCATTCAGCGTCCATAGGCTTGCATTGTAAATCGCGCCGGATCTGGCACAATGCGGTTTTTCGCCGCAGACAAAAAACGTTGCAAGCAACGTTCCATCTGGCCGCCGCATTGGCTAAATATGCCGCTTCCAGCAAAAAACGGACGCAACGCAAGGCCATGCGGCACAATACGTTGCTAATGCAAATCTATGAGGAAAAAACGCATCCGGCGGCGGCAAAAAAAAAACCGGATGCGTTTTTTCTACAAAGCACTGGATTGTGCCTGATTGCAAAAAAACTGATGTGTAAAAGCAGACTTACCAGATAGTCTGGAAATCCCTCCCCCCTTCCCCAGTACCTTTCTGACTATATATGCTTTGTGAAACCTGATATCTTAGCTGGACTGGAGACACTCAGGAGAACAGACCCTGTTAAGGTACCGTCACACTAAGCAACTTACCAGCGATCCCAACAACGATAGGGATCGCTGGTAAGTTGCTAGGAGGTTGCTGGTGAGATGTCACACTGCGACGCTCCAGCGATCCCACCAGCAACCTGACCTGGCAGGGATCGCTGGAGCGTCGCTACACGAGTTGCTGGTGAGCTCACCAGCAACCAGTGACAAGCCCCCAGCGCCGCGTGGAAGATGCTGCGCTTGGTAACTAAGGTAAATATCGGTAACCAACCCGATATTTACCTTGGTTACCACCGCACGGAGCTACACGTGCGGAGAGCAGGGAGCAGCGCACACTGAGCGCTGGCTCCTTGCTCTCCTAGCTACAGCACACATCGGGTTAATTACCCGATGTGTGCTGCAGCTAAATGTGCACAGAGCAGGGAGCAGCGCACAATGCTTAGCGCTGGCTCCCTGCTCTCCTAGCTACAGCACACATCGGGTTAATTAACCCGATGTGTCCTGCAGCTAGCTACATGTGCACAGAGCAGGAGCCGGCACTGACAGTGAGAGCGGCGGAGGCTGGTATCGAAGGTAAATATCGGGTAACCAAGGACAGGGCTTCTTGGTTACCCGATGTTTACTGTGGATACCAGCCTCCGCAGAAGCCGGCTCCTGCTGCCTGCACATTTAGTTGTTGCTGTCTCGCTGTCACACACAGCGATCTGTGCTTCACAGCGGGACAGCAACAACTAAAAAATGGCCCAGGACATTCAGCAACAACCAACGACCTCACAGCAGGGGCCAGGTTGTTGCTGGATGTCACACACAGCAACATCGCTAGCAACGTCACAAAAGTTGTTCGTTAGCAGCGATGTTGCTAGCGATGTTGCTAGCGATGTTGCTTAGTGTGACGGGGCCTTTACTTGCTGGCTTGTCAGACATTGTTTACGATCACATCACAGTATATAAGGTTGGTATTTTATGTTTTTATTCATCACAATTGTTTATTTAGCTTGTTTTATGAATGGATAGTGAAATGTGAAATTATATATATATATATATATATATATATTTATTTAAAATAATAATAAATATTTATATCTATAGTTTTCTAAATGTTACTATACTAGTTTTTGTTGTATCAGCAGGTAAGAACATGGCATATCGATATAAAAAAGGACTTAAGGCCCAGTCACACACAACGACTTACCAGCGATCCCAAAAACGATGCGACCTGATAGGGAGTGCAGGTAAGTCGCTGGGAGGTCGCAGGTGAGATGTCACACAGTCAGATCTTACCAGCGATGCAGGAACAATACAGGTCGCAGTAGCGACCTGTATAACGATCTCAGCAGTCACTATGACCCTGTCACACAGTGTCAAACACAGCGATGTGTCCTGCCCAGCAGGACATCGCCTTTGAAGAAAATGGCCTGGACCATTCTGCAAAGACTAGAGATCTCACAGCAGGGGCCTGATCGCTGGTAGGTGTCACACATAACAAGATCGCTAACGGGATCGCTACTGCGTCACGGAAATCGTGACTCCGCTGCGATCTCGCTAGCGATCTCGTTATGTGTGACGGTACCTTTACTGTTGATTAAATACTGGGTTATCTTGAGGAATTAGATAACCAAAAAGAGGAAGTTTCTGATGTTGAAGTAGTGATTGTGCCACCTGACCCTGATGAAGCAACTGATGAGGAAGAGTTTCAGGAAAATGAGCTTCTTGCTCATTAATTATATGATGTAGCAGGAACTTTGGAGGTATTGCACACTTCAACAGAAATTGAAGAGGCTCCTGAAGTGGCATCAACTGAGAATTTACCATCCACCTCAGCAGGAACCTCAAGTACCAGTAGCAGAAAACGACCAAGGAATCAAACTTCAAAACCAGTTGTGAGCAAAAAAAAAAAATGAAACAGAAATATTACAATGTGCAGCAACTCCAAAATGGAAAAAATGTCAACCAACATATGAAAGCAGTGTGGACCAGGATACGTCCAAAATAAGCAACATTTGTGACCTTTTAGAAAAAAAAATGAAGTTGAAGTATTTGAAGACTTTTTTTCCCATGATGTTATGGATATTATTTTGACCCAAAGCATGCTATATGCAAACCAAAAAAATAAACCCTCCATTTTCATCAGCGAGGAAGAATTACAAGTTTTCTTAGGCATATTATTACTGTCTGGATATCATTCTCTCCCCCAAGAGGACATGTACTGGGAACAAGCTCAAGATGTGGGAGTTCCATTGGTGTACAAAGCAATGTCAAAGAACCGTTTTAGGGAAATTAAAAAAATATATACACCTAAATGACAATTCTAAAATTGACAAGTCTGACAGATGTACAAAGTTAGTTTATTCTTTGAAGTACTGGGGAAAGAATTCCTGAAATTTGGTGTATTCCACCAGGAACTTTCCTTAGATAAAATGATGGTCCGCTACTATGGCAAACACCCTACAAAAATGTACATAGGAGGTAAGCCAATAAAATTCGGCTACAAAATTTGGTGTCTGTGCAGTTCCAACGGCTACCTCTACAAATTTGTGCCATACTGTGGTAAGTCTGACAAAGAGGAAGGACCGTTAGACTTGAGAGTAATTTCACAACTTACAGATGTAATTCCTAATTCCCAGTTATTCAGTTACAAGTTATTTTTTGACAATTTCTTTACAAGTATTGATGCTCTGGTGATGCTGAAAAACAAAAACATCCAAGCTACTGGCACTATGAGAGAAAATCGCACAAAAGAGTGTCCTCTTATGCCAAACAAGGAGATTGAAAAACAAAAGGAAAGAGGATTTTGTGATTAACATTTTGATAAAGCAAATAACATTCTTGTGGTGAAATGGAAGGATAATAAGGTTGTCACGTTTGGCAGGAACTTCAGCACAATAGAGCCTTTGTCAACAGCTCGTAGGTACTCTCAAAAACAGAAAAAACATGTCCAAATCTCAATGCCGCTGATGGTTCAGGAATATAATTCCCAAATGGGGGGAGATGATTTATTGGAAAAACAAATCTCCCTGTACCGTGTCAAAATCCGTTTCAAAAAGTGGTGGTGGCCCCTTTTCACTCAAATGATAGACATTGCCGTTGTCAACACCTGGAGGGCATTTCAAAAGGCAAATCCAGAAGAAAGTGTGCCACTGCTAAGTGTAAGGAGGATTGCATTGGCCTATCTAAGCAAAAGAACACAATCAACCCCAAAGCGATGTGGACCTCAACGGAGTAAACTATTAGGAGGCCGAGTTAGTGATGACGTCAGATTTGGTAATCATTTGATAGAGCCAATTGCTACACAAAGAAGGTGTGCTTTATGTAAGAAAAAAAACAACCAGAATTTGCAAATGTTGTGATGTTCACCTTCATGCTAAGTGTTTTGCTGTATTCCATTCCCCTAACTGAGTTATTTGGGGAATTTTGTAATATAATATTTTGAAACAAAGTGCATAAACATATTGTTTGCACAGTAGTTTGTAAGCAAAAAATAAAGTTGAATAAGTTCTATCTTTTCTGGGTTTTTGCTCTCACTTTCTGCCAATGTCCCAAAATTGGGACGCCCTTTTCTGAAAAATCCGTACTTGTAAAAATTTGGCAAATTATGTTTCTGATTCATTAGGACCCAAATCATTAAAAATCTGTCATTTAATAAAAAAAAAAAAAAAAAAAAAAAAAAATGAAAATTGCTAATTTGGCAAGTAATGATCAGTCTTGCTGACGCCTAAAAACTCAAACGTTGAAAAGCCATGTTCATGTCCTGAATATGGGAAATAATAGTCCAAAACAAACATTTTCTTGAATATCAAATATCTCCCACAGAAAAGGAACAATTTTCTTTTTTTTTTATGTGTAATTTTGACAAGTTGTACAATAAGACAGTACATGAGAAAAAGGAAAAGCAATTCAGAGCACTATATTATGATTAAGAAATGTATGAAATTGCCAAGAAACCTCTGTATTTTAAAATAGAAGTGTAATACCGATTGTACATCTTGAAATCAACTATATACTGTATATACAGTGGGGGAAATAAGTATTTGATCCTTTGCTGATTTTGTAGTTTTGCCCACTGACAAAGACATGAACAGTCTATAATTTTAAAGCCTGCTTTACACGTTGCAATTTCGCATACGATATCGTATGCGATTTGCAACGCCCCCATCGTATGTGCAGCACGTTCAATTTGTTGAACGTGCCGCACAAACGATTAACCCCCGTCACACATACTTAACTTCCAAACGACCTCGATGTGGGCGGCGAACGTCCACTTCCTGCAGTGAGAGGGACGGTCGGCGTCACAGCGACGTCACGCGGCAGCCGGCCAATAGAAGCGGAGGGGCGGAGCTGAGCGGGACGTAAACATTCCGCTCACCTCCTTCCTTCCGCATTGTGGGCCGGGAGCCGCAGGAGGCAGGTAAGATCTGTTCATCGTTCCCGGGGTGTCACACACTGCGATGTGCGCTACCCTGGGTACGATGAACAATCTGACATTCAATTCGTCAGGAATGAACGACGTGCATGCGATGAACGATTTTTCGTTCAATCGCAATTGCACGTCGCTGTCACACGCTACAACATACCTTACGATGCCGGATGTGCGTCACTTACGACGTGACCCCGCCGACACATCGTAAGATATCTTGTAATGTGTAAAGCGGGCTTTAGGGTAGGTTAATTTTGTCAGTGAGAGATAGAGTAGATATCCAAAATAAAATCCAGAAAATTATATTGTAGAAATTATATAAATTTATTTGCATTTTGCAGAGAGAAATTAGTATTTGATCCCTCTGGCAAACAAAACAATACTTGGTGGCAAAACCCTTGGCAAGCACAGCAGTCAGACGTTTTTTGTAGTTGATGAGGTTTGTACATGTTGGGAGGAATTTTGGTCCACTCCTTTTTGAAGGTCATCTCTAAGGCTAGTTTCACACATCCGGTATTTCGCCGTATTGCTGGATCCGGCACACTCCAGTACAGTGTTAATACTGTACAATGGCATTGCGGCAAGCTTTGGTCACATGTTCCGGTCACATGACAGCATGTGACCGGAGGTGCCGTGATGCCATTGTACTGTATTACACTGTACTGAAGTGTGCCGGATCCAGCAATCCGGCGAAATGCCAGATGTGTGACACTGGCCTTAAACATTAAGATTTTGAGGCTGTTGCTTGGCAACTCATATCTTCAGCTCCCTCTATACGTTCTCTATGGGATTAAGGTCTGGACACTGGCTAGGCCATTCCATCACCCTAATGTGATTCTTGTGAGACACTCCTTTGTTGTCTTGGCTGTATGTTTTGGGTGATTGTCGGAAGACTCAGCCTCGACCCATTTTTAATGTCCTGGCAGAGGGAAGGAGGTTCTCACTCAGGATTTTACAGTACATGGCTCCATACATTGTCCCACTGATGTAGTGAAGTAAACCTGTGCCCTTAGCAGAGAAACATTCCCAAAACATATTGTTTCCACCTCCATACTTGACAGGGGGGGCGGTGATCTTTGGGTCATAGGCAGCATTTCTCTTCCTCCAAACATGGCGAGTTGAATTAAGGCCAAGAGCTCAATTTTTCTCTCATCTGACCACAGCACCTTCTCAGAATCATCCAGGTGTTCATTGGCAGACTTCAGACGGTCCTGCACATGGGCCTTCTTAAGCAGTGGGACTTTGCAGGCACTGCAGGATTTTAATCCTTAAAGGCGTAATGTGTTAACAATGGTTTTCTTGGTGACAGTGGTCCCAGCTGTCTTGAGATCATTAACAAGTTCCCCCCGTGTAGTTTTAGACTGATCTCTCACCTTCCTCATGATTCTGGATACCCCACAAGGTTAGATTTTGCATGGTTCCCCGACCGATGTAATTTTGTATTTCTTCCATTTTCTTACTGTTGCACCAGCAGTTGTCTCCTCGCCCAGCATCTTACTTATGGTTTTGTAGCCCATTCCAGCCTTATGCAGGTCTATTATCTTGTCCCCGACATCCTTTGATAGCTCTTTGGTCTTGCCCATGTTGTAGAGGTTAGGGGTGCTTCACACACAGCGAGCTCGCTGCCGAGATCGCTGCTGAGTCACGCTTTTTGTGACGCAGCAGTGACCTCATTAGCGATCTCGCTGTGTGTGACACTGAACAGCGATCTGGCCCCTGCTGCGAGATCGCTGCTCGTTACACACAGCCCTAGTTCGTTTTCTTCAAAGGCGCTCTCCCACTGTGACACACAGATCGCTGTGTGTGACAGCGAGAGAGCGACGAAATGAAGGGAGCAGGAGCCGACATCTGGCAGCTGCGGTAAGCTGTAACCAAGATAAACATCGGGTAACCAAGGTGGTTACCCGATATTTACCTTAGTTACCAGCCTCCGCAGCTCTCACGCTGCCTGTGCTGCCGGCTCCGGCTCTCTGCACATGTAGCTGCTGTACACATCGGGTTAATTAACCCGATGTGTACTGTAGCTAGGAGAGCAAGGAGCCAGCGCTAAGCTAAGCGGTGTGCGCTGGTAACTAATGTAAACATCGGGTAACCATACCCGATGTTTACCTTAGTTACCAGTGTCCGCAGCTTCCAAACGCCGGCTCCGTGCAAGCGCAGCATCGCTTGCACGTCGCTGCTGGCTGGTCAGATCTGCCTGTTTGACAGCTCACCAGCGACCATGTAGCGATGCAGCAGCGATCCTGACCAGGTCAGATCGCTGGTCGGATCGCTGCTGCATTGCTAAAGTGTGAAGGTACCCTTAGAGTCTGACTGATTAATTGAGTCTGTGGACAGGAGTCTTTTACACAGATGACAATTTAAGACAGCCGTCTTTAATGCAGGTAACGAGTTGATTAGGAGCGTCTAACTGGTCTGTAAGACCAGAACTCTTAAAAGAGAATGAAATACTTATCTCTCTCTGCAAAATGCAAATAAAGTAATATAATTTATACAATGTGATTTTCTGGACTCTATTTTTAATATTCTCTCACTGTTAAAATTTACCTACCCTTAAAATTATAGACTGTTCATGTCTTTGTCAGTGGCAAACTTACAAAATCAGCAAGGGATCAAATACTTATTTCCCCCTATATATGCCAGCTGATTACACAGGTATGCAAGATTTTAGTTTATGAAAATTGTTTCAAATCCAATGACTGAGTCTTATGTTTTCTTATGCCCTAACTTAAAAACAAAACAAAACAAAACAAAAAACACTTAACTTATATTTTTAATTCAGATGTAAATTTTTCACAAAAACAAGAGATGAACAAGAAAAATCATTTATTGTAACGAAAAAGTATTGAATATTATATAAAATAAAATGTATTGAACATTCATTCTTCAACTTTATTGGAATTTAATTCTTGCTCCTTTTACTTTTGACTTCAAAGCTTCTCTTGATCCATTTTCTCTTATAGAAGGCTGCGGACCTTCTTTGTGAAGCATCCAGCAGTCATTCCCTCGTGTTGATATCTTGATGAGACCTTCGCTAACAGCACCGAGGTTTTCAGGAAAGTAGTCCAACTGGGAATGTAAAAAATGTAACTTCAAATTCAAAAGACAACCCAAGGTGTAACGCTGCGTCCCTGCACTCCTTGCTTTACTGGATGGACGTGCTCTGACTCACTGCCACGGCCGGGTCCTTCCATGCTACCCGGCATTCCTGCCTCTCCTTCATGTGGTTCCTCCTCTGCCCACCTCCCGGAGTATGAGCATGTGTCATAGGACCTCTGGGAGCACTCCTAAGCAGTGTGTGCCGCTACCCCTCTTTTAAAGGGCCAGCGCGCCACTCCCAGGAAGTGCTTCCCAGCCTATTACTGAGAGGCACTGGATATTTAGGAAAGCAAAAAGAGAAGTTTTTCATGTTTGTGCTTATTTCTTTTCAGTTATAGGATTAATAATGAAGGGGGGTCTAATATACCCCTACCCACTACTAATCCAGGGCTTAGTGGCAGCTGTCATTAACCCCTTATATTACCCAAATTTCCACTGCACTAGGGCAATTGGGATGAGCCAGGTAAAGTGCCAGAATTGTCGCATCTAATGGATGCAACAATTCTGGGAGGCTGCAGGCTGCTCTTTTTAGGCTGGGGGACCCAATAGTCATGGGCCTCCCCAGCCTGAGAATACCAGCCTCCAGCTGTCAGCTTTATCATGGCTGGGTATCAAAATGAAGGGGGGGACCGCAAGCCGTTTAATAAAAATTATTTAAATTTTCTTTAAAAAAAAAGCCGCATAGGGTCCCTTTTATTTTGATACACAGCCAAAATAAGCACACAACTGGGGGCTGCAGCCTGTAGCCTGCTACTTTATCTACGCTGAGTATCACAATATACAAGGGACCCTCCACCAATTTTTTATTTTTCCACCACTGTAGTAACGCAGACAGCGTGTATGTTTCCAACCAATCACAGATACTGTCAAACAGGGTGGGGGCGTGGTCTGAGTGTAACCAATCACAGATGCTGGTACTGATGGTGGGCAGGGAAAGCAGTGAATATGTGTGAGAGTTAATGAGCAGACCCGGAAGTAGTGTTACAGCCGAGGGGAAGATTGACAAGTATAACAGTCCTGCTTTATTGCTGATTTTTCTTTCTCCTTTTTTTATATTTCTATCATTATTCAGGTGGCCGAACCCGAACAATAACAAGGACTTCCCTGAGAAGTCCATGTTCAGTGTATGTGCACAGACACCAAGTATCCGATACGGACCTCAAACTTAACGGTTCGCCCATGACAATTCATGACGCCTTCATGAATTTCTGAATAACCGGAAAAACAAAAATGTCTTCCTTCAGTTTTGCTTTGGACAGTCCCTAAAACTTAGTACACAGGTACTTAAGTCTATTTTTCTTTCTGTAGAGCTTTCACAAACTGCTTATTCAGTCCAAGTTTAACATGGAGTGGTGGCAGGAGAACTTTACTAGGGTCAATTAAACTTTCTACAACTACAGTGGGGAAAATAAGTATTTGATACACTGACAATTTTCCAAGTTTCCTCACCTACAAATAATGGTGAGGTCTGTAATTTTTATAGTCGGTACACTTCAACTGTGACAGAGAGAATCTCCCTAAAAATCCAGAAAATCACATATATTATTAATGTAAGCGCCAGACGGTGACATGTGCGTGTTCTGCTGGCAGCATGGGTGTCACGCAGACCGCATGCTGATGTAATCTATGTGACAACAGTGTGACACATACCGAAGAAAACACAGGTCACATAAACATAACATTTTTTTATACTTACTGGTCTCCAGTGCTGCTGTCTCTGCTTCCAGGCCAGCTCATTATACTCATGAATATTCACTGCACTCACTGATGACCAGGTGGAAGTACTGAGGAAGTAACAGCAACACCGGAGACAGGTAAGTATACCAGCTTATGCTGTGCATGTGCTATCCAGATGTCACACGGATAGCAAAGAAACAGCACACGGAACGCACACACACACATACACACCTTCACCACGGACCGTGCAAAGCACAGATGTGTGAAAGAGGTCTTAAAATGTTAAACAAAGACAGCCCATTAATTGCACATCATGGAAGTGATTATTCACAGACCCACAGACACCACACGGTCTGCAAAAAAAAATAAAGTTCATGTTATCAGTGGATGAAAAAAGAAAAGACCTCGCATCTCTTTATATAGGTTCTCAGGAGGAATTTAAACAGTCACTAGAGGTTAGTTCCGGCACACTAGTAATTTCCCATAAAACCAAAGAACGCAGTAATTAGATATCAAAATCCTTTTCTTTTATTTTGTTAGTGCAAGACGTGAAAAAAACGGTGTTGTACAATTGTCCGCCAGGTGTCGACGTTTCGGCTAACAAGCCTTCATCAGGTCGGACAGACTTGACCTACACTGGAATAGTAGCCTGATAAGTATGTAGGATAGCTGTAAGAACACAGTGCCCTCCGTGCAGAGACTGCCTATGTGGAGTCCCTGGGTAATGACGGTGTATAGGATCAAATCCTATGAGGGTATATGGAACATAGAGGAAGTCTCGGTAGTCGTGTGTGTCCCTTGTTGGAGTGGCCGGAAATATTACAATCACGGGAGCATCAGGGAGAAGGCAGCTCCTTCAGTGTGGTATCAGGGCCCAGGGCTCAAGCTTGGGATCAGGATAATGTACCTGACTGCTATTATAGCTATTGGCTTCAGTGGTATAGCCTGGAGAAAGGTCCGTTGGGCTTAAAAGATATTACGATCATGTGAGTGGCTCCTGCAGTGTGGAATCGGGGTCCAGGGCTCACGCTTGGGATCAGGATAATGTGCCTGATTGTTACTAGTGACTTCTGTGGTATAGCCTGGAGGAAGGTCCGTTGGGCATGGAGAAAGTCAAAAGGCAGCATGAGCCTGTGGTGCCGCAGAGATAGATCGCGCGTCCTGTGGGGTCTATCTATCTGTTATCAGTGGCACATCCCTGATTACACAGAGTGTTGTGCTGCCAAGAATGATGATGTCTAGACAAGCTTAGTAGATATCTGTCACTCGATTCATGCTACTCAACCCGTGAGCAGCAAGAATTAAGGCCCCGTTACACGCAACGACATCTCTAATGAGATATCACTGGGGTCACGGAATTCGTGACACACATCCGGCCTCGTTAGCGACGTCGTTGCGTGTGACACTTACGAGCGACTGCTAACGATCACAAGTACTTACCAAATCGTTGATTGTTGACACGTCGTTCATTTCCCAAATATCGTTGCTCGTTTGGGACGCAGGTTGTTCGCCGTTCCTGAGACAGCACACATCGCTACATGTGACACCCCGAGAATGACGAACAACAGCGTACCTGCGTCCTCCGGCAACGAGGTGGGAGTGATGTTCATGCGGCTGCTCTCCGCCCCTCCGCTTCTATTGGTGGCATGCTGTGTGACGTCGCTTTGACGCCGCAAGAACCGCCCCCTTAAAGAAGAGGTTGTTTGCCGGCCACAGCGACGTCGTTAGAAAGGTATGTTGGTGTGACGTGTACTAGCGATATTGTTCGCCATGGGCAGCGATTTGCCCGTGACGCTCAAACGACGGGGGAGGGTGCTATGGCTAGCGACATCGCTAGCGATGTCGCTTCGTGTAAGGCGGCCTTTAGAGCCTGGCTACATGATTACAGCCAAGTATGTTTTTTCCTTAAATGCTCCGGTGAGCCAGAACTGGAGACCAGTTTGTTTAACAATGATCATTCTTGGCAGCTTATCAGTCTGTGTAACTAGAACGTGCCGCCAATACCCTGATGTGTTATTATTAATCGAGTGACAGGTTCCCTATAAGGAGAATGCAAACTGTCTGATTTGTTATATTTAGCAGCCACTTTAAAGGGAACCTGTCATCGGTTTTATCCAATATAAGCTGCGGCTACCACCAGTGTGCTCTTATATACAGCATTCTAACATGCTGTATATAAGTGCGCAGGCCGCGCTGTAGAACATAAAAAACACTTTATGATACTCACCTAGAAGGTCGCTCCGGTGCTGTCTGGCCATATGGGCGGCGCTGTTCTCCGGGACCGGCGCCTCCTCTTTCGGCCATCTTGGTCCTCCGTCTTCTGAAGCCTGTGTGCATGACGCGTCTACGTCATACACACTCACCGGTATTGAGGTCCTGCACAAGGCAGATCAAAGTATTGTAGTGCGTCTGCGCAGTACCTCAGTACCGGCCTGTGTGTATGGCTGGAAACACATCTATGCGAGTAAAATCGGTCCGACTGGGCTGAAAAAAACTCAGCTGATTTTAGTTCACGTTAGGTCCGAGTGCAACGCAAGTGCGATGCTTTTTCTGAATAAATTAATGATTTTACTAGCGTGTGTAATGCGTCTGTAATGCGTATTTTTTACTATGTCATCTGCCATTCAGCTCTGCTACATGGCCGCTGACAGCAGACACAGACAGCCATGTAGCAGAGCTGAATGGCAGATGACAACAGACAGAGCCGCACGATCAGAATGAACTCAGGTGAACTTCACCCGACTTCATTGTCATGCTGCGGCTCTGTCTGTGTCGCGTCCTGATTAGCGGTCACCCATGAAGGACTCACCGGTGACCGCTAATCCCCTGAGTGACTGAAGTTAGTAGCCCTCTCTCATACTCACCGATCCCCGGCGCGGCGCTGCACGGCGTTCACACTGCTCCGGCGGCTTTTACTATTTTGAAAAAGCCGGCCGCTCATTAAACAATCTCGTATTCCCTGCTTTCCCCGCCCACAGGCGCCTATGATTGGTTGCAGTGAGACACGCCCTCACGCTGAGTGACAGGTGTCTTACTGCACCCAATCACAGCAGCCGGTGGGCGTGTCTATACTGTGCAGTGAAATAAATAATTAAAAAACCCGGCGTGCGGTCCCCCCAATTTTAATACCAGCCAGATAAAGCCATACGGCTGAAGGCTGGTATTCTCAGGATGGGGAGCTCCACGTTATGAGGAGCCCCCCAGCCTAACAATATCAGTCAGCAGCCGCCCAGAATTGCCGCATACATTAGATGCGACAGTTCTGGGACTGTACCCGGCTCTTCCCGATTTGCCCTGGTGCGTTGGCAAATCGGAGTAATAAGGAGTTAATGGTAGCCCATAGCTGCCACTAAATCCTAGATTAATCATGTCAGGCATCTCCACGAGATTCCTTCCATGATTAATCTGTAAGTTACAGTAAATAAACACACACACACACCTGAAAATAATGATTTATTAGAAATAAAAAACACTAACAAATTCCCTGGTTCACCAATTTAATAAGCCCCAAGAAACCCTCCATGTGCGGTGTAATCCAGGATGGTCCAGCATCGCTTCCAGCGCTGCTGCATGGAGGTGACCGGAGCTGCAGAAGACACAGCTGCTCCTGACAGCTCCACGCAGCTTATAGGGCATAAAACTGATGACATGTTCCCTTTGTAGTGCTTGTAGATCACTGGAGTCCAGGTCCTGAGACCCCCATAAACCACTCATTATACCCCCAAGAAGTGCAGAACTCAGAAGACAAGCGTTAACACAGACCATAGTATGGATTCAATAGAAAACATAGGCTCTGTTGCTATGCACTGCTATCTGCTAAACTGGGGCAGTTGCTTATTGGTTAGCACTGTACGGTGACTAAGTGAATACCATTGTACGCTTACTCAGTAGTTAACACTGTATGATGGCTCAGTGGTTAGAAGTGTATGGTGGTTCAGTGATTAGCACTGTACGGTGGCTCAGTGGACAGCACTGTATAGTGGCTCAGTGGTTAGCACTCTATGGTGGCTCAGTGGTTACCACTGCAGTTTTGTAGCACTGAGGTCCTGGGTTCAAATCCCTTCAAGAACAAATAGTTTGTATGATCTACCCGTGTTTTCGTGGGTTTCCTCTGGTTTCCTCCCACAATCTAAAGACCTACAAAAAGGAAATTTACATTGTGAGCCCCAATGGGGACAGCAATGATCATATCTGTAAAGCGCTGTGAAATTAATAGCATTATATAAGCGATCAAAATAAGCTGTGAACTTCCCTGGGGGTGTATAGTATGAATGATGCTGCAGATAATTTGCATTAACCCTCTCTGGGCCAATTGACAATAACTTTAAAAGCAGTGTAAAACCATATTAATGATCTCCTCACTCCTTATCTATACACAACCCCATCCTGCAGCTCCTCACTTCTCATCTATACACAGCTCCATCCTGCAGCTCCTCACTCCTTATCTATACACAACCCCATCCTGCAGCTCCTCACTCCTTATCTATACACAGCCCCATCCTGCAGCTCCTCACTTCTCATCTATACACAGCTCCCAACCTGAGCTCCTCACTTCTCAGCTATACACAGCTTCATCCTGCAGCTCCTCACTCCTCATCTATACACAGCTCCATCCTGCAGCTCCTCACTCCTTATCTATACACAGCTCCATCCTGCAGCTCCTCACTCCTCATCTATGCACAGCTCCATCCTGCAGCTCCTCACTCCTCATCTATACACAGCTCCATCCTGCAGCTCCTCACTCCTTATCTATACACAGCTCCATCCTGCAGCTCCTCACTCCTCATCTATGCACAGCTCCATCCTGCAGCTCCTCACTCCTCATCTATACACAGCTCCATCCTGCAGCTCCTCACTCCTTATCTATACACAGCTCCATCCTGCAGCTCCTCACTCCTCATCTATGCACAGCTCCATCCTGCAGCTCCTCACTCCTCATCTATACACAGCTCCATCCTACATCTCCTCACTCCTCATCTATACACAGCTCCATCCTACATCTCCTCACTCCTCTCATCCATACACAGCTCCATCCTTCAGCTCCTCACTCCTCATCTATACACAGCTCCATCCTGCAGCTCCTCACTCCTCTCATCCATACACAGCTCCATCCTTCAGCTCCTCACTCCTCATCTATACACAGCTCCATCCTGCAGCTCCTCACTCCTCTCATCCATACACAGCTCCATCCTTCAGCTCCTCACTCCTCATCTATACACAGCTCCATCCTTCAGCTCCTCACTCCTCATCTATACACAGCTCCATCCTGCAGCTCCTCACTCCTTATCTATACACAGCTCCATCCTACATCTCCTCACTCCTCATCTATACACAGCTCCATCCTGCAGCTCCTCACTCCTCTCATCCATACACAGCTCCATCCTTCAGCTCCTCACTCCTCATCTATACATAGCTCCATCCTGCAGCTCCTCACTCCTTATCTATACACAGCTCCATCCTACATCTCCTCACTCCTCATCTATACACAGCTCCATCCTGCAGCTCCTCACTCCTCTCATCCATACACAGCTCCATCCTTCAGCTCCTCACTCCTCATCTATACACAGCTCCATCCTGCAGCTCCTCACTCCTTATCTATACACAGCTCCATCCTACATCTCCTCACTCCTCATCTATACACAGCTCCATCCTGCAGCTCCTCACTCCTCTCATCCATACACAGCTCCATCCTTCAGCTCCTCACTCCTCATCTATACACAGCTCCATCCTGCAGCTCCTCACTCCTCATCTATACACAGCTCCATCCTACATCTCCTCACTCCTCATCTATACACAGCTCCATCCTACAGCTCCTCACTTCTCATCTATACACAGCTCCATCCTGCAGCTCCTCACTCCTTATCTATACACAACCCCATCCTGCAGCTCCTCACTTCTCATCTATACACAGCTCCCAACCTGAGCTCCTCACTTCTCAGCTATACACAGCTTCATCCTGCAGCTCCTCACTCCTCATCTATACACAGCTCCATCCTGCAGCTCCTCACTCCTTATCTATACACAACCCCATCCTGCAGCTCCTCACTTCTCATCTATACACAGCTCCCAACCTGAGCTCCTCACTTCTCAGCTATACACAGCTTCATCCTGCAGCTCCTCACTCCTCATCTATACACAGCTCCATCCTGCAGCTCCTCACTCCTTATCTATACACAACTCCATCCTACATCTCCTCACTTCTCATCTATACACAGCCCCATCCTGCAGCTCCTCACTTCTCATCTATACACAGCTCCCAACCTGAGCTCCTCACTTCTCAGCTATACACAGCTCCCAACCTGAGCTCCTCACTTCTCAGCTATACACAGCTCCCAACCTGAGCTCCTCACTTCTCAGCTATACACAGCTCCATCCTGCAGCTCCTCACTCCTCATCTATACACAACTCCATCCTACATCTCCTCACTCCTCATCTATACACAACTCCATCCTACATCTCCTCACTTCTCATCTATACACAACTCCATCCTACATCTCCTCACTTCTCATCTATACACAGCCCCATCCTGCAGCTCCTCACTCCTCATCTATACACAACTCCATCCTACATCTCCTCACTTCTCATCTATACACAGCCCCATCCTACATCTCCTCACTTCTCATCTATACACAGCTCCATCCTACATCTCCTCACTCCTCATCTATACACAGCTCCATCCTACATCTCACTTCTCATCTATATACAGCCCCATCCTGCAGCTCCTCACTCCTCATCTATACACAGCTCCATCCTGCAGCTCCTCACTCCTTATCTATACACAGCTCCATCCTACATCTCCTCACTCCTCATCTATACACAGCTCCATCCTACATCTCCTCACTCCTCTCATCTATATACAGCTCCATCCTGCAGCTCCTCACTCCTTATCTATACACAACTCCATCCTACATCTCCTCACTGCTCTCATCTATATACAGCTCCATCCTGCAGCTCCTCACTCCTCTCATCTATATACAGCTCCATCCTGCAGCTCCTCACTCCTTATCTATACACAGCTCCATCCTGGAGCTCCTCACTTCTCATCTATACACAGCTCCATCCTACAGCTCCTCACTCCTCATCTATACACAGCTCCATCCTGCAGCTCCTCACTCCTCATCTATACACAGCTCCATCCTACATCTCCTCACTCCTCATCTATACACAACTCCATCCTACATCTCCTCACTCCTCATCTATACACAGCTCCATCCTGCAGCTCCTCACTCCTCATCTATACACAGCTCCATCCTGCAGCTCCTCACTCCTCTCATCTATATACAGCTCCATCCTGCAGCTCATCACTCCTCATCTATACACAGCTCCATCCTGCAGCTCCTCACTCCTTATCTATACACAGCTCCATCCTGCAGCTCCTCACTCCTCATCTCTACACAGCTCCCAACCTGAGCTCCTCACTCCTCTCATCTATACACAGCTCCCAACCTGAGCTCCTCACTTCTCAGCTATACACAGCTCCATCCTGCAGCTCCTCACTCCTTATCTATACACAACTTCATCCTGCAGCTCCTCACTCCTCATCTATACACAGCTCCATCCTGCAGCTCCTCACTCCTTATCTATACACAGCTCCATCCTGCAGCTCCTCACTCCTCATCTATACACAGCTCCATCCTACATCTCCTCACTTCTCATCTATACACAGCCCCATCCTGCAGCTCCTCACTCATCTATACACAGCTCCATCCTGCAGCTCCTCACTCCTCTCATCTATACACAGCTCCATCCTGCAGCTCCTCACTACTCTCATCTATACACAACTCCATCCTGCAGCTCCTCACTCCTCTCATTTATACGCAGCTCATCACTCCTCATCTATACACAGCTCCATCCTGCAGCTCATCACTCCTCTCATCTATACACAGCTCCATCCTGCAGCTCCTCACTCCTCTCATCTATACGCAGCTCATCACTCCTCATCTATACACAGCTCCATCCTGCAGCTCATCACTCCTCATCTATACACAGCTCCATCCTGCAGCTCCTCACTCCTCTCATCTATACGCAGCTCATCACTCCTCATCTATACACAGCTCCATCCTGCAGCTCCTCACTCCTTATCTATACACAGCTCCATCCTTCAGCTCCTCACTCCTCATCTATACACAGCCCCATCCTACATATCCTCACTCCTCATCTATACACAGCTCCATCCTGCAGCTCCTCACTCCTCATCTATACACAGCTCCATCCTGCAGTTCCTCACTCCTCATCTATACACAGCTCTATCCTGCAGCTCCTCACTCCTCTTCTATACACAGCTCCATCCTGCAGCTCCTCACTCCTCATCTATACACAGCTCCATCCTACAGCTCCTCACTCCTCATATATACACAACGCCATCCTACATCTCCTCACTCCTCATCTATACACAGCTCCATCCTGCAGCTCCTCACTCCTCATCTATACACAACTCCATCCTACATCTCCTCACTTCTCATCTATACACAGCCCCATCCTACATCTCCTCACTTCTCATCTATACACAGCTCCATCCTACATCTCCTCACTCCTCATCTATACACAGCTCCATCCTACATCTCCTCACTTCTCATCTATACACAGCCCCATCCTGCAGCTCCTCACTCCTCATCTATACACAGCTCCATCCTGCAGCTCCTCACTCCTTATCTATACACAGCTCCATCCTACATCTCCTCACTCCTCATCTATACACAGCTCCATCCTACATCTCCTCACTCCTCTCATCTATATACAGCTCCATCCTGCAGCTCCTCACTCCTTATCTATACACAACTCCATCCTACATCTCCTCACTGCTCTCATCTATATACAGCTCCATCCTGCAGCTCCTCACTCCTCTCATCTATATACAGCTCCATCCTGCAGCTCCTCACTCCTTATCTATACACAGCTCCATCCTGCAGCTCCTCACTTCTCATCTATACACAGCTCCATCCTACAGCTCCTCACTCCTCATCTATACACAGCTCCATCCTGCAGCTCCTCACTCCTCATCTATACACAGCTCCATCCTACATCTCCTCACTCCTCATCTATACACAACTCCATCCTACATCTCCTCACTCCTCATCTATACACAGCTCCATCCTGCAGCTCCTCACTCCTCATCTATACACAGCTCCATCCTGCAGCTCCTCACTCCTCTCATCTATATACAGCTCCATCCTGCAGCTCATCACTCCTCATCTATACACAGCTCCATCCTGCAGCTCCTCACTCCTCATCTATACACAGCTCCATCCTGCAGCTCCTCACTCCTCTCATCTATACACAGCTCCCAACCTGAGCTCCTCACTTCTCAGCTATACACAGCTCCATCCTGCAGCTCCTCACTCCTTATCTATACACAGCTCCATCCTGCAGCTCCTCACTCCTCATCTCTACACAGCTCCCAACCTGAGCTCCTCACTCCTCTCATCTATACACAGCTCCCAACCTGAGCTCCTCACTTCTCAGCTATACACAGCTCCATCCTGCAGCTCCTCACTCCTTATCTATACACAACTTCATCCTGCAGCTCCTCACTCCTCATCTATACACAGCTCCATCCTGCAGCTCCTCACTCCTTATCTATACACAGCTCCATCCTGCAGCTCCTCACTCCTCATCTATACACAGCTCCATGCTACATCTCCTCACTCCTCATCTATACACAACTCCATCCTACATCTCCTCACTTCTCATCTATACACAGCCCCATCCTGCAGCTCCTCACTCATTTATACACAGCTCCATCCTGCAGCTCCTCACTCCTCTCATCTATACACAGCTCCATCCTGCAGCTCCTCACTACTCTCATCTATACACAACTCCATCCTGCAGCTCCTCACTCCTCTCATTTATACGCAGCTCATCACTCCTCATCTATACACAGCTCCATCCTGCAGCTCATCACTCCTCTCATCTATACACAGCTCCATCCTGCAGCTCCTCACTCCTCATCTATACACAGCTCCATCCTACAGCTCCTCACTCATCTATACACAGCTCCATCCTACAGCTCCTCACTCCTCATGTATACACAACTAGATCCTGCAGCTCCTCACTCCTCTCATCTATACACAGCCCCATCCTGCAGCTCCTCACTCCTCTCATCTATACACAGCCCCATCCTGCAGCTCCTCACTCCTCATCTATAGACAGCCCCATCCTGCAGCTCCTCACTCGTCATCTATACACAGCTCCATCCTTCAGCTCCTCACTCCTCATCTATATACAGCCCCATCCAGCAGCTCCTCACTCCTCATCTATACACAGCTCCAAAAATAACCTACACAAGAGTATTTAGCCAAAAATATTATCAAAATTGGATCCAAAGTAGTTGTTTAAAATATACAAGTATTTATGTACAGAGTACGATAAAGATGGATGCAAAAATACATGAATGCATACAGGGCCTACAAATATACAGTACATGATGAAAGCAGCTATGCAAATAATGTGACATGCAATACCAATAAGGTCCACAAGATGGCACTAATATACAACGAAAAAAAATCAATCTTGTGATCTCAAAATGAAAAAATGCAAGTGCATGTGAATGTAAAAAATAGAAAAATGGAATATATGAAAGAAAGATGCAGACAAGATACAGGCAGAAAGTCAATAATAAAGACCGAAAGACATATATATGGTAGTATCCCCAAACATTATATCTGTGGAAAAAATTAGAGGTAGTGATATACAGTATATAGGTGTCCTATAATGGTCAGAAGCTTCAAGAAGTATTTGAAGATGGTGAGAGCACAGTTAATCCAAGATGATGGGAGGAACAACCTGGCTCTGAAGGCACCCCGGTCGTGCTGTCCTGATACACTGATGCCCACTTAAATGATGGCATGGATATCTCGGAGCTTGCCATTTCACGCGGTCAGCTCTGGAAGTTTGGGGCTCAGCATCTGAAGTCACTGTTTTTTTTCCATTTTCCAGTACACTACATAGTAATGTAAATAGTGTCTTTCTAACGTACAACTCGTCCCCGAAAAAATAAACCCTCATATGGCAATATTGATAGAAAAATAAAGAAGATATGGCTTCCGGACGAAGGGGAGGAAAAACGAAAAATGTCAAATCAGCGGATGGCAAAGGGGTTAACGTGGGCAGGATTTAGATTTCTGACAGAATGGTAAATTGGAGTTTGCCTCTGCTCCGTACACCTCGTACACACACGGCTCCGCTCCGTACACCTCGTACACACACGGCTCCGCTCCGTACACCTCGTACACACACGGCTCCGCTCCGTACACCTCGTACACACACGGCTCCGCTCCGTACACCTCGTACACACACGGCTTTGCTCCGTACACCTCGTACACACACGGCTCCTCTCCGTACACCTCGTACACACACGGCTCCGCTCCGTACACCTCGTACACACACGGCTCCGCTCCGTACACCTCGTACACACACGACTCCGCTCCGTACACCTCGTACACACACGCTCCGCTCCGTACACCTCGTACACACACGGCTCCGCTCCGTACACCTCGTACACACACGGCTGCTCCGCTCCGTACACCTCGTACACACACGGCTCCGCTCCATACACCTCGTACACACACGGCTCCGCTCCGTACACCTCGTACACACACGGCTCCGCTCCGTACACCTCGTACACACACGGCTCCGCTCCGTACACCTCGTACACACACGCTCCGCTCCGTACACCTCGTACACACACGGCTCCGCTCCGTACACCTCGTACACACACGGCTCCGCTCCGTACACCTCGTACACACACGGCTCCGCTCCGTACACCTCGTACACACACGGCTCCGCTCCGTACACCTCGTACACACACGGCTCCGCTCCGTACACCTCGTACACACACGGCTCCGCTCCGTACACCTCGTACACACACGGCTCCTCTCCGTACACCTCGTACACACACGGCTCCGCTCCGTACACCTCGTACACACACGGCTCCGCTCCGTACACCTCGTACACACACGGCTCCGCTCCGTACACCTCGTACACACACGGCTCCGCTCCGTACACCTCGTACACACACGGCTCCGCTCCGTACACCTCGTACACACACGGCTCCGCTCCGTACACCTCGTACACACACGGCTCTGCTTCGTACACCTCGTACACACACAGCAGCGCTCCGTACACTTCTCACACACACGGCTCTGCTCCATACACCTCTCTCACACACGGCTCCGCTCCGTACACCTCGTACACAAACGGCTCTGCTCCGTACACATCGTACACACACGGCTCTACTCCGTACACCTCGTACACACACGGCTCCGCTCCGCACACCGTACACACACGGCTCCGCTCCGTACACCTCATACACACACGGCTCTGCTTCGTACACCTCGTACACACACGGCTCTGCTTCGTACACATCGTACACACACGGCGGCGCTCCGTACACTTCTCACACACACAGCTCTGCTCCGTACACCTCTCACACACACGGCTCCGTACACCTCTCACACACACGGCTGCGCTCCGTACACCTCGTACACACACGGCTCCGCTCCGCACACCTCTCACACACACGGCTCCGCTCCGTACACCTCTCACACACACGGCTGCGCTCCGTACACCTCGTACACACACGGCTCTGCTCCGTACACCTCGTACACACACGGCTCTGCTCCGTACACCTCGTACACACACGGCTCTGCTCCGTACACCTCGTACACACACGGCTCTGCTCCGTACACCTCGTACACACACGGCTCTGCTCCGTACACCTCGTACACACACGGCTCTGCTCCGTACACCTCATACACACACGGCTCTACTCCGTACACCTCGTACACACATGGCTCTGCTCCGCACACCTCGTACACACACAGCTCTGCTCCGCACACCTCTCACATACACGGCTCTGCTCCGTACACCTCTCACACACACGGCTCTGCTCCGTACACCTCTCACACACACGGCTCTGCTCCGTACACATCGTACACACACGGCTCTGCTCTGTACACCTCATTCACACACGGCTCTTTCCGCTCCGTACACCTCGTACACACACGGCTCCGTACACCTCGTACACGCACGACTCCGCTCCGTACACCTTGTACACGCACGGCTCCGCTCCGTACACCTCGTACACGCACGGCTCTGCTCCGTACACCTCGTACACACACGGCTCTGCTCCGTACACCTCGTACACACACGGCTCTGCTCCGTACACCTCGTACACACACGGCTCTGCTCCGTACACCTCGTACACACACGGCTCTGCTCCGTACACACACGGCTCTGCTCCGCACACCTCTCACACACACGGCTCTGCTCCGTACACCTCGTACACACATGGCTCTGCTCCGTACACATCGTACACACACGGCTCTGCTCTGTACACCTCATTCACACACGGCTCTTTCCGCTCCGTACACCTCGTACACGCACGACTCCACTCCGTACACCTTGTACACGCACGGCTCCGCTCCGTACACCTCGTACACGCACGGCTCCGCTCCGTACACCTCGTACACGCACGGCTCTGCTCCGTACACACACGGCTCTGTCCGCTTCGTACACACGCGGCTCCGCTCCGTACACCTCGTACACACACGGCTCCGCTCCGTACACCTCGTACACACACGGCTCCGCTCCGTACACCTCGTACACACACGGCTCTGCTTCGTACACCTCGTACACACACGGCTCTGCTTCGTACACCTCGTACACACACGGCAGCGCTCCGTACACTTCTCACACACACGGCTCTGCTCCATACACCTCTCTCACACACGGCTCCGCTCCGTACACCTCGTACACACACGGCTCTGCTCCGTACACATCGTACACACACGGCTCTACTCCGTACACCTCGTACACACACGGCTCCGCTCCGCACACCGTACACACACGGCTCCGCTCCGTACACCTCATACACACACGGCTCTGCTTCGTACACCTCGTACACACACGGCGGCGCTCCGTACACTTCTCACACACACGGCTCTGCTCCGTACACCTCTCACACACACGGCTCCGCTCCGTACACCTCTCACACACACGGCTGCGCTCAGTACACCTCGTACACACACGGCTCCGCTCCGCACACCTCTCACACGCACGGCTCCTTTCCGCACACCTCTCACACGCACGGCTGCGCTCCGTACACCTCGTACACGCACGGCTCTGCTCCGTACACCTCGTACACGCACGGCTCTGCTCCGTACACCTCGTACACGCACGGCTCTGCTCCGTACACCTCGTACACGCACGGCTCTGCTCCGTACACCTCGTACACGCACGGCTCTGCTCCGTACACCTCGTACACGCACGGCTCTGCTCCGTACACCTCGTACACGCACGGCTCTGCTCCGTACACCTCGTACACGCACGGCTCCGCTCCGTACACCTCGTACACGCACGGCTCCGCTCCGTACACCTCGTACACGCACGGCTCCGCTCCGTACACCTCGTACACGCACGGCTCCGCTCCGTACACCTCGTACACGCACGGCTCCGCTCCGTACACCTCGTACACGCACGGCTCCGCTCCGTACACCTCGTACACGCACGGCTCCGCTCCGTACACCTCGTACACGCACGGCTCCGCTCCGTACACCTCGTACACGCACGGCTCTGCTCCGCACACCTCGTACACACACGGCTCTGCTCCGCACACCTCTCACATACACGGCTCTGCTCCGTACACCTCTCACACACACGGCTCTGCTCCGTACACATCGAACACACACGGCTCTGCTCTGTACACCTCATTCACACACGGCTCTTTCCGCTCCGTACACCTCGTACACACACGGCTCCGTACACCTCGTACACGCACGACTCCGCTCCGTACACCTCGTACACGCACGGCTCTGCTCCGCACACCTCGTACACACACGGCTCTGCTCCGCACACCTCGTACACACACGGCTCTGCTCCGCACACCTCTCACATACACGGCTCTGCTCCGTACACCTCTCACACACACGGCTCTGCTCCGTACACATCGAACACACACGGCTCTGCTCTGTACACCTCATTCACACACGGCTCTTTCCGCTCCGTACACCTCGTACACACACGGCTCCGTACACCTCGTACACGCACGACTCCGCTCCGTACACCTCGTACACGCACGGCTCTGCTCCGCACACCTCGTACACACACGGCTCTGCTCCGCACACCTCGTACACACACGGCTCTGCTCCGCACACCTCTCACATACACGGCTCTGCTCCGTACACCTCTCACACACACGGCTCTGCTCCGTACACCTCTCACACACACGGCTCTGCTCCGTACACATCGAACACACACGGCTCTGCTCTGTACACCTCATTCACACACGGCTCTTTCCGCTCCGTACACCTCGTACACACACGGCTCCGTACACCTCGTACACGCACGACTCCGCTCCGTACACCTCGTACACGCACGGCTCTGCTCCGCACACCTCGTACACACACGGCTCTGCTCCGCACACCTCTCACATACACGGCTCTGCTCCGTACACCTCTCACACACACGGCTCTGCTCCGTACACCTCTCACACACACGGCTCTGCTCCGTACACATCGAACACACACGGCTCTGCTCTGTACACCTCATTCACACACGGCTCTTTCCGCTCCGTACACCTCGTACACACACGGCTCCGTACACCTCGTACACGCACGACTCCGCTCCGTACACCTCGTACACGCACGGCTCTGCTCCGCACACCTCGTACACGCACGGCTCTGCTCCGCACACCTCTCACATACACGGCTCTGCTCCGTACACCTCTCACACACACGGCTCTGCTCCGTACACCTCTCACACACACGGCTCTGCTCCGTACACATCGAACACACACGGCTTTGCTCTGTACACCTCATTCACACACGGCTCTTTCCGCTCCGTACACCTCGTACACACACGGCTCCGTACACCTCGTACACGCACGACTCCGCTCCGTACACCTTGTACACGCACGGCTCCGCTCCGTACACCTCGTACACGCACGGCTCTGCTCCGTACACCTCGTACACACACGGCTCTGCTCCGTACACCTCGTACACACACGGCTCTGCTCCGTACACCTCGTACACACACGGCTCTGCTCCGTACACCTCGTACACACACGGCTCTGCTCCGTACACACACGGCTCTGCTCCGCACACCTCTCACACACACGGCTCTGCTCCGTACACCTTGTACACACATGGCTCTGCTCCGCACACCTCGTACACACACGGCTCTGCTCCGCACACCTCTCACATACACGGCTCTGCTCCGTACAGCTCTCACACACACGGCTCTGCTCCGTACACCTCTCACACACACGGCTCTGCTCCGTACACATCGAACACACACGGCTCTGCTCTGTACACCTCATTCACACACGGCTCTTTCCGCTCCGTACACCTCGTACACACACGGCTCCGTACACCTCGTACACGCACGACTCCGCTCCGTACACCTTGTACACGCACGGCTCCGCTCCGTACACCTCGTACACGCACGGCTCTGCTCCGTGCACCTCGTACACACACGGCTCTGCTCCGTACACCTCGTACACGCACGACTCCGCTCCGTACACCTTGTACACGCACGGCTCCGCTCCGTACACCTCGTACACGCACGGCTCTGCTCCGTACACCTCGTACACACACGGCTCTGCTCCGTACACCTCGTACACACACGGCTCTGCTCCGTACACCTCGTACACACACGGCTCTGCTCCGTACACCTCGTACACACACGGCTCTGCTCCGTACACACACGGCTCTGCTCCGCACACCTCTCACACACACGGCTCTGCTCCGTACACCTTGTACACACATGGCTCTGCTCCGCACACCTCGTACACACACGGCTCTGCTCCGCACACCTCTCACATACACGGCTCTGCTCCGTACACCTCTCACACACACGGCTCTGCTCCGTACACCTCTCACACACACGGCTCTGCTCCGTACACATCGAACACACACGGCTCTGCTCTGTACACCTCATTCACACACGGCTCTTTCCGCTCCGTACACCTCGTACACACACGGCTCCGTACACCTCGTACACGCACGACTCCGCTCCGTACACCTTGTACACGCACGGCTCCGCTCCGTACACCTCGTACACGCACGGCTCTGCTCCGTACACCTCGTACACACACGGCTCTGCTCCGTACACCTCGTACACACACGGCTCTGCTCCGTACACCTCGTACACACACGGCTCTGCTCCGTACACCTCGTACACACACGGCTCTGCTCCGTACACACACGGCTCTGCTCCGCACACCTCTCACACACACGGCTCTGCTCCGTACACCTTGTACACACATGGCTCTGCTCCGTACACATCGTACACACACGGCTCTGCTCTGTACACCTCATTCACACACGGCTCTTTCCGCTCCGTACACCTCGTACACACACGGCTCCGTACACCTCGTACACACACGGCTCCGCTCCGTACACCTTGTACACGCACGGCTCCGCTCCGTACACCTCGTACACGCACGGCTCCGCTCCGTACACCTCGTACACGCACGGCTCTGCTCCGTACACACACGGCTCTGTCCGCTTCGTACACACGCGGCTCCGCTCCGTACACCTCGTACACACACGGCTCCGCTCCGTACACCTCGTACACACACGGCTCCGCTCCGTACACCTTGTACACGCACGGCTCCGCTCCGTACACCTCGTACACGCACGGCTCCGCTCCGTACACCTCGTACACACACGGCTCTGCTCCGTACACACACGGCTCTGTCCGCTTCGTACACACACGGTTCCGCTCCGTACACCTCGTACACACACGTCTCCACACATGTCATACACACACGGCTCTGCTACATCCACACTGTAAACCCCTCCTGACCCCACATAATCTTCCCCTCATCCAGCCCCATGACAACCAGCACAGCAGAGTCCTGCATACACTGAGGAGCTGATCATGTGACCCCTGACTCCTCCCCTCCATGTGACATCATCACAGGTCCTGTAAGCACAGAGCAGCCATATATCTAGTGTGCGGCTCTGCAGGTGGAGGTATGTGGAGATTCCCCATTACTGGGTGCAGTAACCCCTCCATTCCCGGAGGTAGTGTCCCCTCCCCCAGCTCTGCCATGTGTATATGTACAGTAATATACAGCTGGATGTGCTCATGTATACAGGGGAGGTCACTCTGGGGTATATTTATCTTGATAGTCTGTCAGTATTTTAGTGCAATGTCCGCGGCCGCTTTCAGTTAGGTTAGACATATTAGGGGCACTTTGCACATTGCGACATCGCAAGCCGATGCGATGTCGAGCGCGATAGTCCCCGCCCCCGTCGCAGCAGCGATATCTTGTGATTGCTGCCGTAGGGAACATTATCGCTACGGCAGCTTCACACGCACTCACCTGCCCTGCGACGTCCCTCTGGCCGGCAATCCGCCTCCTTCCTAAGGGGGCGGGTCGTGCGGCGTAACAGCGACGTCACACGGCAGGCGGCCAATAGCAGCGGAGGGGAGGAGATGAGCAGGATGTAAACATCCCGCCCACCTCTTTCCTTCCGCATTGCAGCCGGGACGCAGGTAAGGAGATGTTCCTCGTTCCTGCGGCTTCATACACAGTGATGTGTGCTGCCGCAGGAACGAGGAACTACATCGTACTTGTCGCGGCACCGGCATTATGGATATGTCGGACCCTACACTGATGATACGATAACGACGCTTTTGCGCTCGTTAATCGTATGAAAAAGGATTTGCACACTACGATATCGACTGCGACCCTGGATGTGCGTCACTTTCGATTTGACCCCATCGACATCGCAGCTGCGATGTCGTAGTGTGCAAAGCCCGCCTTAGACTCTTTTTGTAGACCGTCTCCTCACTGTCTTTCAAAGTGTTCGTTGCTTTTGTGCATTTTACAATTTTGATATATATTCACTGTATACACCAATTTTTGGTGCACTTTATACCAAGTGTACAGTTGTTGGGTTTTTTAAAGCGCACCAATCACCAGGATTTTCTTATATAACCTAAAGCCACTGCTATACTGGCACTATCAGGCTGAGTCTATACATACCTGCAATGGTCAGCTTGGATGTATAGGTTTTTAAATCCAAGAAAGTAAAGTTTGAAAATCAGCAGCTTCTTGAGTGACAGCAGCTGAGGATCAGATAATATCTGGGGGGATTCATAGCTATCCCCACCCCCCGTTAGAATTAGCATAAGTATTATAGAATCGACTTAGCGGGAACTGTGTGAGATCATACCCATGTGACCAGAAGGGGCGGGGCCTCAGCTAACAGACAAATATTGCTTCCTTGTATCAGCTTTGTTGGCTGAAGCCCTGCCCTTCTCGTCAGCTGCTGTCACTCAAGAAGCTGCCGATTTTATAAACTTTACTTTCTTGGATTTCAAAACGTAACCCTCGAATGGGATTAATGTGCCTGACAGGCGCTTCTCTTTTACTTTTATTTCTCCCTCCTCACCAGATTTTCAGAAAATCCCCTCTCTCTAGGTAGTCTCCTGGCTCTAGCTGCTGTGTGAAACCTGATACCACAGTTGGTCTGCAGAGCTTCAGGAGGGCAGATATACCTGTGCTGGCTTCTCAGGCCATTGTTCGCGAACACATCACACTTTATAAGCAATTCTTGCTCATTGCTCTGCCAATGTGTTTTTTCTTGGGAAACTTCAGGATCTAATTCTGAATAATTATGTGTGTAATATTATTTTAGGTGCCTTGAATTTGTTTTTTTGGGAAATGTTTCTCTTTTTAATAACCGTTATGTGTTATAACTGGGGGCTATTTGGTGGGAGTTTTGAAATGTGTGTGTTTCAGAGTTATTACTTTTATGTTGAGTAAATGGGTTTGTTTTGCACCTGATAATGTGTAGTCTCTTTTATTGCATCCCTATGAAGGTCTCTGATCACTTTTAGATCACTGAAATTGCAAAAATTACATATTATAGGTATTTTTCTAGTTTGCGCCTGACAGTCACATTATTCCCAAACTCGTTATTAAATATATTGTTCCCACCAGAGGGTTAAACATCCGAGATGACCCCTAAAGGTATGTATAGAATCAGCCTGATAGTGCCAGTATAGCACTGGCTTTAGCTTATATGCGAAGATCCTGGTGATTGGTTCCCTTTAAAGCATTTTTTCTATTAGGACAAGTTAGTACAGCCGTTAGAAGAAAAAAAAAAATGAACCCATTCACCCCCGGGCAAATTTTTGTTTTTTCCTCCGAGAGCCGCAACTTTTTCATTTTTCCGTCAATCTTGCCATATGAGGACTGTTTTTTTTGAGGGACGAGTTGTACTTTTGAATGACACCATGACTTTTACCATATAGTGTACTGGAATTGCACAATAGTTTTTGGGCTCTTTCATTCACTAAGTTCACTATATGGTAAAACTGATTCCCCAGGTCGGTACGAGTTCGCAATACCAAACATGTATACTTTAACTGATATGTAAGGGGTTAACAAAAAATTCAGACGTTTGTTAAAAAAAAACCCCAAAACTGCGCTTTTGTCACCCTTTTCAGAGACCTGTAACGTTCTCATTTTTCAGGATCTGGGGCTCAGTGATGGCTTATTTTTTGCGTCTTGAGCTGATGTTTTTAATCATACTATTCTTGTGTAGATGTGATGTTTTGATTGAATGTGATTGCATGTTAATACAGTGTAGTGGTGACCAAAAAACATAATTTTGACATTTGTGATTTTTTTTTTTCATCGCTACACTGTATACCGATCAGATTAACTGATTTTATATTTTGATAGATCGGGCATTTCTGAACACGACAATACAAATTATGGGGCGAGAGGGGGGTGATTTGAACTTTTTTTTTCATATTTTTTAAAACTTTTTTTTTATAAACCTTTTTTGATGTATTTTGCTATTCCTCCTAGGGGACTTTATCACTGTATACTCCGATTGCTTCTGCTGATCAGAGCTATGCTGCACAATGCAGCATATTCATTGTGGCCAGGAGAAAAGAGAGCAAGACAAGTGCAAGGGAAAAAGAAAGAGTGAGCTGCATGAGGTCACACTGCCAGGAGGTGCTACAGAGGCGACACCAGGGAGCCAGAAACCACCAGTGGGGTCAGGAGCAGATGAGCACTGTGCTGTAGAGATCATTTATTCCCAGCATTGCAAATAATCACCTATCCACAGGACAAGTGATAACGTGCTGATTGCTGGGGATCCAGCTGCTAGGCCCATCCACCCATCCCAAAAACAGGAGCTGAAATGTCCCATATAAAGGAGCTTTTTCAAGTGCTGTTCCCAGTCTCTGGTCACAGTACCCTCACTGGTTAGCAAGTTATCGCCTGTCGATAGGAGAGGAGATGATAACATGCAGTGTTCCTGCCCCATGATGTGCTATAACGGCTCATGCAGATGAACACTCAGTCTGCGCTCAGACCCCAATAAAGGGACTGTCCGAACTCCACAACCTTTATATGCATGTAAATCTGTCTACTCCGGTCTGGAGACCACCGGATAGTCCATGCATTGTGGTCCATGCTCCCACCAGGTTTCATTCATATCTGCATAAGCCCTTAAAGGGAATCTGTCGCCAGGATTTTACAATATAAGCTGAGAGGACAGCATACTGCGAGGGTTAAAAAAGTAAAAAACATTTGTGCTTCTCTTATCTGTGTGGGTGCTTTTGTTTATTCATACTAAAGGGTTTATTGCTCTGTGATTATTGGTGTGACTCTTCTGCACATGCAAACCAGTCAAACCTTCTGCTGTGATTGACGCCTCACAGTCAATACACAATCTCTATTGAGAGCCTTTTATGGGTGAGGACAGCTCCCAGCTCTGCTACACTCAATTCTGAGATAAAGTCAGAACAGCTGCACACTGTGATCTAAGATAAATGTGGATAGTTTCACAATCTCTTTGCCTACAACATGCTGTTCTCAGATGAAGTAGCAAAAACCTGGTGACAGATTCCCTTTAAAGGCGTTGTCCTGTAGTTTTATATTGATGGCCTATCCTTAGGACAGATCATCAGAATCAGATCGATGTGGATGTGTCACCCGACACCTACTCATCAGCTGTTATAGGTGTTGGTGGTAGGATATTATTATTTGTGGATTATTTCTCAATACAGTACAGCCTCTTTAGGCTATGTTCACACAGGACGGTTTTGCAGCCCTTTTTTTTTCCTGAGCGAAACCTGATCTTGAGGGAAGGATGTTTCCTGGGAGCCATCTACGGTTTTTGTGGCATTGCGTTTTGTGGCATTGCATTTTCACAGCGTTTTTTCTGTGATGTCAAGACCAACAAGGGTTCAAAAGTAGCCAAGTGCTGGGCCGGGCTGGGATTGACCTGGATCCGGCACTCGGGTAGTAAAACAAAAAGTAAAGCAAGCGCGCTATACTTACCAATCTCCGTTAGATGCTAGAATGTATGGTCTCCTTCCAGGTATGACATCATTAAACAGGCCCCTATTACATGGGGGGCAGGGTGTCAAAGCATGATTATAGTGGAAGGGAGAGAACATCGCCAAGCTCACTAACCAAGTCGTTCACACCCACTAACCCAGCTGGTCACGCCCACTAACCTGGAAAGATCCCATACAGTCTAAGCTCAACCGTACCTGCTCCCACAGGTCCCTCCTACTTCCGATGCCACTCATTAGCCTCATGCATATTCACTGCTCCCCCCCCACTCCGGAGTCTGTGGGTCTATCGTACAGTAACAAATTAAAAAAATTAAAAAAAATGATGTAGGGTCCCCCCCATATTTTGATACCCAGCACAGATAAAGCCTACAGCTATAGGCGGCAGCCTCCAGCTGTCCTTATCTTGGCTGGATATCAAAATAAGAGGGACCCCATGCTGTTTTTTTTATTATTTAAATAAATAATTAAAAAAAAACAAAACCAGCCTGCGGTCCCCCCCAATTTTGATACCCAGCCAAGATAAAGGCTACAGCTGGGGGCTGGTATTTTCAGGCTGGAGAGGCCCAGCCTAAAAATATCAGCGTGCAGCCGCCCAGTATTGTCGCATTAATTAGCTGCGACAATCCCAGCACTTTACCCGGCTACTCCCGAATTGCCCTGGTTCGATGGCAATTGGGGTAATATCAGGGGTTAATCGCAGCTCATAGCTGTGACTAAGCCCTAAATTGGTAATGGCAGGCATCTATGAGACACCCCATCACCAATCTGTAATAAGTGAAAAGAAATAAACACAAACACACAAAAAAGTCCTTTATTTGAAATAAAATACAAAAAGCCCACCCTCTTTCACCACTTTAGTAACCTTATAATCACCCCTGCAGGTCCGACGTAATCCACGAGTTCAAACGACGATTCCGCTCTGCTACATCTGAAGATCACAGCAAGCGCCATAGAACAGGACTGCCCGCTGTGAGCTCCAAAGAATGAATGAGATCGTGATCAGCGGTAACTTCACTCAGGTGATTCCTGGTCACAGCTCACGATACCTGTGACCGTAAATAGCCTGACTGAGCTCACCGCTGAACGCGCGGCTCATTCATTCTCTGTATAGACCCGCAGTCCAGGTCTGTGATTGGTTGCAGTCAGATGCTGGGGGCACGTCTGGCTGCAACCAATCACAGATGAAAACATTGAATATGTAATGTGCGTAGAAGTGGAGAAGCAGCGGGAGCGTACAGCTGCGCCGGTGATTCGGTAAATATAGTGGCCCTGCTCCAATCACCCATCCCCACCACCATTTTTAAGTGCTGGCCAGATACCCTGGATCAATTCCGGGCCTAACCGGGTTTTTTATTAACCTGGTTAGACCCGCTGATCCAGGGCATCTGCAAGTCCACCTGTCACTTGGTTGAAAAACCGTGGCAAAAGCGCTGAAAAGAATTGACATTTTCATTCTTTTCATAACGCAGCAAAATTGGAGGTATTTTACAAAACCATCAGGAAAAAATCCTGACGTGTTTGTGTGTGTGTGCGTGAGATTTCAGAAATCTCATAGACTTTGCTGGGATTGTAAAAAAGAGCGTTTCATTAGCATGCATTTGCATAAAACCAATGCAAATCTGCAGCTAAAAAACGCTCCAAAAACGCCCAGTGTGAACATAGCCTTAATTGTCCTTTGCCATATGCCGGATCTGAATACTTTTTCCTGTTACCATATTGGTGTACCTCCAATGGAGATGGGGGACACAGCTGCTAAACTGTCTCCTTCCTGGCATTTGCCCACTTCTGCAAACCTAGTCCTATGTACCAGACCCAGTCAGCTGCTAAATCTATTGACATTTCTGGGCGCAATTTATTGAGTTTTAACAAAGACTGTGCGGATTACAAGTGCCATACTCCATGATGTATCCTGCTAGACTGCGAATTGCGGTGAATGGAGAAACTCAGTTTTTTGATACGGCGGGAGCGGCGCTGTCTTGGCTGGTTATTAATGAGAGGTCCATGAGGAGGAAGGATACTTGAAGATCACCCTTTCTACCACCAGGTGCTGCTGTTTCTTTTTGTCTGAGACGCTATGCTGGTATAATTACTACTGATCATTTCATTTTGGATCCAGGGCGGGAGATGACCGGTTCACTGTGGACACTCGTTACGGGAAAAAGCTGTGAACCCTTCTTCCTGCATGGACTCTGGGCGAGTTTTCTAGCCCTGATTCTCTCTATCTCAGAGAAATGTGCAAGTTACACTTGTTTTTGAGGGTGGGGACATTGTACACTGGTTGTGCAGGGCTCTATTTCCCTCCTTGTTTTTTCGTTTTACTGTTGTATTTTGCAATTAATATGTGGGGTGTGGTGTACCTCAGTCGTGTCGCTCAACCTAATGCTATCAGGAATTGGTGGAGATTGCCTCTCTCCCCCAGTAATGGAGTATGCTCTGGTTTATTATTTATTAACCTGCTCTTATGGCGACATCACTTAATATTGTAGCGTGGAATGTTGGGGGGCTCAGGGATGCGAATAAGAGATGTGCTATATTTACTTATTTGCAAAAGTTTCTCCCGGCTATTCTATGTTTATCTGAGACCCACATGGTAAGAGATAATGTTCATTGGCTGAGGAAGGGATGGATCACACATGAATATCATTCCACATACTCGACCCATGCACAGGGTGTCAGTGTGTTGGTGCACAAATCCATTCCGTTTTCATGTACCAAATCAGTGGTTGACCCTGGGGGCAGATTTGTTTGTTTACTTTGCACGCTGTATGGTATACAATTTATTCTGGTTGCGGTATACATCCCTCCACCATACTCAGTCGAACCAGTAAAAAGAATCTTGTCTGTTTTAGACTCCTTCCCCCCTGTGCCGATTCTTTTGATAGGAGATTTTAACACATATTTACATCCTTATCTAGATAAGCTACATTCGGGGAACATATCAGAGGACGCAGCCTCAACTTCATTTGCTAGAATGCTGACAGAGCTGTGTTTGGTAGACCTTTGGCTCGTCCAAAACCCCACATCCAAACAGTTTTCCTGCTACTCTAGCTCCCACCACACTATGTCACGGATAGACCTGGCTATTGGGAACACACTTATGACCTCATATGTACAAACGGTGGCCTATCTACCTAGAAGCGTATCTGATCACTCAACACTCCATGTTACACTTTCATGGGGAAACCCACTCACCCTGTCTAGGCCTATCTGGAAACTTAATCCCTTCTGGATCCACCTTATAGGGGGATCTTTACATGATAATATTTTAGAATATTTCCAACTTAATGAGTGCTCCGCACCATCACATATAGTCTGGGACTCTATGAAAGCCGTGGTGAGGGGCATCTATATCAGAGAAATATGCATACGTAAAAACCAAAACAGACGCTACACCCAAAGTCTGATTCAGGAAGTATCTGTTGCGGAGGCTGCGGTGGTGCTCAACCCGACAGAGGAAACGAAAAACACTCTAGAGAAGGCACAAACGTCACTCAGGGAAAATCTCATGTCGGCGGCAGCAAATAAACGTTACTTCCTCAAGCAGAAATATTTCATAGAGGGGGAGGGAGTAGGGCACCTACTAGCCACGGTCATTAGGGCGCAGGAAGGATCTTCATATATAAATAGGATGAAGACGGAGTGGTCTTGTAACGGAAAGTGAGGATATAGTGAGGGAGATAAAGAGGTATTATATGCGGCTTTACACATCAGACTGTTACCTTACGGAGACTGAGATTGAGCAATATTTGAATGCTCTCTCTCTCCCCACACTGGCTGACAAAGAAAGGGATTTGTTGGATCGAGACATCCTGTTGGAAGAATTGGAGGAAGCGCTTGACCAGACGCAAAATGAAAAAGCTCCGGGAACGGATGGCCTGCCTGGCGAGTTTTATAAAACTTATGCACCCTTACTACTACCTAAACTACTTAAAGTATTTGAAGAGGCTGAAAGGCAGAGGGTTCTCCTGCCTTCTATGAGGGAAGCTTTAATAGTCTTAATATTAAAACCCGGAAAAGATCCAGAGATCCCGGATTCGTACCGCCCAATCTCTCTACTACCAACAGATGTTAAATTACTGGCCAAGGTGCTCGCCAATAGGATGTCCCGAGTCATCTCATCTATTATACAGAATGATCAAACAGGATTTATTCCATGTAGAGCCACATCTATGAATCTTAGAAAATTATACTTAGGGATTCAGCATAGTTCTGAGAAGCCAGGGAAAAGGGCAATTTTGTCCTTAGATGCCGCTAAGGCATTCGATAGCTTAGAATGGGGGTATTTGTGGGCGGTACTTCGGAAAATGGGTTTTGGACACAGATTTATAAATTGGGTGAAGCTGCTATATGACTCACCGGTGGCGAAGGTTAGGGCTAATGACAGGGTCTCTGAGTCTTTTCCTCTTGGAAGAGGTACTAGACAGGGGTGCCCGCTCTCGCCCTTGCTATTTGCTACAGCAGTAGAGCCATTGGCAGTTGCAATACGGAAGTCCATGGAGATAACGGGATTTAGGTGTGGAGCAGAAAATATCATTATATGCGGATGACCTACTTTTATATTTAGACAGGGTACATTCCTCGATTTTGCCGGCAATGGATATCATTCAAGAATTTGGGCAGAGGTCTGCCTTCGGATTAATTGGTCCAAATCGGCTTTAATGCCGATAGACCCTCTCCCGGTGGATTTCTCGGACTTGCAGATACCGGTTCCTGTGGTCCGAGAGTTTAAGTATCTGGGAGTAACTGTTAGCCCAAATCCGAAGGATTTCCAGGCCCTAAATCTGGAACCCCTGTTGCAGCGGTTCAGAGCAAAGGTACACACCTGGTGTCGCTTGCTGCTATCAAATATCGGTAGATCCAACTTAATCAAAATGGTAATGATGCCACAATTACTATATCTTATATATAATTCTCCAGTATGGATACGTAGGGAATTTTTTGCAAAAATTAATACATTATTCCGGGAACTTATCTGGAAGAAAAAACAGGGTAGGATTCGACTGGAAGTGCTACAGCGGGGAAAGGAGGAGGGAGGACTGGCGGTACCAAACCCATATATATACTATATAGCCTCCCAGATGCAACATCTAAGGGGTTGGGGCAAAGAAGGAGCGTATGATAATAGTGGTGATATAGTGAGAGAGGGATCTGTATGGAAATATCCGGGTTGCCAGTTAGATGTGAGACAAAGACAGATAAATGGGGCACGATATCCTACGTTGGCTATGATATTTCGGGTATGGGACAGAGGTAAGTTTCTTTTGAAGATAAATGGGCCTACGGAGTTCCGGCCACTGTGGCGGAACCCGGATTTGCCAGAAATTAAAAAATTAGTGGGGTTCAGAGGATGGGAAGATAAAGGGATCCATTTAGTGTCACAAGTACTACAAAATAATATTCTTAAGAGTTTTGAGCAATTGAGAACGGAGTTTCACCTTCCGCATGTCTTCTTTTATCAGTATTTACAGCTGAGGCACGCACTGGAGAGACAGGGGAGGACAAATCCGGTGACAGTGACACAATCAAACATTACATAGGCTGCTTACATCTGAGTCCTCTAAAGGCCTTATTTCTGAACTATACAAAAGATTACTACCTGCCCATCTGGAGACATACCCACTGTCTGTTAAAAGTAACTGGGAACGGGACGTTGGTCCCCTGATGGAAGACCAGTGGTCCGACACTCTAGAACAGGTCCCTAAACTGGTGGTCTCTGAGTGCCAAAGGCTTTCTCAAATATATCTCATCCACAGGGTATATAAAACTCCCAGCCTATTATCAGGATGGGACTTAGACCAAATCCACAATGTGTTAAGTGTGGACAGGATGATGCATGTTGTATGGGAGTGTGGACACATTGGTGATTTCTGGAAACAAACCCTGGGACTCGTAGACCAAATATATCATATCACAATACAGCCGTCACCTCGTTTATGTTTGTTGAGTCTGTGGGAGGGAGGAGTAGACCTGGACTCTCCAACAGCCCTGGGAATAGCACATATCCTGTATTAAGCAAGGAAGATACTGGCATACCATTGGTTAGATCCTCTACCACCAACGTTATCAGAGCTTAAAAATAAATTAAATAATGCCATTAGATTAGAAAGGGGAGTTTATTTAAAGAGAAAAACACTGAGAAAGTTTAAAAAATCTGACAGCCATGGATGGAGGCGCCGGGTCTCCCCTCTGGGGCACTAGTGCAGGAGGCAATGTTGGACCAGTTACTGTTGTGCTTGCAGTGAATGGAACGTTTGGGGAGTAAAAGTTAAAACTAGTGTTTTACGTGGCGGAGTGGACTTTGAGCGGCGCTGTGGGAGGGGCCGGAAGGGTGTGATTGATGACTAAACGGGGAGAGAAAGGCAAGCGGGTATGGAAATACGATGCGGAGCGACACGGCTGATGGAGGAGACTTTTCTATTAGACTGAGGTATTATTTTATAATTTAAACTTTTGTTTATCTGTGGAGCCATGTTGTTTGTAGGCTCAATTTATATAACTGATCTAAGAATCCTTTTTTTTTTTTTTATACAGAGGAAGAACCTGATTTATAGACAACATATGTTTTTCAATGTACGCTTTTACTAGTTATATAAGATGCAATATATTTTCTCTGTATTGATTCTTAGTTCTTAAATAAAAAAGATCTGATTTAAAAAAAAAAAAAATCTATTTATTTCTAACCAACCTCTTTTACGTGCTATGACCCTGATTACTTTTTTTTTTGTGAAGGGGGGCCCAATTTGAACTTTTGCACATAACATTTTATACAGGATGCAGCCAGACCCCTTAATGCTAGGCCTTGTATGTTGGAGTCCCCGTCCCTGTATGGTGCACTTGCATAGTACTGGCGCAGCCCGCCTGATCTAATAGTATGGGCGTGGTAATAGGCTGCTAACCAGTTACTGTGCACCTACATATGTGAACGGCGCCGTATACAACCACTTGTGTGTAGTTTTATCATCCAGCAATCGCCCCCTCCATGGATTGGAAGTGTGTGGGTGATTTGCTTCTTTTGCACCTGTGATGCCTCCCCCTTATTGGGGGTCTTGCTGCATTCTGCTAGTGCAGGGGTGGGCAATTAATTTTCCCATGGGGCCGCATGAGAAATTGGGATTGGTTTAGAGGGCCGGACTAATATAATTACCTCAGTTCTACCCAATATATTACATTACTACACCCCCTCCATATACTACACCTGTAATAAACTTCACCACTACACCCCTATATACTACACCTGTATTATACTACACCCCCCATATACACCTGTATTATACTACACTCCCTCCATATACCTGTAATATACTACACCCCCATATACACCTGTATTATACTACACCACTATATAATACACCTCCGATATACTACATCATTACACCCCTATATACTACACCTGTAATATACTACATCACTACACCCCATATACTACACCTGTAATATAGTACACCCCCATATAGTACACCTGTAATATACTACACCTCCATATAGCACACCTGTAATATACTACATCACTACACCCCATATACTACACCTGTAATATAGTACACCTCCATATAGCACACCTGTAATATACTACAACTCCACATAGTACACCTGTAATATACTACATCACTACACCCCTATATACACCTGTAATATACTACATCACTACACCCCATATACTACACCTGTAATATACTACACCTCCATATAGCACACCTGTAATATACTACATCACTACACGCCATATACTACACCTGTAATATAGTACACCCCCATATAGCACACCTGTAATATACTACAACTCCATATAGTACTCCTGTAATACTACATCACTACACCCCTATATACACCTGTAATATACTACATCACTACACCCCTATATACACCTGTAATATACACCTCCATATAGCACACCTGTAATATACTACACCTCCATATAGTACACCTGTAATATACTACCCCTCCATATAGCACACCTGTAATATACTACACCTCCATATAGTACACCTGTAATATACTACATCACTACACCCCATATACTACACCTGTAATATAGTACACCCCCATATAGCACACCTGTAATATACTACAACTCCATATAGTACACCTGTAATATACTACATCCCTATATACACCTGTAATATACTACATCACTACACCCCATATACTACACCTGTAATATACTACACCTCCATATAGCACACCTGTAATATACTACACCTCCAGATAGCACACCTGTAATATACTACACCCCCTATATAGCACACCTGTAATATACTACACCTCCATAGAGCACACCTGTAATATACTACACCTCCATATAGCACACCTGTAATATACTACACCTCCATATAGCACACCTGTAATATACTACACCTCCATATAGCACACCTGTAATATACTACACCTCCATAGAGCACACCTGTAATATACTACACCTCCATATAGTACACCTGTAATATACTACACCTCCATAGAGCACACCTGTAATATACTACGCCTCCATATAGTACACCTGTAATATACTACACCTCCATATAGTACACCTGTAATATACTACACCTCCATATAGTACACCTGTAATATACTACACCTCCATATAGCACACCTGTAATATACTACATCACTATACCCCCATATACTACACCACTATATACACCTCCATATAGCACACCTGTAATATACTACATCACTACACCCCTATATAGCACACCTGTAATATACTACACCTCCATATAGCACACCTGTAATATACTACACCTCCATATAGTACACCTGTATTATACTACACCCCCATATGTCACACACCCTGCTCCCCATACAGCCTGCACCCCCATATCACACACACTACACCCTCATATGTCACAGACCCTGCCCACATATTTCACCCTGCCTGTACCCCAACTTACCCCTCTCAAACACTCTGCACCCCTTCACATCCTTCTGTCAGTCTGCAGCTCTCATATGCCACTCACCCTGCAACTCCATTTTCCCACATATGCACTCACCCTGCAGCTCCATGTTCCCACATATGCACTCACCCTGCAGCTCCATGTTCCCACATATGCCACTCACCCTGCAGCTCCATGTTCCCTCATATGCCACTCACCCTGCAACTCCATCTTCCCACATATGCACTCACCCTGCAGCTCCATCTTCCCTCATGTGCACTCACCCTGCAGCTCCATCTTCCCTCATATGCCAATCACCCTGCAGCTCCATGTTCCCACATATGCACTCACCCTGCAGCCCCCCTCCCCCTCATGTCCCCTCTTTTCTTATTACCAGTCATCATGTGTCCACATCTCCTTCAGGATTCAGCATGTCTTGCTTTCTGCCCGGCATCCTGTGTCTCCTCCCACAACAGTCACATGGGCGTGACATCATCGCAGGTCCTACAGTGCAGGATGAATTAGTCCGTCTGCTGTGCCGCTTCTTCTCCTGCCCGGCGGGAACTTTTGAAATGACACACGCAGTGCAGTACTGACAACGTCAGAGCGCGCACGTGTGTCACTGACAATTCGTGCCGGCAGGGAACAGAGGAAAGACTCCTGCGTTCCGCTGCCTGCACTGACTGTGCGGAGTGCGGACCTGCACAGGATCTCTCCTTGCTCGGCACGCTGCAGCCCGGCTCCACTGCACCGGCTGAAGACGGGCGGCCGGTCACAGAGAGTAGGCGGGCCGGATGTGGCCCGCGGGCCGCCCCTTGCCCAGGTCTATGCTAGTGCATTCCTTGGCCTGGGCAGGTTATAACTGATGCCCTCTATTTGCTGTAAGTAACCCTTGAAACTATTCCAGAAAATTAAGTATTTCTCCCTCTCTCTTCCTTTGTGTACATTGGAACAACATAATACCCCAAAAATGGGTCAGACAAAGTTGATGGCACCCTCAACTTAATATTTGGTTGCACACGCTTTGGAATAAATAACTGCAATCAATCGCTTCCTATAACCATCAACAAGCTTCTTACATTTATCAGCTGGACTTTTGTACTCTTCTTTTGAAAACCGCTCCAGATCTCTCACATTTGAAGGCGCCTTCTCCCAACCGCAATTTTAAGATCTCTCCACAGGGATTCATATCTGAACTCATTGTACCACTTCAAAACTCTCCAGTGCTTTGTTTCCATCTATTTCTTGGGGCTTCTTGAAGTATGTTTGGCTAATTGTTTGGTAATCTGAAGATTTCATGATGCCTTGCAGACAGTCAAGCCACCCACTGCCAGAGGCAGCAAAACAACCCCAAAGCATCTTTGAGCCTCCACAATATTTGACTGTAGGTCCAGTGTTCCTTTCTTTATAGGCCTCATTCTTTTTTCGGTAAACAGTGGAATGTGTTTTATCAAAAAGCTCTATCTACGTCTCATCTGTCCAGAAGACACTTTCCCAGAAGGATTTGGCATACATTTTGGCCATCTGCAGTTTAGCTTTTTTATGTCTAAGTGAAGCAGTGGGGTCCTCCTGGGCCTCCTGACAGTGTTTACTTTAATTCAAATGTCAACAGATAGTCCATGCTGACAGTGATGCAACTGAGCCTGCACAACAGCTTGAATTTCTTTGGAACTTGATTGAGGCTGCTTATCCACCATCCGGACTAACCTTTCATCAATTTACTCTGCCATCCACGCCCAGGAAGATTAGCTACAGTGCCATGGCTTGTAAACTACTTCATTGTGTTGCACACTATGTACAAGGGAACATCAAGATCTCTGGAGATTGACTTGTAACCTTGTCGACTGTTGATATCTAATATATACAGTAAAGCTGAATGTCTGTCTGTGTGTGTGTGTGTGTGTGTGTGTGTGTGTGTGTGTGTCCGAGATTGGCATCTGCACCGTCGCAGCTACAGCCACAAAATTTTGCACACTCACACGTCTGGACCCCGAGAGCGTCATAGGCTCTCCATGCGTTCCAATTTACCAATCAATTTAGCCCCTATCTACATAATGGGGAAAAAGTGAAACGAAAAGTGTTGGAGGCAAATTGACAGCTGCCAGGGGACTTAAAGAATGAGAGCGATGGCGCCAAAGAGTATATACAGTACAGTTGCTAAGGTGGGGCCCTGACATGGGATACTCGCCACAGTCGGGGATATGAACACACACACAAAATGCGCCACACACTACCACATGCTTGAACACATATACCACCCTCAGCACACATTTCACCACACATACACCAACCTCGCCACATGACAGACGGGGAAAGAGGCAGACCGGGGAAAGAGGCAGACCGGGGAAAGAGGCAGACCGGGGAAAGAGGCAGACCGGGGAAAGAGGCAGACCGGGGAAAGAGGCAGACCGGGGAAAGAGGCAGACCGGGGAAAGAGGCAGACCGGGGAAAGAGGCAGACCAGGGAAAGAGGCAGACCAGGGAAAGAGGCAGACCGGGGAAAGAGACAGACCGGGGAAAGAGAGAAACAGACAGACACACATATAGAGACAGACACAGAGATAGAGAGAGACAGACTGATACAAATACAGACAGAGAGATAGAAAAAGACAGACAGAGACATAGACACAGACAGACAGCGACACACAGACAGAGACTGGGAGAGAGACAGTTACTATCCCGGGCAATGCCCGGGTACTACAGCTGTTTTTTTTTAATAATGTTGGTTTTCAAGTAGAGATGAGCAAGCCCAAAGAAGTTAAAGTTCTGCAGGTTCAGCCAGATTTTATCTAAAGTTCTGTTCTGGACCCGAACCTCAATTAGCTTCAATCTCACCATTGTTCTTTAAAGTGACCTTCCACCATAGCATTAAAAAGTGACTATGACCTTCACAAATGTTCGCATCCTCCTTGGGCCTCTCTGCCTCTCTCTGCGTTCTCTGCTCAGATTAGGATTCCATTCCACCAACTTCTAAGATGCGGCTGCCTGCCATAGTGTAAAAGGGAGTGCAGTGGTAAGTCTAAACCATGTCGGCTCCAGCATTTGTGTCGTCTGGGACAGAATAATTGTATTATTACACATTTTATGATATTACATTGTCTCATCTTCTTCCCATTCAGGTCCTTACAATATCTGATCCTCTCAGTGCAGATCTTCTATATAAGAGAATTTTCCTGATTGACCCATCAAGGATGGATAGGGACAGGGACAAGATGGTGGAGAGGATATTACACCTCACCCTAGAGATCCTGTTTTGGCTTACTGGAGAGGTGAGAGATTCTGATCATGTCACATTACATCATTCTTATCTATGGGAATAACAGATGGACAGAACTGGAGAGGAGAGGACTCTGGAAATGTCTGTAGTGAGATTTATTAATGTGTCTTTCCATAAATAGGATTACACAGTGGTGAAGAAGACCTCTAGTGAGTGCTGTCAGGACCCTATGTCTGAGGCATGGGGAAGACCCCTGAGCCCAATCACGGGGATTCCACCTCACCCCCTGATACATGAGGACATCAATGACCAGAAGATCCTAGAACGCACCTACAAGATGATTGAACTGCTGACCGGAGAGGTGACACTGCTGGGAATGCTGGGGCACTATACAGTAACGCTATGAAGGGATCGGGGGGTGACGGTATTATTGTATGTGTCAGGTTCCTATACGGTGTCAGGATGTTACCGTTTATTTCTCCATGGAGGAGTGGGAATATTTAGAAGAACACAAAGATCTGTACAAGGACGTTATGATGGAGGTTCCCCAGCCCCTCACATCACTAGGTAATACACAGGAATAAATACCGCCTATAATAATCTGTATGTAAAAAATTAATTCAATCCCTGTATGTGTTTCTTAAAGATCCATCCAGTAAGAGAACAACACCAGAGAGATGTCCCCGTCCTCTTCCACAGGACTGTAAACAAGAAAATCCCAATGTTCCTCAGGGTCATCAGGTAGATGGAGGGAAGATGACATGAAATCTCCCCTATGATGTGTAGACGGCTGTGAAGGTCTTGTGTTCAGTCTTGTTTTATCCACCAGTATTATATGTTTTATACTTGTGTAATGAGAACGGTGGAGATGGCAGGATTAGAGCTGATCATAGATGTGACTTCTCCATCCGTCTGTGACTTTTACAATATTTGTTTCAGGGTGAAGATCTGACCCATATTAATACTACAGAGACATATGTGAGGGGTGATGAGCGGAGTAAAGAGGAGATTCCTACATATGACTACCCAGGTGAGTAGACCAGTAGTCATCCTAAGAAGGGTTCGGACTTGGCACTCATAGTTCGCCTCTCTGGAGAACTGTGATTGCAGGGAGCTGATGGCAGTCTGAGTACTTTATATTGCAAAATCGTGCTGTAGCGTATATATTGAACAAGCAATCAAACAATCGTAGATTTGAGTTCATTATGGAGATAAAAAAAACAAAAGGATAAAGTATAAAGAAAAAAGTTTAAAAAAATATAAACATTTAAAAAGGTGAAAATGTGAATCATTCCTCTCTTGCCCATTTGAAATTAAATGTATAAGCATATTTGCTTTTGCCGTATTCATAAAACTACAAAGTAAAAAATTACTTAACCCGTATTGTAAATGCCATAACTAACAAGACAACACAATAAAAACATCTTATGCACACCAAAATGAGTTACTTAAACACTACATTTCAGTATACATAAAAAGGAAGTAAAAATAAAAAGTTACAGATTTCAAAACATGACCGCATATTTATATTCATATTCATTTAAGCTATTAAAATGATTTTTAACAAACTATCCAATTTTGGTATCTGAGTAATCTTATCTACTTGGAAAATCATGTTACCAGTTCATTTTTACCTCACAATGAATGGACATAAAGAAAACAACCACAAGGGACTTTATAAAGGTTGACAATAGCTGAAAAAGTGGAATTGGGTATTGCCTACTAACTAGAAACCTAACAAGCACTCAGCAGTTGTATTGTGCCAGAAGAATAATAAGCTGAAGATGTCTCCACCAGAACCTCTTGCAGTCTTTTTAACAGTTATTGTGAGAGTATAGATAACTAAAGGAATCCTTAGTTACCAGATCGATGGTTGTCAACAACCAGCACCACCACCCATCAATCCGAGGTTATTGGCTCTGGTGGCGGCCGGAGGTTAACAGTAAGTAAAGCAAGCAAGATCATCACAGTTCCGTACACTTTGTAGTGGGCATCCAGCTCCGTTCCTGTGTCAGTTATTGGTCAGGGTTTCTCAAGTCTTCAATATAATAAGACTGAACAACCCCTTTAATTGCAGTAAGAAAACTGTTAAACTGCACTGCGTAAGAAGGTGGTTCAGTACAAAACAGTTTTTAGTGGCCACATTGATGTAAAGCTGAAACAGAAGGATTTTTCTAAATACCTTCCGTTTTCAATTCTGCCTTTGAGCAGCCCTATCGCTGTCCGCTCATCCCCATCACGTGACCCGGGCTGCAGTGACCTCTGGTGTCCGGTGATGTCACCTCAACTTTCGTAATTGGAAGTTGACCTGACATCACCGAGGTGGGACCCAGTCTCCGTGAGTGACTGGGCTGTGGACTAAGTTTCACCACGCATCACATCCCAGCGTCGCTCGTGCTTGTGGCGCTCTGTGATGAAGAGAGAGCGTGCGAGAAGATGGGCTGTGACGTGCGATGAAACTCCGCTCACAGTCGTTCCCCACCCAAATATCTTACCTACCTCCTGTTGTCTTATTGTAGTAGTGAAACTAGCTTCTCACTGGCCCAACCAGGGTGAGTTTATGGTCAGTGAGGGCCTAGGCATGTGATCAGTGCACAGGGGGAAGGACCTGTCTATGGATGGTAGAGAATGCAGGGCTCAACCTTATGTGACTACTAGGAGGTGACCCCGCTCTTCCCTCCCTAACGCGAGGGCCTCCCGTCGTATTGTACCCTGTGTATCACGCCACTCGCCGGGTGTCCTCCCCTCCCCTGGTATACCCACTGTATTGTGCCGCTCGCCGGGAGTCCTCCCATGACCAAGTGTGACACCTGTAGTCACATCATGACAACACTCTATTATTCACATAAACCTGTCGTGTGGGACCAAAATTCAAATTCAATCAGTGAAAAAAACATCTTATGAAAACGTAGCTTTTAATATCCTCATTTAAAAAAGACCCATTTGGCATGCATCACAAAAACTAATTTATGTGACATTTGCACAGCAAAAACATCATAGAACAATTGAAAAATTGCAGGAAGAAATCCGTCAGATCCCAAACTCGCCATACCTTCCACTTTCTATATGCTTAGTTAAAACCCATTCTGTAACCACAGCAAATACTTACCTTTATATCATGATGATAATCGCTAATTTACTTTTACATATAAGTAGTAGCATCCTTTATTTGGATAATTTCTCATTTGGAGTTTATTTTCCTCTCTTATTCCAAGACCCCACCCTAACGGTCTTATTCTTGGCAGGTGACTCTATCAGGACTTCAGTCCAACACGTGTTGTCTTCAGATTTTAAAACAAATGATCATCGAATTACACCAGATACATATGAAGAGAATGCAAATGTACAAGATATACCCTCAACATTTCAAAGCAAAGTTGTATTATCTGATCAAAGTATCCTATGTTCTGAATATCAGAAAATTAATTCAGGGGAAAAGCCATATTCATGTTCAGAATGTGGAAAATGTTTTATAGAGAAATCACATCTTGTTATACATCAGAGATTTCATACAAGAGAAAAACAATTTGAATGTTCTAAATGTGGGAAATGTTTTAGTCAGATAGAGTTTATTACTCATCAGAAAGTTCATCAGGAGGAAAAACCATGTACATGTTTTGAATGTGGCAAATGTTTTATAGAGAAATCGCATCTAGTTATACATCAGAGAATTCACACAGGGGAAAATCAATTTTCATGTTCTACATGTGGTCAATGTTTTAGCCAAAAATTAGAGTTTGTTACTCATCAGAAAGTTCACCAGGGAGAAAAGCTATATTCATGTTCAGATTGTGGCAAATGTTTTATAGACAAATCACATCTAGTTATACATCAGAGAATTCACACAGGAGAAAAGCAGTTTTTATGTTCTAAATGTGGGAAATGTTTTAGCCAGAAATCAGATTTTGTTACTCATCAGAAAGTTCACCAAAAGGAAAAGCCACATTCATGTTCAGAATGTGGCAAATGTTTTATGGAGGAATCACATCTTGTTATACATCAGAAGATTCACATAGAAGAGAGGCTGTTTTCATGTTCAGAATGTGGCAAAATTTTTAAAAACAGATCAATGCTTGTTAGACATGAGGCAGTTCACACAGGGGATAAACCATTTTCATGTTCTGAATGTGGAAAATGTTATAGGTTTAAGCCAAATCTTGTTACACATCAAAGAGCTCACACAGGGGAGAAGCCATTTTTATGTTCTGAATGTGGGAAATGTTTTACACAGAAATCAGATCTTGTTAGACACTGGGGAGTTCATACAAGAGAGAAGCCATTTTCATGTACAAAATGTGGTAAATGCTTTAACCAGAAATCCCATCTTACTCAGCATCAGGTAACCCACACTGGAGAGAAGCCATTTTCATGTTTAGAATGTGGAACGTGTTTTACAATGAAATCAAATCTTGTTAAACATGCGAGGACTCATACAGGGGTAAAGCCATTTCCTTGTGCAGAATGTGGAAAATGTTTTAACCAAAAATCACATCTTGATACTCATAGAAGAACTCACACAGGGGAAAAGCCATTTTCATGCTCACAATGTGGAAAATATTTTTCTAGGAAATCACAACTTTTTCACCATCAAAAAGGTCACACAGGTTAGAATACATACAAGTGCATCTCTATAAATTAGAATGTCATCAAAAAGTTAATTTATCTCAGTAATTCAATACGAAAAGAGAAAAACATATATTATATAGAGTCATTACAAACAGAGGGATCTATTTCAAATGCTTATTTCTGTTAATGTTGATGATTATGGCTTACAGCCAATGAAAACTCAAAAGTCATTATCTCAGAAAATTAGAATATTATGTAAGACCAACTAAAAAAATGATTTTAAACTCAGAAATGTTGGCCTACTGAAAAGTATGTACAGTAAATGCACTAAATACTTAGGTCTCCTTTTGCATGAATTACTGCATTAATGCGGCGTGGCATGGAGGCGAGCAGCCTGTGGCACTGTAGAGGTATTATGGAAGTCCTTGTTGCTTTGATAGCAGCCTTCAGCTCATCTGCATTGTTAGGTCTGGTGTCTCTCATCTTCCTCTTGACAATACTCCATAGATTCTCTATGTGGTTTTGGTCAGGCGAGTTTGCTGGACAATCAAGCACAGTGATACTGTGGTTATTAAACCAAGTATTGGTACTTTTGGCAGTGTGGACATGTGGAAAGTCCTGCTGGAAAATTAAATTTCCATTTCCAAAAAGCGTGTCGGCAGAGGGAAGCATGAAGTGCTCTAACATTTCCTGGTAGACAGCTGCGCTGACTTTGGGCTTCTAAAACACAGTGGGCGAACTTCAGCAGATGACATGGCTCTCCAAACCATCACTGATTGTGGAAACTTCACACTAGACCTAAAGAAGCTTGGATTGCGTGTCTCTCCACTCTTTCTCTAGACTCTGGGACCTTGGTTTCCAAATGAAATGCAAAATTTACTTTACTGGGCTGGTTGCTGTAATTTTTATAAAATCACTATTTTATGGGCAAGAGATCATTAAAGGACTAGTAAACCTGGTGCCAGTTAGTCCAACCACTCTCCCACCACTTATTGGCAGCTTTCTTAATATGCACAATGTACACAGAAAGCTTCCAATTAGTTGTGTGGTTGGGGTTATGCAGAGCTCAGCATTCAGAAATCTGGTAGATCTTCAGCAGATATACGTTATTAATCAAAACATTAGGAATCATAAAGTAAGTGATACATCGCTAGAATCATGTGCTAGCAAAAACCTGGTGACATCCGTTTAATAAAGATTTTTATGTATAATCTTTCTTTACTGAAAAGTAAAAAAAAAAAGAGAGACAAACCCACATAGATACAAGAATATAAAGTTAGAAACCATGAGCGTAAAAATCCAGCCACGCAGGGCCACACAAAATAATGCAGTGTATATATTTGATCACCTCTTGAGCTAGCCAATCTAAAATTCATTTGTATGATACTCATGGATTCAAAAACACGGAAGAACAAATCCCTATCAGTACCATATAACCTATAAGGCTCATATGAGCGACCAATGCACTGAAACTGCGGTTATACTTCTGATAAAAACAGGAAGCAAAAAAAAAAAAAAAGATTAGTATGGAAAGCATACAAAAGGCAAGAAGGGAAAAGAAAGAGGAGAAAGAGAGAGAAGAAAAAAAAAAAGGGGGGAGCAGATGAGGAGAGAGGGTACCGGTCCAATAGCTGCAGGGTCCACCGTGGGCAGTTTTGAACTAATGGTTATCATTCGCCGACCTTCAGTCTCAAAGATGGATCTAAAATTGGAGTCTCTGAAGAGAATCTTGCCAGATCTGTATAAATTTCTCCTTATCTCCCTGTGCCTCCTCAGAGGTCCTCCATGTGAAAGATATGGGCAAATTCAAGGTACCACTCCTGTATGGAGGGAGTTGTCATGGTACGCCAATGTCTAGGTATGACAGAGTAGGCAGCCGCTAGACAGAACTGCAACCCTCTGTTTCTGTGACCTGATTGAACCAGGGAGGATCGATAACAGAGCTGTGTGTAGAGATGGAGCTGTATACCTTGAAAACCTTTTTCCAGATTTTCTGTAGCTTGTCACAACTACACCAAATATACCGCAGCGTACCACGTTCAGTTCCGCGATGCCAACACCAGTCGGATAAATCTTGCGAAGTCTAAATTCTGTACCACGTAGACAGAATTTTATAATTTTTTTCTTTGGTGTATCCCACTGACTACATTTTATGAGTATATAAGTATGCCTTTAGTTTCTCCCCGTCCGAGAGAGTGGTACCCAGTTCTGCCTCCCAACCACTTAAAAAGTGTGGATCCCCCTCCCGAGAAATTGTAGCCTGAGATAACAATCTATATATAAGGGAGATTAGATGGGGGGCCCACATCCTGAAGGAATAATCTCTCAAAGGGGATAGGTGCAATGGTAGTTGAGCCCTGTCCGCTCTGAACGTGAGCGCTCACAAATGGAGACAACTGTCTGTATTCCAGGCAGGAGAGTGTCTGAAATGGATCTAGCTTTTGTAATTTATCAAAGTATGTAATCCTATCCCCTTTCATAGTATGATAGATCTGAGGATCATCCTCAGCACTCCACCGTAGGAATTTGCCCTGTGACATCCCTGCTGGGAATTCAGGGTTAGAGAGAATTGGGAACAAAAGTTTAGATGAACCAAGAAGGCTAAATTTCTGTTTTAACCGGTCCCATACCCCCAAAGTGGCCCCCATCAAGAAGAACGTGGGGTCCATCTGTCCCACCCCTCTCGAGGCAAACCATGGGAGGTATTTTAAGAGGGGTAACATACCCATTCTGTTCCAAATGGACCCACTGTTTAGATTTAGCATTAAAATGGCAGTCAAATATATGAATCAGGAGTGATGCCTGGTGGTACCGCTTCATGTCAGGAAGGCCCGCTCCCCCAGTATCCGTGGCTCGAGTGAGTGTCTGAATTTTAATCCTTGGTCTTGAATGACCCCATACAAATTTGGTTAGATCAGATCTAACTGTAAGGAAGAAATGAGGAGGGGGTGATAGGGACAGCCTAGAACACATATAAGAATTAAGAACATCTTAAAAACATTCATGTGATCAAACCATGATATAGGATTTTTATTGTATGTCGTGAGATCCTTAAGAGCACATTGCAATAGTGGAACATTATTCAAGGAGTATAACAGGCTAAGATCCTTTGGGCGGCACGGTGGCTCAGTGGTTAGCACTGTAGTCTTGCAGCGCTGGGGTCCTGGGTTCGAATCCCACCAAGGACACCAGCTGCAAGTAGTTTGTATGTTCTCCCCGTGTTTGCGTGGGTTTCCTCCAGGTTCTCCGGTTTCCTCCCACACTCCAAAGACATACAGATAGGGAATTTAGATTGTGAGCCCCAATGGGGACAGTGTTCCTGATGTATGTAAAGCGCTGCGGAATATGTTAGCGCTATATAAAAATAAAGATTTATTTATTTTTTTATTTTGGTATAAATATCCCTAAGAATTTAATCGCCTGAGTCTGCCATCTGAAAGGGGAAGTTACTTTGAGCTAAAGAAAATGAATATGATGGGTGGGTGATATTCAGAGCCTCTGTCTTAGGATAATTGACTCTAAATTGCTCAAGTTCACGAATTTTTCAAATTCCTTCACCAAGGAGGGAAAAGTAAGGTGAGGCTGTGAGACATATAACAGCAGATCATCTGCATACAGTGATGTTTCGTTGGTCACGCCACCTATATCTAAACCGTGCACATTGGGGCTCTGAGAGCAATGGCTAAATGTTTCATAATTAATACATATAACAGTGGGGATAAAGGGCACCCCTGTTTCGTCCCATCCCGAATCACAATGGGAGCCGACATGATGCCATTAGCTATAATACTCACTGAAGGACAGGCTTAAAGCGCTAAAATTTTATTTAAGAAATTTGAGCCAAGTCCCAGCTGTGTAAGAGCTGCCCTCATGAAGTTCCAATGTACACGATCAAACGCCTTTTCGGTGTCTATGGACAGTAAGCCGAAATAGTTTCACTGTGGCAATAGCTTGTGACACTAATAAGATGGTTTAATAACATTGTCTTGAGCCTCTCTCCCTTGCACATATCCCACCTGATCTGAGTTGATGACTGCGGGGAGGAGTGGGGCCAGTCTGTTAGCTAACAATTTGGAGAAGAGCTTTATGTCAGTAGTTAATAATGAGATTGGTCGATAATTGGACATAATAGAGGGGTCTTTCCCCGGTTTAGGTATAACTATTATGTGCACCTCTAAAGATTGTGGATCTTAAATATTGGATAACATCCTCCACCCCCTCTATCTCTGAACTGAAAACTCAACTTATGCATTATATGGAGATTGAACAGGGCGACGCACTCACAAATAAGGACCTTTTACCTCAACTGCATGGTACATTATGGAAGACCTAAAAAATAACCTAGGCCACCTCCGAATAAGTAGCTAAGCTATAAAAGAACATGACTGAGTGACGAAATGAAAAAAATCCACCCCCCCCCTTTTTTTTTTTTATTTCTTTGTCTTTTAACCCCTTCACGACCTTTGAAGGATCTATCCGTCATGGATCATGTGCCGTTAAGCCCCGCCATCTGCCGCGGGCAGGGTACGGCGATCGGCGCACATATCAGCTGTTTTCAACAGCTGACGTGTGTCTGCATGTTACAAGTGGAATCGCATTCCACCCGTAACATTAACCCCTTACATCTCGCTGCCAAAGTCTGGCAGTGAGTGATCACGTGACTTATGGTGGTTGCCATGTTAGCACAGGGTCATGTGTTGACACCTGCAGCTATGACGTTTCACTTTTGTTTTCACTCGGCCGGGAGGCCAGTGAATCAGGAAGTGACTGTATCTGCTGTTTACAGCTGTATAGCTGTGATCAGCAGATAGATCAGAGCGAACGGATTGCTGATCGCTATAGCCCCCTAGGGGGACTAGTAAAATAAAAAAAAATAAAGTTTTAAAAAATTTAAAAAAAACCCCTAAGTTCAAATCACCACCCTTTCACCCCAATGAAAATTAAAGGGTTAAAAAAATAAATATACACATATTTGGTATCGCCGCGTTCAGAAATGCCCGATCTATCAAAATATAAAATCAATTAATCTGATCAGTAAACGGCATAGTGGCAAAAAAATTCCAAACGCCAAAATTACGTTTAATTTAGAAACGTCAGCTCAAGACGCAAAAAATAAGCCGTCACTGAGCCATAGATCCCGAAAAATGAGAACGCTATGGGTTTTTGAAAATGGCGGAAAACGTGCGCCACTTTTTTTGGACAAGCTTGGTGTTAGAGTCCCCAACTACACTGTTAGAGACTCTAACACATTATTAACCACAACCGTACTTGAAATAAGATCGAAAATACATTTTTCAAACATTCTTTAACTGCAACCAACACCCTCAGATAGACCAATCTGAAAGTTATGCCCCTCTTGTACAAGAGGAGCAGTGCACTCTCTGATAGACAACTTTATCCATTAAATACTGATGAGCGCAAAGCGGAACAGACCACTCTCAGTTCAAGTGTGGAAGGCATAATGTCCCTCATCTTTCAGGCAGCAGACAGCAGCCTGTACTTGTCATTACCACTTAGATCCTAGAGGAGAGAAAAAATGCTTCCACAACAGAAGACACACCATAACTGATCAGGGCACCGGTGTAGTCAGTCAATGGAGGGACGAGGCCAAGGGACCTCCGCTTCGCCCCCTCTGTGCCCTTCAGGGCCTCTCACTGGTCTCCCCTGTCTCCACGGTCCCAACACGGGTAGGTTTTCCACCTGTGTACCGGTTGACAAGGACGGCCAGTCTGCAATTACCGCAGTGGGTATTCGTAGAGCTGCTGAAAACGCTGGTACTCCTCTGTGATGACTCAGGATGTGGACTCGACCTGCCTGACGAACCCTCAAATGAAACATGGAGGCCAATTGCATATAAGGCTGGAAAAAAAAGCTTTGCAAGTGCATTGATACTTCCCTAGTGCACTCGCAATGTTATTTGCATTGTTATTGGTTCATCTGGTCAGGTGGATTCTCTAAGACGTAGTCAAGGTGAACAACACACACTGAAGACTATAGCATAATGGGCAGGACATGAGAACCAGGACAGCAGGATATGGTGTATGGCAGGCAAAAGTGCAGAGGAGAATACACTTCAAGACAATTGAAATCAGAGTGTAGACATACATAGGAACTGTAGATCTATAGACAGCTTAGGACTTGAAGCCATCAAATGTTTAATACAGTTATAAACTATTAGCAGTCAGATGATCCTTGCTATGGATTTAAGCAGCAGTGATAAACAGACAAATGGAATGCATACTTGAAAAGATACACTCTGTTACAAGCAGTGTTTGTAAGTGAGCAGCACCAGAGAAGAGTCGGTTATGCTTACAGCAGATGAAGGTTTAATTGGCAGGTCTGAGTCAGGAAGTAAATATAGGTGGTTGATAAGCAAGTTTGCCAAAGAAATGATTGCCAGCTGAAAAAATGGATGCTGAGAGAAACTCCAAAGCACACGGTAACTGAATACAAGTTTACAGCATACACATACCTGTCTTAGTTGGCTTTTAAAGGCATGGGATGATGATGTCACAAGAGTTTGTCTGACTATTCGAGAAACATGGATAGCCCCACAGCAATGGAAGACTGGATCAACTGGTTTCCTGTTTGAAGAGTTTTCCTACTACTGAGGATTATCCTGAGGGTGGTACAACCCTAGGAAGGAAAAGTTGAAGTTCACTGTTGGGGGATTCAACAGTTGGGTCTCTTTGTATCCCAGTGTTCTTATGAAGTGGAACCAATGAAGTGTGGTACTACGTGACGCAGCTCCCAGTTCTTGTGTCCTGCATCCCTGAAGGATGATGGCCCCCAAGAATGTTACATTTCTGTGGATGGTTTAATAGTCGTGCTACTCTTGGATACAGCAAGCCTGTTTACATCACTTTGAGCATCCATTCCACACTTTTTGGTAACTCCTAAGAAGAGGATGGGGGTGATGTGTTCATGGAGATACTAGAGATGATCAAACTACTTGACATTTGAGAACCTCTGCCATACACAAAACATATGACTTTATGGAGAAGATGCCATCAAGGTTACAGCTGGGATGGCAAACCTTTTATTTCAAAGGATATTTCTATATTTATAACACTGTTAAGTGCCGTGCAAAATTATCAAGTTAAAAATGATCTGCTTTACGTAGTCAAACATTTAACTAACTCACCACTAATGTGATGGCTGAATCTGCTTCAGTTAGACATGTGATGGTATCTATTATTGATGATGTTGCTATTCACAACTGCTTTTCCAGGTTTGTGTTGGTCAGTCTGGAGCACAGTGAACGCTTTCGATAAGTTTTGAATCAAACTGTTTGCACCATGTAGCTGTTCTGCACACAGGTGCATATTTCAGCATGTCACTTAAAAGTGGGAAATTCATCACTACTTGCGTAATGTTTATAGAACTTAAGCAAGGAGAGCCCTGCAATACATAGAAGACACCAAAACTGCTGTATAGAAATTATTGGGAGACACTGACATTGCTGTATATATCCATAGGATACACAAATGTGTATACATTCCATAGGAGACACAGACTATGGTATATACAGTACATAGGAGACACAAAGACTGCTGTTTATACATCACATAGGAGACACCAAAAGTGCTGTTTTTACATCACATAGGAGACACCGAGACTGCTATATACACATCACATAGGAGACACCAAAAGTGCTGTCTAAAAATCACATAGGAGACAATGAGACTGCTGTATATGCATCAAATAGGATACAGTGAGATTGCGGCATCATATACTGTATATCACATAAGATTCACCTGAGACTGCTGTATACATCACATAGGAGAATATAAATCACATAGGAGACACTGCTGCATACATCACATAGGAAACTGCAACTGCTGTATGTGACTGCTGTAAATAAATCAAATAGAAGATTGGGATTGCTGCATTCACATTGGAAAGAGTGGGAAACGGGAGTTACAAAACACGCTAACTCTGACCAAAAAGAGCCAGAATTGGGACATAACCCAGCATTGCAACGTCCAGTAGTGAACACTGTGTGCACGTGCACAGAGTCGAAGGCGGGCTTTGCACGCTGCGACATCGGTAACAATGTGTTACCGATGCTGCAGCGATAGTCCCGCCCCCGTCGCACGTGCGATATCTAGTGAAAGCTGCCGTAGCGATTATTATCGCTACGGCAGCTTCACACACACTTACCTGCAGTGCGACGTCCCTCTGGCCGGCGACCCGCCTCCTTCCTTAGGGGGCGGGCCGTGCGGCGTCACAGCGACGTCACACGGCAGGCGGCCAATAGGAGCGGATGGGCGGAGATGAGCAGGATGTAAACATCCCGCCCACCTCAGTCCTTCTCATTGCAGCCGGGCGGCAGGTAAGGTGATGTTCCTCGCTCCTGCGGCTTCACACACAGCGATGTGTGCTGCCGCTGGAGCGAGGAACAACATCGTACCTGTCGCACCATCGGCATTATGGAAATGTCGGAGGCTGCAGCGATGATACGATAACGACGCTTTTGCGCTCGTTCATCGTATCAAAAAGGTTTTACACGTTGCGATATCGACTGCGACGCCGGATGTGCGTCACTTTCGATTTGACCCCATCGACATCGCACGTGCAATGTCGCAACGTGCAAAGCCGCCCTAAGAAAGATTAAACAGCTGGAAAAACAGGGCCGATGCCCCAAGCAGTGCAGCCCCCAAGAATCTGTCCGAGGCCTGGAGCCAATGACATTGTGGGTCGTAAATGGCCAGCGGGGCAAAAGTCTCAATACCTGGGATACAGTGTGCCCCAGCCACGTTTCAAATGGCTATAGGCAAAATTCTGAAGACAGCACCTCAGATGTTGGTTTAGCGACAGTTATGTCTCACAAGGTGAATGGGGAAGAACAACGAGTTATATACAGTACTTGAGTACAAAGCTCAACTCTTGTGAAAGGAATTATTCTTATGTGGAAAGGGAATATCTGGCCATAAACGGGCACTGGAGATTCTGAGGTACTACCTAATGGGCAAAAAGTTTTGGTTGAGCAGCTAAAGGTGGGTGAGCTAAAATGTAGGGAATAACATAAGGGTAACATTTTGCTTCCTGGCACTGCAAGATTATAACTTTATTGTAGGGTGAGAAAAATTAAATGCAAAATACTGATGCATTGCCACGAGTTCATTGTCTGGCAGCGTCAAGTGGTTCCTGGACTTGGTTGTTAGGAGGGATGTTTAAGCAGCCTGCAGGCATAAGGATGGATGTAAGCTGTCTGACATTGAGCTTGCTGCTCTCAGTGGTCTGAATCGTGGAAGGATTTTGATACTGAATACCGTTACAAAATCTGTTATTTTGGATGATTTTAGGGTCTGAGATTGAGGAGTCACTGTAGAGACTGGGTGGAATGGTCACTACAGTGCTGGACTCAACATTAACCTTAAGGTTCCCTCTGCTAAGCTAGGACCCAAATTTATTGGTTCATATGAAATCATTGAGATTGTCAACCATGTACCCTTCTGTTTAAAACTTCCCTCTTCCTTAACAATACTCAAGAATTAACAAAAATAACTGCTCAAAAGATACCATTCACCCTGTCAACAATCCTCAACCTTCTGACCTGGTTAAAGTGTAGTTTTGCTCACATGGTATAAAAAATCCTTGACACTTGGGAGAATCCCTTTAATATCTCATTCATTGGAAGGGTTATGGGCCAGAGGAAAGATTTTGGCTGTTGACTAGTAATAACAATAGCAACAACCTGATCAAGAAATTCCATCTATTCTTTCCTGATTAACCTGGCCCTAAAAGTCCAGATGCCCCTTGTAAGAGTGGGGTGGAGGGGTACTGTGACATCTAGATCTTTGCTTATCCTTACGGTTTCTGCTCCTGTAGCCAGGTTGTGCACTGCCTTGTTTTATGGCAACGTGGGCCAAGAATGCTGTTCCTGTGTTGCCATAAAACTGTACTGTGTTGTAAAATACATTTTACTATAACTTTTAACACTTGATTTTCTTAACACTCTTGTACAGGTGTACACCTCGTACACACACGGCTCTGCTCCGTACACCTCGTACACACACGGCTCTGCTCCGTACACCTCGTACACACACGGCTCTGCTCCGTACACCTCATACACACACGGCTCTGCTCCGTACACCTCGTACACACACGGCTCCGCTCCGTACACCTCGTACACACACGGCTCCGCTCCGTACACCTCATACACACACGGCTCTGCTCCGTACACCTCATACACACACGGCTCCGCTCCGTACACCTCGTACACACACGGCTCTGCTCCGTACACGTCGTACACACACGGCTCTGCTCCGTACACCTCGTACACACACGGCTCTGCTCCGTACACCTCGTACACACACGGCTCTGCTCCGTACACCTCATACACACACGGCTCTGCTCCGTACACCTCATACACACACGGCTCTGCTCCGTACACCTCGTACACGCGTGGCTCTGCTCCGTACACCTCGTACACGCGCGGCTCCGCTCCGTACACCTCGTACACGCAAGGCTCCGCTCCGTACACCTCGTACACGCGAAGCTCCGCTCCGTACACCTCGTAAACACGCGGCGTTTGTATTTACCTCGTACAAGCGCGTCTCTGCTCCATACATCTCGTACACGTGCGGCTCCGCTCCGTACACCTCGTACACGTGCGGCTCCGCTCTGTACACCTCGTACAAGCGCGGCTCCGCTCCGTACACCTCGTACACGCGAAGCTCCGCTCCGTACACCTCGTACACGCGAAGCTCCGCTCCGTACACCTCGTACAAGCGCGGCTCCGCTCCGTACACCACGTACACGCATGGCTTTGCTCCGTACACCTCGTACAGGCACGGCTCCACTCCGTACACCTCGTACACGCAAGGATCCGCTCCGTACACCTCGTACACGCGAAGCTCCGCTCCGTACACCTCGTACACACGTGGCTCCGCTCCGTACACCTCGTACAAGCGCGGCTCTGCTCCGTACACCTCGTACATGTGCGGCTCCGCTCCGTACACCTCGTACACGTGCGGCTCCGCTCCGTACACCTCGTACACGCGCGGCTCCGCTCCGTACACCTCGTACACGCAAGGCTCCGCTCCGTACACCTCGTACACGCGAAGCTCCGCTCCGTACACCTCGTACACGCGCGGCTCCGCTCCGTACACCACGTACACGCACGGCTTTGCTCCGTACACCTCGTACAGGCACGGCTCCACTCCGTACACCTCGTACACGCACGGCTCCGTTCCGTACATCGTAATAATAATGATAAAGTTTATTTATATAGCGCCAACATATTCCGCAGCACTTTACAATCAGGTGGGGGGTTGTATAGACCAATACAAAACAAAATAGTACATAATTCAACAGCTACAGTAGGAATGAGGGCCCTGCTGGAAAGCTTACAATCTATGGGGAAGAAGGGGGACACAAGAGGTGAAGCACACTTGTAGATCTGGCCGGCCATTGTTATGCTACTTAATTGGTTACATATAAAGATGAATGATCTGGTCTTTAGACAGTAACCTTTTGGGTGCCCTTACGTGCTATTGGTTGTATGTAGGATGTGAGGACAGAAATAGGACAGAGAATGTTACGAGTAGCATTTAAAAGGTGGGATAGGGGAGAGTTAGGTTAGTAAGTTATTATGATAAGCTTGTCTAAAGAGAAGTGTTTTTAATTTACGCTTAAAAACTTGGGGGCTGGATATTAGTCGCATTCTTTGGGGTAGTGCATTCCAGAAAACTGGCGCGGCACGAGAAAAGTCTTGGAGACGGAGGTGTGAGGTTCGAATTATGGAGGAGGTAAGTCTAAGATCATTTACGGAGCGAAGGGGGCGGGTAGGATGATAGACAGAGATGAGGGATGAGATATATGGTGGTGCAGAGCTGTGGAGAGCTTTGTGGGTGAGGGATATGAGTTTGTATTGTATTCTGTAGCTGATAGGTAGCCAGTGTAGTGACTGGCACAAGGTGGAGGCATCGGTGAAATGGCTGGACAGGAATATGACCCTGGCTGCTGCATTCAAGATGGATTGGAGAGGGGAGAGTTTGGTCCGAGGGAGACCGATCAATAAAGAGTTGCAGTAATCCAGGCGGGAATGAATGAGAGCGACAGTAAGGGTTTTTGCAGTTTCAAAAGTAAGAAATGGTCAGATTCTGCAGATGTTTTTGAGATATAGGTGACATGTGCGAGTGAGTGATTGTGTATGGGGAATGAAGGAGAGTTCTGAGTCAAATATGACCCCAAGACAGCGAGCATGCTGCTTGGGAATAATGATTAAATCATCGAAGGTAATTGAGATGTCGGGTGTAGGTTGGTTGGTAGAGGGAGGAAACACAAGAAACTCAGTTGTGGAGAGATTCAGTTTCAGATAGAGGGAGGACATGCTTTGAGAGATAGCAGACAAACAATCCCTGGTATTTTGTAACAAAGCAGGGGTGATGATTGGAGATGATGTATATAATTGGTTGTCATCAGCATAGAAATGGTATTGGAAACCGAATCTGCTGATGGTTTGTCCAATAGGGGCGGTGTATAGAGAGAATTGGAGAGGGCCCAAGACTGAGCCTTGAGGAACCCCGAAGGTGAGGGGGAGAGGAGTGGAGTAAGAGCCAGCAAAGGAAACCGTGAAGGAGCGGTCAGAGAGATAGGAGGAGAACCAGGCAAGAGCAGTGTCCTTGAGGCCAATAGAGCGGAGCATGGTGAAGAGAAGTTGGTGATCCACAGTCTCAAAAGCAGCTGAGAGATCCAAGAGAAACAATAGGGAATAGTGGCCTTTAGATTTTGCTGTTAATAGATCATTTGAGACTTTGGTGAGGGCCGTTTCGGTGGAGTGTAAAGAGCGGAAACCAGATTGAGAGGGATTAAGAAGTGAGTTTTCAGATAAATAGCGGATTAGCCGAGAGTGGACCAAGCGTTCGTACACGCACGGCTCCGCTCCGTACACCTCGTCCACGTCGTACACACCCGGCTCCGCTCCGTACACCTCGTACACACACGGCTCCGCTCCGTACACACACGGCTCTGCTCCGTACACCTCGTACACACATGGCTCTGCTCCGTACACCTCGTACATGTGACGCCCTGGACAAGCCAGGGGTCACAGGTAATGACATCACCACACCCTACACCCCGGTTAGGCACATCAAAGCTAGACCCAAAAATCCTTGTTGCCTTCCTCCAGGGTCTGATGTTCACACCAGGGGGTGGGCCAGGCGGTTGGTCCCGCCCACCGAGGAGTTCACAGTCCTGGAGGCGGGAAAAGAGTAGAGTTAAGCTAGGGAAGTGAAAGTGGAAGGAGTAAAAAGTGAAGTGGAGTAGAGCAACTGACGGAGAGCGTCCGGGTGTGTGCCCCGGACAGAGACAGCAAGGTTAGCAGACAGCGGTGACCGTCTGCAGGAGTGGCCTATCGGAGTTGCTGTAAGCACCGTGGACGGGCGGTGGCCCGGCGGTACCGGACCGGTACACAAGGAGAAGCCAGCACCATTGGCAGGGGCCTTTCGGACCCCGGCAAGGCTTGGAGTCGCCGTGAATTTGCCAAATCCGTCAGTGAAGGGGACCTCCTGGGTCTCCAAACAACTAAGTCCCGATTAAAGGCAACCGTCCAACCAGCAGAGAGAGACACCGCCACCGCCAAGGCACCAGTTTCTCAGGGCCAGCGCCTGCGGGCAAAGAGGGGCTCCTCCGGCCCATATCCAAGCCGGGGAGTGGGTTACCGGTGGGAACCCATTGGAACCAACAGAAGTACTAGGTGCAGGGAAAGAGACAGTCACCGTTAACTACCGAGGAAAAGCAACAGCAGCCGTCCGTGGGAACCGTCTTTCCAGCCGTGTGTTTTACCGAGAACTGTGTCACCGTCTCAGGCTGAGTGAGTACCACCGTGCCGTGCGGCACAGCGCTGCCCCCGCGACCCTGCACCTCACCAGGCCCTGTAACCCGCCTGTCATCCATCACTACCCCATCGCCGGGCCCCGGGACAACCAACCCCCCTACCCACGGAGGGGAGAAATAACAACCAAGCTGCTCCCTGTCACCGCTCCCGGGATCCCCATACAGAGCAGCGGTGGTGTCACCATTATCACCACAACCGTGGGTGGCGTCACGGACAATAAATCCCCACAATCAAATCCCCTTTTCACTCACGGGCGACGAGCGCCGCTCGAGTCCCCGGGATCCGGCCCACCGCTCGAGCCACCACCGAGCAGCAGCGGCCAGACCCGAGCAGTGGGAGAGCGCAGCGTCCCCTCCTCCGCCCGCGTCATACACACACACAGGGCTCTGCTCTGTACACCTTGTACACACACGGCTCTGCTTCATCCAGCACCATGACAACCAGCACAGCAGAGTCCTGCATACACTAAGGAGCTGATCATGTGACCCCTGACTCCTCCCCTCCATGTGACATCATCACAGGTCCTATAAGCACAGTAGAGCCATATACAAGCCTGTACATTACCACCAACCAAGCCGACCAAGCCCACTAACCTGAAAGGAGCCCATACTTTCTAGCATCTCCCATCTAGTGTGCGGCTCTGCAGGTGGAGGTATGTGGAGATTCCCCATTACTGGGCGCAGTAACCCCTCAATTCCCGGAGATAGTGTCCCCTCCCCCAGTTCTGCCATGTGTATATGTACAGTAATATACAGCTGGGTGTGCTCATGTATACAGGGGAGGTCACTCTGGGTTTGGGGACAGATGACGCCTTCTCTCTTGGGTGGAGATTATAGGGAATGGAGGGGTCGGGTTTGATATCTATAGAAATCTGGGAAGCAATGTAACAGCAGCTTTACCTGTGGGAGGAATGAACAGGTCACAAAATCCAGTTACTGAATAAGAATAGTTTTTGACAGGTTTGATAATGATCAGAATCCTTGAATCTGATGCACTGCGGAGGCCAGGGGTGGATAAACATGACAGCAATGACTGAGTGCGCTCTGAGATGTTATCAAAAGGGTTAAATGACTTTGGGCCACTGATGCATCACTGCTGACTCACAGACGGAGATGCCTCACGTCAAATTTTGGTCCTTCCAGTAATCAGATGCTTGAAGTCCATGGGATCACCCAGAAACCAGCACAAATATCGAGACGGCTCTGCCTGCAGATACTGGATCAGGCAACTGAACTCGCCCAATAGAAACCTTATTGCAGGTGTCTACATCTACGCATTTTGGGGCCGATTCGGTGCAGGGCATCGCTATCTACTGGTGGGTGGTGTGAGATCAGTGGCCCAAAGTTTATTTCCCCTTTAAAAACAGTTACTTGTTCATATCTGGGAAAATTGGCCGTTGGCCACTTTGATGCCAGCTCTCATGCCCCGAACTAGTTTTGGGCTGGCCAGGAATGACTAGAACATGATGTGGGGCATCTCTTTCTTTGTCTGCAGTTTAAGATCAGTGGCCTAAAGTTATTTAAAGGGGTTGTTCATCACTTTTACATTTATGGCCTATCCTTAGGATAGGTCATAAATAACTGATCATCCAGGGTCCAACATCCAGCACTGGTGATGGCAGAAAATGCTCAGTTCCTGAGCTGCTCCGTCTTCTGATAGTGGCCGCGGCTGGGTATTGCACATCCGCCCCCCCCCCCATCCAAATCAATAGGAGGCGGATGTGCAGTACCCAGCCACGGCAAGAATCAGAAGACGGGCCATCTCTTGAATGGAGCATCTCCGGCCATCTGCTACTGCTGGCAGAACGGAGAACAGCTGATCGGCAGGGGTGCCGGGTGCCTGACTCCAACCGATTAGGCCTTGATGACCTATCCTAAGGATAGGTCATCCATGTTAAAGCAGTGGCCAACTTATTTAACCCTTTTGATAACATCCTTCAGTCCGCATTTTGATGCCCATTTTTGTGCCACTTGTACATTATTTCTCAGTGCCTTCAAGTATTTTCTCTTCTAGGCTCCTCGTTGCATTGTATTTTACTTTTTTGGTCATCTTTGCTCAATATTAAAACTGTAAAAGACAAAATCGTCATTACCGATGATTCTTTGGTCCCAACAGACTCTGTTTTGGTCCCTGCAACTACAAGATTGGTTGCAGTGCTGACGACAGTGTGTATGAGTGTTTTTCCCCATATGTTTCCCTTTATTATTTCCATTTGTTCTTTATGATGTTACATTGTCATCTTCTCCCCATTCAGGTCCCTACAATATCGGATCCTCTCAGTGGAGATCTTCTATATAAGAGTATTTCCCTGATTGACCCATCAAGGATGGATAGGGACAGAGACAAGATGGTGGAGAGGATATTACACCTCACCCTAGAGATCCTCTTCCGGCTTACTGGAGAGGTGAGTGATTCTGATGATGTCACATTACATCATTCTTATCTATGATGCTATAACTAAGGCAAAGTTTGTTTTTATTTTATTTTCTTCCATGGCTCACACTGTAAATTACCTGGAATTAAGAGACTGTGGAAAAAGAAGCGCAATATGGTCTTACCCCAATAGATAAAGGGTTATAAAGTAAGCAGTTCAACTCACCAATTGAAGTTGTGAAAGTCACAACTCCTATAAAAGCATGTCACTCCAGGTCACAGCAGCAGTCCCCACGGTGGCTGATAACAGAAAGTAGTAGAGATGGGTTTTCAAAGCCGTGCCAATGACCAAATGATGATGGAACTATAAGATTAATGTTGCTTTATTTCATGCTCAGGTCAACGCGTTTCAGGAGACTCAGCTCCCTTCCTCAGGACAAACAGGCAAAAGAACATCAACATGTTCTTTTGCCTGTTTGTCCTGAGGAAGGGAGCTGAGTCACGATGTCATAGTGTGCAAAGTGCCCCTTACAGATTGATCTAATGCCCTTTTCTCTTTCCCTGTCAATTAAATATGTATTATTCTCTTTTCCTCACACACTAAGGCCTCTTTCACACATTAGCTTTTTGCCATCAGTCACAATCCGTCGAATTTTTGAAAAAAAACGGATCCAGCGACTGATGTCGCTGGATCCGTTTTTTTCTCATCGACTTGTATTAGTGATGGATTGCCTCACATTTCATCCGTCGTTCGACGGATCCGTCGACAAATGTTTGTCTGTCGGATGGAGACAAAGGCAAAAGTAACATCTTTTGTGTACGTCGAAAAAACTGACAGCGACGGATCCGTCGCCATCCGTCATTTGGTACAATGGAAGCCTATGGGCGCAGGATCCGTCGCCATCCATCATATGATGGAATCCGCCGACTGATTGTGTTTTTTTTAAACTGAGCATGCTCCAATATATTATTTAGGCACGAGCTAGTCGGATCCGTCGAAAAACTGATCCGTCGCATCAGTTTAGCTACAATTTTGCGATGGATCCATTGAGAAAACGGATTGTGACTGATGCCAAAAAAACTGATGTGTGAAAGGGGCCTAAAGCAGGCTTTACACGCAACAACATCGCTAACGAGATGTCGTTGGGGGTCACGGAATTCGTGACGCACATCCGGCCTCGTTACCGACGTCGTTGCATGTGAAACGCACGAACGACCGTTAACGATCAAAATTACTCACCTAATCATTGATTGTTGACCAGTCGTTCTAATCCCGATTATCGTTGCTGTTGCAGGACGCAGGTTGTTCGGCGTTCCTGCTGCAGCACACATCGCTATGTGTGACACCGCAGGAACGAGGAACATCACCGTACCTGCGGCCGCCCGCAATGAGGAAGGAAGGAGGTGGGCGCGATGTTCCACCCGCTATCTCCGCCCCTCCATTTCTATTGGGCGGCCGCTTAGTGACGCCGCTGTGATACTGAACAAACCGCCCCCTTAGAAAGGAGGCGGTTCGCTGGCCACAGCGACGTCGCTAGGCAGGTAAGTCCATGTGACGGGTGTTAGCGATGTTGTGCGCCACGGGCAGCTATTTGCCCGTGACGCACAACCGTCGGGGGTGGGTGCTTTCACCAGCGAAATCGTTAGCGATGTCGCTGTGTGTAAAGCCCGCTTAACCTTCATCATTCTTGTCATTGAGCTGTCACACACTATCTGTACATTTCCTTCAGTTTTTATGGCCTTTTCTACCTATCTATTTGGCTAAGCTATGAGCTAGATATCCTCTCTATTTCTAGATTCACTACAAAAAAAAACTGCTGCATTTCCTACTTCTGCTTTTATGCTGGCTGTGATTTTTTTGCCTGATTGCAGCTATATCACATGGTATGGCACAGCCAAGGCATTATGGGGAAGCTGTGCCCATGCCCCATGGTCATGTGATCCTTCCCTGGCTGATGCAATCTTCTACAGTTTGTAAAATGGTGATGACCATTTTAGGCAATTTGTGCAAGGCAGTTAATTTTTACAAATTCAACATGAATCCATTCCATCATCTCTGATGAGAATACCACATATATATTTTAAATAGTCAATTTTATTATTTTTTTTGCAATATAGAATACTTTAAAAAATGCATTGTTTTTTGTGGGATTAGCTTTAATTTTTATTGGTAGCTTGTAGCCCTCCATTGTTGTTGGGAGACTGGGTGACTGTCTAAATCAGGGGTTGGGAACCTTTTTACTGCCGGGGGCCATTTGGAATTTTCTACCAACCTTCTGGGGCTCCACAAAACTATCAACTTAAAAATTACCCTGCTATACTTTGTCAAACAATTAAATCACTGTGTCAGCTGCAGCTTCTTGTTTTTGGTGCGGCTATGATATTAGGCAATATTGATCTTGTTGCTTCTCACAACTGCTTTTCCACGTTTTTGTCAGCTGAGACTGCTTTATATACGTCACAAAGGAGATGCTGAGGGCATATACATCACAGGAGATGCTGAGGGCATATACGTCACAAAGGAGATGCTGAGGGCATATACATCACAGGAGATGCTAAGAGCATGTACATCACAGGAGATGCTGAGTCCATATACATCACAGGAGATGCTGAGAGCATTTACATCACAGGAGATGCTGAGGACATATACATCACAGGAGATGCTGAGGGCATATACATCACAGGAGATGCTGAGAGCATGTACATCACAGGAGATGCTGAAGACATATACATCACAGGAGATGCTGAGGTCATATACATCATAGGAGACATTGGGGGCATACACATCACTGGGGAGGGCTGGGAGGAATATACATTGCTGGGAGGACTAGCCATCACTGGGGAGGGCTGGGGAGGACTAGCCATCACTGGGGAGGATGGAAGAAATTTAAGGACATCGCTGGGGGTACAGAAATATCAGGGGGGGCACAGGCAGCCCTGGGGAGGTCGCAGGGGCACAGGCAGCCCTGGGGGAGCTGCAGGAGCACAGGCAGCAGTGTGGAGGCCGAAGGGGCACAGACAGCAGTGTGGAGGCCGCATGGACACAGGCAGCAGTGTGGAGGCCGCATGGACACAGGCAGCAGTGTGGAGGCCGCAGGGACACAGGCAGCAGTGTGTAGGCCGCAGGGACACAGGCAGCAGTGTGGAGGCCGCAGGGACACAGGCAGCAGTGTGGAGGCCGCAGGGACACAGGCAGCAGTGTGGAGGCCGCAGGGACACAGGCAGCAGTGTGGAGGCCGCAGGGACACAGGCAGCAGTGTGGAGGCCGCAGGGACACAGGCAGCAGTGTGGAGGCCGCAGGGACACAGGCAGCAGTGTGGAGGCCGCAGGGACACAGGCAGCAGTGTGGAGGCCGCAGGGACACAGGCAGCAGTGTGGAGGCCGCAGGGACACAGGCAGCAGTGTGGAGGCCGCAGGGACACAGGCAGCAGTGTGGAGGCCGCAGGGACACAGGCAGCAGTGTGGAGGCCGCAGGGATACAGGCAGCAGTGTGGAGGCTGCAGGGACATAGGCTGCCGTGGGGATGTGCGAGGAGCTTAGGACGCTGCAGGGGCACACACAGGCATGGGAGCACAAACAAACCTGTCGGACGTTGAGGCAGTAGCTCCTCTTCTGTGGAACGAAAGCAAATTGAGCCTTTACTCCACCCACAAAGTACGTCCTCACGCTAGCATTGGCTAGCGTGAGGATGTAAGCCTCACAGGGTTTAAAGGGCCAGCAGCAAGTAAGACACGGCTGCCGCCCGAGCACTATGGTCTCTGGAATGTGCCCGGGGGTTGCAGAAAAGGTTATGGCAGGCCGCATACGGCCCGCAGGCCGAAGGTTCCCCACCCCTGGTCTAAATTAATAAGATTCCAGCATGCACTAGTTTATTCACCAAATGGCATTATAACTCAGTAGTTGTCTTCAGACCTACTTCTATTTATTCAGCTAGTCATGCTCACTTTCTGACCTACTGTTCTAAAAGTGGTGAGAATGGCTTAAAATAAAAAAGTGTAGAACAAAACTTGTGAATTTTGAAAAAAAAAATTAAAACCAAGAAACGGGCAAAAAGTTTTAAAAGGGTTGATCGTTTACAAGATACTGATGACCTGTGCTTTAAATAAGTAACCAATATCACATCCAGCCACATAAAGCAGGCTCAGCTCCTGAGGTCACTGCATCCAATTCCTTCATATTTCTGCAATGTCTATATGGCGATGTCAGGAAAGGCTTGACAGATGGACAGAACTAGAAACATGAGGACTCTGGAAATGTCTGTAGTGAGATTTATTAATGTGTCTCTCCATATCCAGGATTACACAGTAGTGAAGAAGACTTCTAGTGAGCGCTGTCAGGACCCTGTGTCTGAGGGATGGGGAAGACCCCCGAGCCCAATCACGGAGCCTCCACCTCACCCCCTGATACATGAGGACATCAATGACCAGAAGATCCTAGAACTCACCTACAAGATGATTGAGCTGCTGACTGGAGAGGTGACACTGCTGGAACCTTATACAGTAACGCTATGAAGGGATCGGGGGATGACGGTATCATTGTATTTATCAGGTTCCTATAAGGTGTCAGGATGTCACCATCTATTTCTCCATGGAGGAGTGGGAGTATTTAGAAGGACACAAAGATCTGTACAAGGACATCATGATGGAGATTCCCCAGCCTCTCACATCACCAGGTAATAGACAGGACTAAATACACAAGACCTATAATTATCTGTATGTAAAGAATGAATCCAGTCCCTGTATGTGTTTCCTCTAGTTCTATCCAGTAAGAGGACAACACCAGAGAGATGTCCCTGTCCTCTTCTTCCACAGGACTGGAAAGAAGAAGATCACGATGTTCCTCAGGATGATCAGGTAGATGGAGAGAAGGTGTCATGAAATCTCCCTATGATGTGTAGACGGCTGTGAAGGTCTTGTGTTCAGTCTTGTTTTATCCACCAGAATTCTGTTATAAACTTAACCAGCCATTAGATGTTGTCTGGATCTTCTCACTATTTAATGACTATGGAAACTGCTCATATTGATTCCTTTTTGGCCATCAAACAAATTAATGACCTTGTCTGGTTTCGAAAACGTTTCACATGATTTGTCCACCTGTCTGTGACTCAAACTATTTATTTCAGGGTAAATATCTGAACATTATTGTAGCTACAGAGACGTATGTGAGCGGTGATGAGTGGTGTAAAGGTGAGATTCCTACATATGACTACCCAGGTGAGTAGGAACTAGTAAATACAGAAAAGTCACAGATCTTCTCATTCCCTGGTTTCAACAATTTTGTGCTGTTTTAAAGGGGTGGTTCACCCATATTTTTTATTTTCTAGTTCGATATTATATTGAGAAACAATGTTTCTCTCAAATACCTTGTGTTGGCAATAGTGCGCTATTGCAGACCGCTGTTCCCTGCTTCAGTGACGTCACCGTCAAGTGCCGTACACGTCACATCCGTTCAGCCGGCTGCATTCTTCCAGGCTCACTGAGCTGTGAGCGGTGTTTCACCGCTGTCACAGCCCATCTGGTCCCTCCTTCCTCCTCCCTCACAGCACAGCATGTCGCGTCTCTTGCTTGCAGCGTTCTGCTGTGAGGGAGGGGGGAGCAGGGAGCAGATGGGCTGTGAAACACCGCCAAAGCTCAGTGAGTCTGGAAGAATGCAGCCGGCTGCACAGATCTGACGTGTGCGGCACTTGACGGTGACGTCACTGGAGCGGGGAACAGCGGTCTACAATAGCACCTCTCACAGGCACTATTGCCAACACAAGGTATTTGAGAGAAACATTGTTTCTCAATATAATATCGAACTAGACAAAAAAATATGGGTGAACCACCCTTTTAAGCTTTTGGGAGAAGCCTCAATGTACTTCTTTGGCTCACAGGGTAGGTTAGGGTAGGAATCTAGGATGATTTCCATTACCACGTATATGGATAAGTCTCTTCCCATTTGTTGATACAGAGATTCCTATTGGGAGCAACCATGGAATTGCTACTCTGCTTGAGATATGTTTTAAATTTAACAATCTTGTTTAATAATTCTTGATGGTAAAGAGTCCTTGTCACCAGGTCAAAAGGGGAGGGTTTTTGCTCTTATTTTACTTCTGCTTCCTAGAAAAAAAATTGTCTTATTTTTTTTAAATTTTAATCCAGAGATATGAGACTTGTATGTGGATTAGCTGAACTCTAGCTGACCAAGTCCAGCAATGATAATTTTCTAAAGCTAAAACAATTTTTATAGGTAAACAACTGTACACAGTTGCTGAAATCTTTGTGTTAACCATGCTGTCTTCAGATTACATAGCAAAACCCTGGTGACAGATTGCCTTTAAATTTAATAGTTATCTGTTTCCAGCCTCAGTCCTGTTGGTCTCCAGTGAATTGTGGCTTGCCGGAAGCTCCAGTGTTTGATGGAGTGAGCCGGAGGTCACAAATCAATGCAACTCTATGAGAGCCACGTTCTGGCTCTGAGTTGCACTTAGCAGTTGTGATGTAACTTCCGACCAAGATGGCATTGGGGTACCAGAGCGACGCTGAAAAAGGATGAAACCGCTGGAGGGTGAGTATAAGACTGGGGGCCGGGGACTTGCATTTAAAGTGCTACTCCAGTACTGAAAAAACAAACGCTGGAATGGTGCTTTAATATTCATTTCTGTGTATTTACATGCAAGTAATGGCATAATTCATTGGTTGCATCTCAGCCTGTTAGCTTATTTTGATCTCTCCTGACGGTTTTGTTCTGGTGTACAGGTGACTGTATGAGGAACCCAGAGGGACATGTAATGTCTTACGATTTTAAAGCAGAAGATCATAGTATTACCCAAGATCCATATGAAGAGCATGTTATTATACCAGATATACACTCAGCCCTTTACAAAGAAGATCTGTCATCTGATCCTTTTCAACGAGTTCTTTCTTTTGATTCATTACAGACTGTTAAACTAAATAAAAATAACCAAAGGAATGTTGAACACCAAGGCACTCACACAAAAGATAAACTATTTTCATGTTCAGAATGTGGAAAATGTTTTAGTCGGAAATCTCATCTTATTACACATCAAGTAATTCACACAGGGGAGAAGCCATTTTCATGTTCAATATGTGGAAAATGTTTTAGCCGGGTGTCTCATCTTGTTACCCATCAAAAAACTCACACAGGTGAGAAGCCATTTTTATGCCCAGAATGTGGGAAATGTTTTACACGAAAATCAAATCTTGTTGAGCATCAAAAAACTCACACAGGAGAAAAACCATTTTCATGTTTAGAATGTGGTAGATTTTTCTCATTTAAATCAAACCTTGTTAAACATGAAAGAATTCACTCAAAATCATTTCCATGTTCAGAATGTGGTAAACGCTACAGAAGTATGGCAAAGCTTGTTTCACATCAGATAAGTCACACAGGGGAGAAACCATATTCTTGTTCCGAATGTGGGAAATGTTTTAAACAGAAATCAGACCTTGTTACACATCAAAGAAGTCACACAGGGGAGAAACCATTTTCATGTTCAATATGCGGAAAACGTTTTAACCAGAAGTCACATCTTTCTCAACACCAGATAATACACACAGGAGAGAAGCCATTTTCATGTTTAGAATGTGGGAAATGTTTTACAGTTAAATCAAATCTTGTTAAACATGAGAGAAGTCACACAGGGGAGAAGCCATTTTCATGTTCAGAATGTGGAAAATCTTATAGCGCTAAGGAAAATCTTGTTATACATAAACAAACTCACACAGGGGAGAAGCCATTTTCATGTCCAGAATGTGGTAAATGTTTTTCTAGGAAATCAATTCTTGTTCACCATCAAAAAACTCACATACGATAGAATCAGTATTCATTTCTGAATGGGAGAAATGTTTTACAGACTGTTTTAATTGTATCACATATCAAATTCATACAAGGGAAAGAGCATATTCAGGTTTAGAATGTAAAAAATATTTTATTTAAAGAATCACATCTTTTTAAACATGGGAGAAATCTCATAATGTGAAGAAATTTTCATGCTCAGATTTTAACCAGAAATTAGATCTTGTAAATATATAAGCAGTCAAGCAGTGAAAAAGCATATAAAGTGAAAAATGCTTTCTCAACAAAAAAAATGTTTAAGGGTTATGTGCACGTAAAGTATTTTTTGTGTATTGGGCAAATTTTTTTTTTCTGCCTCTTACCATATATTGGTCAGATTTAAAGTTTTTAATACAGAAATGTCTTAACTATCAACATGTTTCTTTCAAGAATGAAATAAAATGTTTGCTCATCCATTGTATTTTCTCCCATTTTTGGGCACGATGACTTTGATTTGCAACAAATTCATCGTTACTATCTGCAACTCTTTTCAAGTTGTCTTTTGTGGTTTAGATAGTTTTCAGATTTTTATGTCATTGTGGCTTTTTCAGATGTTTTAGCCAGATTTATCTAGGGGAAAACTTTTCTCTTGCGGTGACCTGACAAACCAATCTGGCTGTCAGTGAGGAGTCTTATAGCTACAATGCTCCTCTGAGAAATATTTAAATGATCTCTTCAGGGAGGAAGGAGACTAAGGGGTACTTTGCACTCTGCGACATTGCTAGCTGATTGTAGCAATGCCGAGCGCGATAGTCCCCGCCCCCGTCGCAGATGCGATCTCTTGTGATAATGTTCACTACGGCAGCTATCGGTACGGCAGCTTCACACGCACTTACCTGCCCTGCGACGTCGCTCTGGCCGGCGACCCGCCTCCTTCCTAAGGGGGCGGGTCATGCGGCGTCACAGCGATATCACACGGCAGGCGGCCAATAGAAGCGGAGGGGCGGAGATGAGCGGAACGTTAACATCCCGCCCACCTCCTTCCTTCCTCATTGCAGGCGGGACACAGGTAAGGAGAAGTTGCTCGCTCCTGCGGCTTCACACACAGCGATGTGTGCTGCCGCAGGAACGAGGAACAACATCGTACCTGTCGCTGCAGCGAAATTATGAAAATGACCGACACTACACAGATCACAGATTTACGACGCTTTTGCGATCGTTTATCAGTGCATCTAGGCTTTATACGTTTCGACGTCGTTACTGGTGCCGGATGTGCGTCACTTTCGATTTCACCCCGACGACATCGCAGTAGCAATGTCGCAACGTGCAAAGTACCCCTAACTCTAGTGCCACCTATCGGAAGTAGTAATCCTTAAAGTCAAAAGTGTCCCTTTAACGAGCCTTTTCATATAACTTAGGATTTATGCCAGATCAGAACCTCAATTTGCAGACACGGTGTTTCGGTGTGATTGCCCCTCGTCAGTGCAATCACCCTGAAACACCATTTCTGGAAATTGAGGTTCTGATCTATCATAAATCCTAAGTCATATGAAAAGGCTTGTTAAAGGGCCACTTTTGACTTTTAGGATTGCTACTTCCAATAGGTGGCACTAAAGTTAGTCAGATTTGTGAAATGCGACTTTTTTTTTCTTTTTTAATTGGTGTAGCAATACTTTAGTCACTATGACTGGAAAGATTTTTTCTTTGTCGCTCCATTGGGAGACCCAGACAATTGGGTGTATAGCTTCTGCCTCCGGAGGCCACACAAAGTATTACACTTAAAAGTGTAACCCCTCCCCTCTGCCTATACACCCTCCCATGCATCACGGGCTCCTCAGTTTTTATGCTTTGTGTTGAAGGAGGCACACATGCACGCAAGCTCCACATTTTAGTCAGCAGCAGCTGCTGACTTTATCGGATGGAAAAAAAGAGGGCCCCTAACAGGGCCCCCGGCATGCTCCCTTCTCACCCCACTCTGGTCGGCGGTGCTGTTAAGGTTGAGGTACCCATTGCGGGTACAAAGGCTGGAGCCACATGCTGTTATCCTTCCCCATCCCTTAGGGGCTCTGGGTGAAGTGGGATCCTAACCGGTCACCATGCACTGGGACCGTGCTCCCTCCGCAGCCCCTGGGGGAATCTGACGGACAGGAGACCGGGTATCGTCAGGGACAGGCCCTGCTCCTCTGAGGTACTCTGTGTCCCCTTGGGGACGGCGCATAGTGCGCCTGTGTAACCGACGCTGCAGCACCTGCCGGGTGTTTTGCGTCGCCGGGACTACCGCGCCGGCCGCGCTTGTTTGCCGGCCGCGCTAACAAATTTAGTCCCCGGCTTTTGCGGCCTAGTACCGCAAACTCCCGCCCCCGGGCCTGCCAGTCAGGGATAAGGGCGGGACGCTAGACTAGATGTCAGCGGTGAGGGCTGGAGCATACTGAGGTATCCTCCTCCCCCCTCACTGAGCACTACGGGGCACCAGATTCCCGCACTTTCTGAGGCACGCCCACGGCTCCCTCCTCCTCTCAGAACGCTGGCAGCCATTGCTGGCAGCACTTCTGCCGCTGGAGAACTTCAGAGAGGAGACAACAGCCGAGCTCCACAGCTCTGGGAGGCCCAGGCAGGGAATCTGGTGGTCACACAACCGCTGAGGTCGGTCGGTAAGCCGCACCTATTAGGTGCTGGCCCCCCTGGGTGCCGAAGTGTATATTTATATGCTTATATTGTATACATTTTCTTTAGTCGGCCGCACTATTTGCTTTTGGCTATATACCCTCACTGATTGCTCTAAGAGGAGACAACAGCATGTCGTCCGCAAAAAGCAAGGGTGCCAAGGCACAAGCTTATTTTGCAACCTGTACCTCTTGTGCGGCTATGCTACCTGCAGGTTCCACCTACCCTCATTGTGTGCAATGCTCGGCCCCTGTGACACTCACTCAGCCGGAGCCTCAGCCACTGGTGGGACCCTCGGCCCAGGTAGAACCACCGGCTGCCACTGTCCAGGTGGCAGGGACAGAGTTTGCAGTGTTGGCTGACAAACTTTCTGAGTCACTTTCTCAATCCATGGCTCAGTCTATGGATAGATGGTCTGCTAAGATACTAGAAGCTTTGCAGTCCAGACCTGTAACACAGGCCCCGGGCACTGTTGAATCATTGCCCCCAGACCCCCATCGGTCGGTGCAGCAAAGTGCTCCTGGGGTGACTCCTAGGTCCCACGGTGAGGACTCCGACACGGACCGCAGTCCCAGACCGGCTAAGCGGGCTCGCTGGGAGCTTCCCTCGACTTCATCACACTGCTCAGGGTCTCAGCATGAGGACTCTCTGGACGATGAAGCGGAGGTGGCAGATCAGGGCTCTGATCCTGACGCCGCTCTCAACCTTGATACGCCTGAAGGGGACGCCATAGTAAACGACCTTATAGCGTCCATCAATCAGGTGTTAGAACTTTCTCCTCCAACTCCTCCGATTGAGGAGTCAGCTTCTCAGCAGGAGAAATTCCAATTTAGGTTTCCCAAACGTACACGGAGTGCGTTTCTTGATCACTCCAACTTCAGAGATACAGTCCAGAAACACCGAGCTTTTCCGGACAAGCGCTTTACTAAGCGCCTTAATGACACACGTTACCCCTTCCCCCCTGACGTAGTTAAGGGTTGGGCTCAGTGTCCCAAGGTGGATCCTCCAGTCTCTAGACTGGCGGCTAGATCCATAGTTGCAGTGGCAGATGGTTCATCGCTCAAGGATGCCACTGACAGGCAGATAGAGCTCCTGATGAAATCCATCTATGAAGCTATAGGCGCGTCTTTTGCTCCGGCATTCGCAGCCGTATGGGCACTCCAAGCTATATCAGCTTGTTAGGCTGAGATTAATGCAGTCACACGTGCCTCTACTCCGCAGGTTGTGTCTTTAACCTCTCAGGCGTCGGCTTTTGCGTCCTACGCCATGAATGCCGTCCTGGACTCTGCGAGCCGTACAGTGGTAGCATCCGCCAATTCAGTGGCAGTCCGCAGGGCCATGTGGCTACGCGAATGGAAGGCAGACTCTGCTTCCAAGAAGTTCTTAACAGGTTTGCCATTTTCTGGCGACCGTCTGTTTGGCGAGCAATTGGATGAAATCATTAAACAATCCAAGGGAAAGGACTCGTCCTTACCCCAGTCCAAACCAAACAGACCTCAACAACGGAAGATACAATCGAGGTTTCGGTCCTTTCGGCCCTCAGCCAGGTCTCAATTCTCCTCGTCCAACAGGCCACAGAAGGGCCAGAGGAACTCTGATTCATGGCGGTCTAAGTCACGTCCTAAAAAGACCGCCGGAGGAACCGCTCCCAAAGCGGCCTCCTCATGATTTTCGGCCTCCCCAAACCGCATCCTCGGTCGGTGGCAGGCTCTCCCGCTTTTGCGACGCCTGGTTGCCACATGTCCAAGACCGATGGGTGAGAGACATTCTGTCTCACGGTTACAGGATGGAGCTCAGCTCTCGTCCTCCGACTCGTTTCTTCAGAACATCTCCGCCCCCCGAGCGAGCCGATGCTCTTTTTCAGGCGGTGAGCACTCTGAAGGCAGAAGGAGTGGTGATCCCTGTTCCCCTTCAGGAATGGGGTCACGGTTTTTACTCCAACTTGTTTGTGGTGCCAAAAAAGGACGGATCTTTCCGTCCCGTTCTGGACCTCAAACTGCTCAACAAACACGTGAAAACCAGGCGGTTCCGGATGGAATCTCTCCGCTCCGTCATCGCCTCGATGTCCCAAGGAGACTTCCTAGCATCAATCGACATCAGGGATGCTTACCTCCACGTGCCGATTGCACCAGAGCATCAGCGCTTCCTGCGTTTCGCCATCGGGGACGAACACCTTCAGTTCGTGGCACTGCCTTTCGGCCTGGCGACAGCCCCACGGGTCTTCACCAAGGTCATGGCAACAGTGGTAGCAGTCCTACACTCTCAGGGACACTCGGTGATCCCTTACTTAGACGATCTTCTAGTCAAGGCCCCCTCCCGGGTGGCATGCCAACACAGCCTGAACACTGCTCTGGAGACTCTCCAGAGGTTCGGGTGGATCATCAATTTCCCAAAGTCAAATTTGACACCGAACCAATCGCTGACTTATCTCGGGATGGAGTTTCATACTCTCTCAGCGATAGTGAAACTTCCGCTGGACAAACAGCGTTCACTACAGACAGGGGTGCAATCTCTCCTTCGAGCCCAGTCACACCCCTTGAGGCGCCTCATGCACTTCCTAGGGAAGATGGTGGCAGCAATGGAGGCAGTTCCATTTGCGCAGTTTCATCTGCGTCCACTCCAATGGGACATTCTCCGCAAATGGGACAGGAGGTCGACGTCCCTAGACAGGAACGTCTCCCTTTCTCGGGCAGCCAAGGTCTCCCTTCAGTGGTGGCTTCTTCCCACTTCTTTGTCGAAGGGAAAATCCTTCCTGCCCCCATCCTGGGCTGTGGTCACGACGGACGCGAGTCTGTCAGGGTGGGGAGCGGTCTTCCTCCACCACAGAGCTCAGGGTACCTGGACTCAGCCAGAGTCCTCCCTTCAGATCAATGTTCTGGAGATAAGGGCAGTGTATCTAGCCCTAAAGGCGTTCCAGCCGTGGCTGGAAGGCAGGCAGATCCGAATTCAGTCGGACAACGCCACGGCGGTGGCGTACATCAACCACCAAGGCGGCACACGCAGTCGTCAAGCCTTCCAAGAAGTTCGGCGGATTCTGCTGTGGGTGGAAGCCACAGCCTCCACCATCTCCGCAGTTCACATCCCGGGCGTAGAAAACTGGGAAGCAGACTTTCTCAGTCGCCAGGGCATGGACGCAGGGGAATGGTCTCTTCACCCGGACGTGTTTCAAGAGATCTGTTGCCGCTGGGGAACGCCGGACGTCGACCTAATGGCGTCCCGGCACAACAACAAGGTTCCGGCATTCATGGCACGGTCTCAAGATCACAGAGCTCTGGCGGCAGACGCATTAGTTCAGGATTGGTCGCAGTTTCGACTGCCTTATGTATTTCCTCCTCTGGCACTGCTGCCCAGAGTGTTACGCAAGATCAGGTCCGACTGCCGCCGCGCCATCCTCATCGCCCCAGACTGGCCGAGGAGGTCGTGGTACCCGGATCTGTGGCATCTCACGGTGGGTCAACCGTGGGCACTACCAGACCGACCAGACTTGCTGTCTCAAGGGCCATTTTTCCATCTGAATTCTGCGGCCCTCAACCTGACTGTGTGGCCATTGAGTCCTGGATCCTAGCGTCTTCAGGGTTATCTCAAGAGGTCATTGCCACTATGAGACAGGCCAGGAAACCAACGTCCGCCAAGATCTACCACAGGACGTGGAGGATCTTCTTGTCCTGGTGCTCTGATCAGGGTTTTACTCCCTGGCCGTTTGCCTTGCCCACTTTTCTGTCCTTCCTTCAATCCGGAATGGAAAAGGGTTTGTCTCTTGGCTCTCTTAAGGGACAAGTCTCGGCGCTCTCCGTGTTTTTTCAAAAGCGTCTAGCCAGGCTTCCGCAGGTACGCACGTTCCTGCAGGGGGTTTGCCACATAGTCCCTCCTTACAAGAGTCCGCTAGAACCCTGGGATCTTAACAGGGTGCTAACGGCTCTTCAGAAATCACCTTTCGAGCCGATGAGGGATGTTTCTCTTTCACGCCTTTCGCAAAAGGTGGTCTTCCTAGTGGCAGTCACATCACTTCGGAGAGTGTCTGAGCTAGCTGCTCTGTCATGCAAAGCCCCCTTCCTGGTGTTTCACCAGGATAAGGTGGTTCTGCGTCCGGTCCCGGACTTTCTCCCTAAGGTGGTATCCCCTTTTCATCTCAATCAGGATATCTCCTTACCTTCTTTTTGTCCTAATCCAGTTCACCAATGTGAAAAGGATTTGCACTTGTTAGATCTTGTGAGAGCACTCAGACTCTACATTTCTCGTACGGCGCCGCTGCGCCGTTCGGATGCGCTCTTTGTCCTTGTCGCTGGCCAGCGTAAAGGGTCGCAGGCTTCCAAGTCAACCTTGGCTCGGTGGATCAAGGAACCGATTCTTGAAGCCTACCGTTCCTCTGGGCTTCCGGTCCCTTCAGGGCTGAAAGCCCATTCTACCAGAGCCGTGGGTGCGTCCTGGGCATTGCGGCACCAGGCTACGGCTCAGCAGGTGTGTCAGGCGGCTACCTGGTCGAGTCTGCACACTTTCACGAAACACTATCAGGTGCATACCTATGCTTCGGCAGATGCCAGCTTAGGTAGGCGAGTCCTTCAGGCGGCGGTTGCCCACCTGTAGGAAGGGGCCGTTTTACGGCTCTTTTTATAGAGGTATTCTTTTACCCACCCAGGGACTGCTTTTGGACGTCCCAATTGTCTGGGTCTCCCAATGGAGCGACAAAGAAGAAGGGAATTTTGTTTACTTACCGTAAATTCCTTTCTTCTAGCTCCTATTGGGAGACCCAGCACCCGCCCCTGTTCCCTTCGGGCTGTTGTTCTTTTGTGTACACATGTTGTTCATGTTGAATTGTTCTTTGGTTCATGGTTTTCAGTTCTCCGAACATCCTTCGGATTGAATTTACCTTAAGACCAATTTATAAGTTTCCTCCTTCCTGCTTTTGCACCAAAACTGAGGAGCCCGTGATGCACGGGAGGGTGTATAGGCAGAGGGGAGGGGTTACACTTTTAAGTGTAATACTTTGTGTGGCCTCCGGAGGCAGAAGCTATACACCCAATTGTCTGGGTCTCCCAATAGGAGCTAGAAGAAAAGGAATTTACGGTAAGTAAACAAAATTCCCTTCATTTCACCAAATATTTTGATTCCTTTTTTTACTTTTCCTGCTAAATAGTTGCTAAACCATTTAAGTCTATGTGCGCACTAGAAAATGAGACATATAAATATTTGACCAGTGCACATCTCGTACGTTATCTTAATATTTAACCTCATAACGACGGCCGTACGACTTAAAGCGGCGGCAAAACAGGGTACTTATTCTGTTCCGCCGCTTTAAAGCGTCGGTCCGAAAAAACCCTGTAGCGCCCCCCCCGCGACCGAAAATCTCGGGGGTTTCAGCTACCGGGGGTAGCTGAGACCCCCCAGATTATGAATCGGGGTGTTTTTTTTGGACCCCGATAATGTGATCGCCAGTATACACCGTATACTGACGATCACATAAAAAAAAAAAGAAATGGCCGGTAAAACTGATTTCTTTTTCATCTGACATGATCAAACATGTCAGATGAGAAAGAAATATAAACCCCTAGTGCCCCCAAAACCCCCGGTACCGGAGAGTTCCCCCCCACCCCTACCCCCCCTCCGGAACAGTCAAAATGGCGCCGAAGCGCACCAAAAACTGCCGCCGCCGGCTCTGCATTCATTTCCCTCCGAACTGAAATGATCAAACATTTCAGATCGCAGGGAAATGTCCTCCCACTGAGCCCTCCTCCGGTACACCGGAGCCCTCTGGTCCCCCGGAGCCCCCTCCGGTTCTCCAGACTCGCCCCCCTTCCCCACTCCGGAGCATGCAAGATGGCGGCGCGAAGCGCACAGTAGCGCGCGGCCGCATTCATCCTGCTCTTTCTGCCGCATGTGACACGTCACATGCGACAGAAAAGTTGTCCCCAGGTCCCGCCAGGTCTCCCGCCGTCACCCCCCGTCAGCCCCCGGTCTTCCCCGTTACCTGGCTGCTGCTCCGTCCCCGCGATCACTCTGCCTCCTTCTGGAAAGCTGGCGGCGCATGTGCAGAGAGCGGCTGTCAGCTGGATCCTTGCAAGCAGGGACGATGACCTCGCTGCTGCACATGCTGCTGCACTGTGGACCGGGGGAGAGTGAGTGCAGTAATCTGCAGCCACACTCCTCACATGGAGAGCCTGCTGTTCTAGAAAATGGGGGGTACGTTCTGTGAGCGTGCCTCTCATATTCTGGAATGAGGTTACTGCAGGTCACTCTGCCCTAGGTTGGACCGGGGCAGTGTGAGTGCAGTATTCTCAGATTACTGCACCTACACTGCTCATGGAGAGCTTGCTCTTGCAGAAAATGGGGGATACGTTCCCTGAGCGTGCCCCCCATATTCTAGAAGGTCCAGAGTCGTCGAGGGACCTCCAAATTGGATTACAGCGACCGGAATTTGTTTATTTTCAATAAATTGGTGAAAGAGGGAATGTTTCGGGGAGTTTTTTTTCAAATAAATTTTTTTTTTGTCTTTATTTTTTTCTATTACTGACTGGGTTAGTGATGTCAGGTATCTGTTTAGATGCCGTGACATCACTAACCCCAGGGCTTGATGCCAGGTGACATTACAGCTGGTATCAACCCCGTATATTACCCCGTTTGCCACCGCACCAGGGCGCGGGATGAGCTGGGGCGAAGCGCCAGGATTGGCGCATCTAATGGATGCGCCACTTCTGGGGCGGTTGCGGCCTGCTATTTTTAGGCTGGGAAGAGTCCAATAACCATGGCTCTTCCCACCCTGAGAATACCAGACCCCAGATGTCCACTTCACCTTGGCTGGTGATCTAATTTGGGGGGGACCCCACGTTTGTTTGTTTGTTTTGTTTTTTTTTTTTAAAAACCGCCTGGGGAGCCCTCCAAATTGATCATTAGCCAAGGTGAAGCTGTCATCTGTGGTTTGCAGGCTACAGCTGTCTGCTTTACCCTAGCTGGCTATCAAAAATAGGGGGGACCCCACGTCGTTTAATTTAATTATTAATTTTTTGGGGGGGCTAAATACAAGGCTAGGCACCCTTTAGTGCCACATGAAAGGCACTAAAGGGCGCCAGCTTAGAATATGCAGGGGGTGGGACGTTATATTTGTTTGACATCTATCCATTCATCCATTGTAGCATTTTAGGCTGTGTGCCCATAATCAGGGTTTGCAGCGTTTTGGGCGCAGAGTATTTTCCCTGCGTCCATAACGCTGCGTTGTGCAGTAGAAGCACAGTGGAAGGATTTTTAGAAATCCCGTGCCCACTGTGCTTCTCTTCTCCGCAGCATACACTGACCTGTGGTGCAGCTTCCCGAGCCTCAGCATGTCAATTTATGCTGCGGAGACAAGAGTGTTCTCTGCAGGTAGCATAGAGGTCCACAGCAGCCTGAACCCAAATTGTGGGCATGGGCAGCTGCGTTCTCTCGTGGACAACACTCACATCTCTGCAGGAAGGCTGACACTGTGTACTAGACGCCGTGTTGCTGGATCATGGCCACATAGCCTAAAAGTGAGAAATTTGTTGCTACAGCAACATTTTTGTGAAGTACCTGTGGATTCAAAATGCTTACTATACTCCTGAATAAAATCCAGTTTCCAAAATGGTGTCACTTGTGGGGGCTTTCTGCTGTATAGGTACCCAAGGGGCCCTGCAAATGTGACATGGTGCCCGCAATTTATTTCAACTTTTCCAGAATTCAAATGGTGCTCTTTCCATTCCAAGCCCTCCCATTGATCCAAACAGAGGTTTTTGGCCACATGTGGGGTTTTCCTGTGCTCATAAGACATTGGATAACAACCTGTTGGGTCCACGGTTTGTTGTTGCCTCTTGAAAAAGTAAGAAATATGATGCTAAAGCAACATTTTTGTGAAAAAAATGAACATTTTCAATATGGCAACCTAAGCTTATCAAATTCTGTGAAGTACTCTTGGATTTAAACTGCTCACTATACACCTCGATAAAAGCCTTGAGGTGTCTGGTTTCCAGAATGGGGTCACTTGTGGGAGACCTCCACTGTTTAGGCACCTTAGGGGCTTTCCAAATGCAACATAGCGTCCGCTATTAATTCCAGCCAATTTTGCAGTCAAATGGCACTCCTTCCCTTCCGAGTTCTGTCATGCGCCCAAACAGTTGATTTCCACCACATATAAGGTATCGCCAAACTCAGGAGAAATTGCACAATAAATTTCATGGTGATTTTTTTCCTGTTACCCTTGTGAAAAAAAAGCTACCTGGTTGAAATAACAATTTTGTGGTAAAATTTTATTTTTTTATTTTCATGGCTCAGCGTTATAAAATTCTGTGAAGCACCTGGGGGTTCAGGGTACTCACCAAACATCTAGATAAATTCCTTGAGGGGCCTAGTTTCCAAAATGGGGTCACTTGTGCGGGGTTTCTGCTGTTTAGGTACCTTAGGGGACCTCCAAATGCGACATGTTGCCCGCAATCTTTTTCAGCCAAATTTCCTTTCCAAAATTCAAATATTGTTCCTTCCGTTCCAAGCCCTCCCATTTGTCCAAACAAAGGCTTCAGACCACATGTGAGGTATCACAGCGCTCATAAAAAAGTGGGTAACAAACCTTGAGGTCAAATTTTTGGAATTACCTCTTGAAAAAGTGAGAAAATTGATGCTAAAGCAACATTTTTGAGAAAATTATTAAAATTTTCAATATGACAACGTAACGTTAACAAAATCTGTGAAGTACCTGTGGATCCAAAATGCTCACTATACCCCTAGACAGAAGCCTTGAGGGGTCTAGTTTCCAAAGTGACGTCACTTGTGAGGGGTTTCTTCTGTTTAGGTACCTTAGCGGACCTGTAAATGCAACATGGTGCCCGCAATCTATTTCAGCCAAATTTGCTTTCCAAAATTCAAATATTGCTCCTTCTGTTCCGAGCCCTCCCATTTGTCCAAACAGAGCTTTCTGACCACATGGGGGGTATCCGTGCGTTCATAAGAAAGTGGGGAACAAGTTTTGGGGTCCATTTTGTTGTGTTATTTCTTCTAAAAGTGAATAAATTTGGGTTAGAGCAACATTTTTAGGTAAAATTTAATTTTTGCTTTTTTTCATTCCACATTGCTTTTGTTCATGTGAAGCACCTGAAGGGTTAATAAACTTCTTAAATGTGGTTTTGAGTACTTTGGGGGGGTGCAGTTTTTAGAATGGTGTCACTTTTGGGTATTTTCTGTCATCTAGGCCTATCGAAGTCACTTCAAATGTGATGTGGTCCCTAAAAAAATGGTTTTGTAAATTTTGATGTAAAAATGAGAAATCGCTGATAAACTTTCAACGCTTCTAACTTCCTAAAAAAATTTGTTTCCAAAATTGTGCTGATGTAAAGTAGACATGTGGGAAATGTTATTTATTAACTATTTTGTATCACAGAAATCTCTGGTTTAACGGTATAAAAATTCAAAAGTTGAAAATTGCTAAATTTTCCAAATTTTTGCCAAAATTCAATTTTTTCATAAATAAACGCAAAAAATATTGTCCTAAATTTGGTACTAACATGAAGTCCAATATGTGACGAAAAAACAATCTCAGAATCACCGGGATCCGTTGAAGCGTTCCAGAGTTATAACCTCATGAAGTGACACTGGTCAGAATTCCAAAATTTGGTCTGGTCATTAAGGTGAAAATTAGCTCCGTCACTAAGGGGTTAAACCACTCCATAACAGACTTATGCATAATAGAAAAAAGGAGCTTTTAAAGGCTAGTTATAAAAATAATTTCTTTATTAATTACAAAAAATATCATTTTTTTTTAAATACCAACAATTAATTATAGTGAAGTGCTAGATGTTAGAATCGGATGAAAACCCACATGTCTATAAAGGGACAATAAACGTACAATGGGAAGTTTATACAACTTGTAAATAACCTCACAGATACTGCTGCAGTTATAAGAATCCAACTGAATAATAGTAACACATATATATATACGTATATATATATATATATATATATATATATATATATATATATGATGAATAGGCACTGACTATATTAGTCTTCGCATATCAGCAGTAACATCAAGGGTTAATCTTAATATAATAGTGTGCCCACAGACTTATCCATGAGTATATTATAATTGTTAGTAGTCCTTCATATGCATAGAAAAGACCCCCCTACGCGCGTTTCGCGGAAAATATGTTGTCAGCTTCTTCAGGGAAGGTTCCTGAAGGTTTAGATATATATGTGTCACCATTATTCAGTTGGATCTTATAACTGCAGCAGTATCTGTGAGGTTAATTACAAGTTGTACAGATTTCCAATTGTACGTTTTTTGTCCCTTATAGACATGTGGGTTTTCATCCGTTTTTAATATCTAGCACTTCACTATAATTAATTGTTAGTATTTTAAAAAAGATATTTTTTGTAATTCATAAAGAAATTATTTTTATAACTAGCCTTTCAAAGCTCCCTTTTTTCTATTATGCACTAGAAAATGGACTTATCTTAAGAAAAATCCACACCCTCTGGCAGAATACCGCACCTGCAGCAAAAACCGCGGTAAAACCGCACCCGCGTTTAAGCCGCGGTTGGTTTTTCTGTGGGTTGGTCCCTGCGTTTTTTTACCATTATCTATGGCAAAAACCACAGGTACCTGCAGAAAAGAAGTGACATGCTCATTCTTTTTGCTGCAGAAATTCTGCAGCAAAACCTGTAAGGTAAAAAAAAACAGTGTGCGCACACCATTTTTTTTTTACCATAGGTTTTGCTGGGGAAGGACTGCAGAAAGGTTATGAACATTTTCTGCAGCAATTCATGCAGCAAAACTGTGCCAAAAACTGCAGCGTGCACACAGGGCCTTAAAGACAAATTACAAATTGCGCTTTGTGCAAAGTTGATGAAAAGTGTTCCATTTTGAAAAATGTGGTGAAAGAAATTGGCAGCCAAAACCACAATTTTAAAAATGAAAAAATAATTTTAAAAATGCCAATGATGAAGGGGAAAAAAGGAGGATCCAGGGAATTACAGGCCAGTAAGTGTCACCTTTATAGCAGGAAAAATCGAGTACATTTTCAAAGAACATTTACTTAGGTACCTGGATGTGACGGCATTAATGAACCAGAGCAGCATGACTTTATGACCAATAAATCTTGTCAGACCAACCTGATTTCCTTCTACAACAAATCACTGAATGGTTGGACCAGGGGAATGCTGTGGATATAGTATACCTTGACTTAAGTAAGGCATTCGATAAAGTATCACATGACATCCTCATTGAAAAAATGATCAAGTATGGAATTGACAAAAAATCTGTTAGATGGATTCACAACTGGCAAACTGATTGTGCACAACAAGTAATACTGATTGGCTAGTCCAAAAAGTAGAAAACAATCTGGCTCTACATTAGCATGGTAATCATTGTAGGCTGAGATACCAGTGGCATTTAAAAAAGTAAAGAGTGGTGCTCACTTTTGGATGCCAAGTAGCATAATCCATTACAATACTGAAGGAAAACGTTTGAAAAGGGCACCCACAATCCTTAAAAAGAAGACTTTACTCACGTAGCAGTAGAAGCGTGCTAGACACGCAAAACGGTTGTAGTCCGTTCGCCCTGCATCTCTCGTTCTCCTGCATTGCCTGGACTTTTAAAACGTGAGTAAATAAAGTCTTGTATTTTAAGGGTTGTGAATACTAAATGGCTACACATCGAACTGGAGGAAAGTCAAATGCGGTGGGCGCAAGGCTCTGTCGTGGGCCCTGTGCTGTTTAATATCTGTATAAGTAATATGGACAACGGAATTATTGGGGAACTCATAAAATTCGTAGATGATACTAAGCTAGGAGGAGTAGCCAAGAATAGAGAGGAAAGAAATCGTATTCAAAAGGATCTAGATACACTCGAATAATGGACCGAGGAGAACAGAATGGTGTTTAACAGGGACAAATGCAAAGTCCTACATCTGGGATAAAGAAATATAAAAAGCATATATAGTATGGGAGGAATAGAACTAGGTGATAGCACAGGGAGAAAGAGACCCATCGTATAGTATACAGATTTTACGGATTCATTACAAATCTTTAACATAAACTGTATTTAGTCTTGTCAATTTTAATTACTGTATGAAAATACATTACACACAGGTGACAAATGAGAAAAAAAAATTGGTTGTGTATTTATATGGTCATGCTGGGCAACTATTGTCGGAATTTAAGATTCCCTTACAAATAAATGAACAAGGAACTCGACATTAAAAATGTTTGGGTTTTTTTGTGGGTAAAGGCTTCAGGAAATTAGGTGCTAAAATTCTGTCCAATTTATAAAGAGGTCTTCCACTGTAGTGTCATCTTGGTTCAAGCATTGTTTACTATAAAAATGCGAAAACGTTAAGATTGCTTCAAAAATGTGTCATGTTCTTGACCATAAGAACCTTTGTCAGCACTCCAATATCATGAGGGAACAACAAGCAGACGTGTCACTGACCACGTGCCCCAGAGAGGTGCTTGGGGTCCCATGGACTGGAACTTTGGCGTGACTAACTCAAGGTTAAAAGGTAGCTGTCACATCCTCAAACACTATTAACCTAAAGTTATGGGGTTAATCTGCAAGTTAATAGAGTTTTATGGCCTCATTCACAACTCCATATTAAAAACGTGAAAAAATTGTTACTGGTGTCAGTCAGTGTTTTGCATCACTGTGTCCTCTTTTACCATTGGTAAATAACTTAATGACAAAGCTTCTATACTTTTCAAGGTTAAACATGTACAGCATATCAATGCCATCCATGCGCTGTATGTGTTTTTCATGGGCCCTTAGATATGTATTGGCCCTTGTCATCCATGCTGCCGGAAAAAATTGATATGTCTCTGTGTCTATTGCATGGTGTAGTCAGGCTATTCACTTGGCTGTGGGTTAGAGGCAAGACAGGAACAGTTATCATTTAAGTCCAGTGGTTTTATTTAATCCTCATCAACCTTTCCAGGAAACTAAAACAAAAAAAGCCTTTTCTGGAACAAAATAATAAACAGAAAAATAACAAGTGCGTACATACAGTATACGCTATCTGCGGGGTTCTCCCTCATAGGATTTCACATTACCAAGGTCTTACGAAGATGTTCCAACTGCCACACACAGAACCATAAGTGATTATTGGTCTCCATTTTAAGACCAAACTACTGCTACTCCCAAGGATGTTGGGGTATGTGAGCAGCCAAACCTGTCCGGCTGCTCGTAAAGCCCAACCGTGACGTGCCCTAATAACTTTCATTGAAGTCAGATACATTTTTATTGCATTTTAAAACTTTCATAAACATAACAAATTGTGAGGGTAGTCCTCACACATACCCCCTCCCCCCACCCTCTTCCGGTCGACAGTCTCACCCCTCCACTCTCTTCATCCCTCTTTATTCACCTAATGAGCCCTCCTTATTTCTTAGCCACTGCGATCTTTCCTTTCCTACCTATAGTCTAAATATCCTATCTTTCAGTAGATCAAACGACGCTAATCTTGGAAAGTCCAGCCCCTTGCTCCAGATCTTCTCATATGCAGTTCTCCTTCCCCTTTTAATATAAACATTTTTCTCCATATAAATAATATAATTCACTTTTTCAACAAATTCCTTACATGTTGGTGCTTTTTCAGATAGCCAATACAAGGCAATTAGTTTCCTTGCTGCATACAACAATCGTGCCACTGCCAGTTTCTCTTGTTCATCCACCCCCACTTCATCCACATAGCCCAGCACACACACCAGCGGGTTTCTGGGTAGGTCCACTTGCATCACTAATTGAATTAAATTTAACACTGTGATCCAGAACCCTTGTAAACACGGGCATTCCCACAACATGTGCATGATCCCTGCTTCTTCCACAGTACATTTTGGACACTTGGAATCTGTTCTCACTCCCACTTTCTTCATCCACATGGGTGTTCTATATACTCTGTATATAACATATAATTGCGATAGCCGTTTTGCCTCGCTCAGAGATATTTTGATGACATATTGCAAAATAGACTCCCATTTCTCCTCCCCAATTTCTCCCAAATCTTCCACCCACCTTGCATATGCCCCAATTTGTTGCCTCCCAACCGACATGGACAGAAGTCCCCCGTAGACCATCGATATACATCCTGCTGTCCCTCTCTGTATCCTTAATATATTAATTACACTATCTGACTGTATAACAATTGGTGTTATTCTGTTCTGCGATTCAAATGCGTGACGTAGCTGCAGGTATTTATAAAACATACTATGTCCCAGTGGGAAGTCTTTTAGCGGTACTTCAAAAGTCTTAAATATGTTTCCATCCATCACTTGGGAGAGGTACCAGATACCAATTCTCCTCCATTGCCCAAATTCTTTAAGGGATAAAAAGTCTGGACTGTTGGGGTTGTCCCACATGGGGGTATATCTAGTGAACCCGGTTACCTGTCTCATCTGTTTGATCTTACCCCATACTTTATCTATGAACTGTATAGTAGGATATGATGCAGTGTGGAAGAAACTTTCCCGCCTCCAGACTTGCCAGCAGAGGACCTTTTCCGATCACATACTGTAGTATTTTCCCCGCCGAGGTCTCCAAACCTGTCACACCCCACCCCACCATGTGTTGACTCTGGGCAGCTAAGTAATAGCACCAAGGATTAGGTAGAGCCAGTCCCCCTTGCTCTTTCGGTCTCTGTAAATATTCTAACCTCATCCGTGGGCGCTTTTTCCCCCAGATTAAGCCTCAGAAAATAGAATTTATTTTATAAAACCTATTTTGTGGTAGCCACACTAGGGAGTTATGGAGCACATAGAGCAGTTGGGGTAGTAGTATCATTTTAGCTAAGTTCACTCTCCTCACCATCGTAAGGTACAGTTTGGACCAGGCCAGAATCTTTTGTTTGAACTTAAGTAAAAGGGGGGGCGAGATTAAGACGTTCATACTCAGTCAGTTTATTGGATATCATAATTCCCAGATATTTAAACTCTGACACCACCTGAACCGGAGCACAAGTCACCCTTACATTGGAATGCGTTTTATCTAGTGGCATCAAAACCGATTTGTCCCAATTTATTGTGAGCCCTGATATCCTTCCAAAGTTAGATATGACCCTCATTACCGCCTCCAAGGAACTCCCTGCATCTCTCAGAAACAATAATAAATCGTCCGTATCTAAGGCCACTTTCTCCTCCACACTCCCATATCGGTAACCCACTACACCAGGATCCTGCCGCATCACCGCCACCAGTGGTTCGATAGCGAAGGCAAACAACAGGGGGGACAGTGGGCAGGCACCCCTGCTTTGTGCCCCTATAGAGAGTAAATCTATTTGACATGCTGCCATTCGCCCTAATTCTTGTCGTAGGAGCAGAGTGCAAAAGCTGCACCCACCTAATATACACTTCCCCAAACCCCATTGATCGCATCGTAGCCCATAGGTACCCCCACTCTACGCTGTCAAAAGCTTTGGCCGCGTCTAGGGAGAGAATAACCCGCCGCCCCTTATTTTCCGCCGGTATCTGCATATTCAGGTACAGTCTCCTAAGGTTAGTTGCCGTGGATTTGTTGGGCATAAACCCTGCTTGATCTGGGTGTATTAGGGATGTAATGACTTTGGTGAGCCTATTTGGAAGCATCTTAGCCAGGAGCTTTACATCTACCGTCACTAGTGAAATCAGTCTGTAAGAGGCTGGCAAACCCGGGTTTTTGCCTTCTTTAGGGAGTACCACAATTATTGTCTCCTGCATAGACGGCATAAGCTCTCCTCTCTCCAGACGTGAATTATATACCTTAAGCAGCACCGGCAGTAAAACCTCCCTATGTTCCTTATATACTTCAGCCGGAAACCCATCTACCCCCGGTGCCTTATCGTTCGCCATATCACTCAGAGCTAGCTCCAACTCCTCTAAGTCAAATGGCTCGTCTAGTAACTCTCTAGATTCCCTTGAGAGGAATGGCACCTGAGCTCTGCCTAGAAATTCATCCACCTCCCCCGCCTCCGGGTGCACCTTGACTGAGTATAGATCAGAATAGAATGTTTCTAGTACTTTTAGGACAACTGCCCCATCTACCGACTGTAACCGTACAATATATGTCGATTCCCTCTGTGCCGCAGCTATCACTGATAATAGGTGACCCGCCCGTTCTCCATTCTCAAAGGACTGCATGGTCTGGAACATTTTCTTTCTCTCCGCTGCCTGTATGGTCAAACTATTAACCATCTTTTGAGCTGCCTTCATCCTAGCTTTTGCCGCCGGCGTGGGGTTTCATATTAAATAAAGAATCTTCCGCCTCCCCCAATTCCTGAAACGCAAGCTGATTCTGCCTTCTTGCCTCCAATTTTACCTTAGATGTAACCCTTATATACAGTCCCCTCAAGTACGCCTTCATTGCCTTCCAAACCATTCCAATAGACGCTTATCCTTCATTGAACCTAAGGTATTCCTTTAAACTATCACTAATACCCCCCCTTCTTCCACTAATTGTAACCAAAAGGGATTTAATTTCCATAAGGGTCTATTTTGGTTTTGTTGTTCCCCCAGGTCTATTTCTACACACAGGGGCGAATGATCTGATACAGTCCTGGGGAAGTATTTAGTAACCACTGCCAAACGTTGCATTGCTTCATTGCCCAAGGCCAGATCAATGTGCGAAAGGGATGAGAAAGTAGCCGAATAACAGGAGTATTGATACACTTCCAGATGCAGAGTCCTCCACAGGTCAATTAGCGCCGTTTCTTTAAGCAAACTACCAAATGGTGTATAGTTACCCCCCATTTTTGTACCTCATGTCTCATTTTGTCCCAATGTGAATTCGGAATATTATTAACCCCTTAACGACCCATGACGTACTGAGTATGTCATGGATCGTGTGAGGTTAATCCCTGCTCCTGCCGTGGGCAGGTTGCGTCGATCCGCACAAATATCAGCTGTTTTCAACAGCTGACATGTGTGCCTGCTAGTCGCGGGTGGAATCGCTTCCACCCGTGGCCATTAACCCCTTACATTCCGCTGCCAAAATCTGGCAGCGAGATGTATATGCGCGCCGCCATGACAGTGACTTACCCCGCCACCATAGGAAGTCACGTGACATGATCACGTGACTTTCGGTGGTTGTCATGGTAGCACAACATGAGTCACTTCCTCTCAATGTCGGAATACAGCCGGCATTGAAAGTAAAGCACCAAATCTGCAGTTCTCAGCTCTGTAGCTGAGATCTGCAGATAGGATTGCTGATCACTATAGCCCCTAGGGCAGTGATGGCGAACCTATGGCACGCGTGCCACCAGGGGCACGCTGAGCCCATTCTGGTGGCACGCGTGCTGTCGCCCGATGCTGCAGGTTTGATCTGCTAGTGCAGTGGCGCCGGCAGATCAAATCTGTGTTGGAGCGGAGGAGACATTTCTCCTCCGCTCTGACACTCCTCCCCTCCAGGCTGCAGTGGGTTGCCTAGGAGACGGAGGAGCGTCAGAGAGCAGCGCCGGCGCCGTCTGCTGGCCGCGTGGGAATTGAGGACCCAGCAGCGCGCAGCGGGGGAGCGTGTGCAGGTAAGTTGTGTGTTGCTTTTTTTTTTTTTTTTTTAATAACTCGTGTGCGGCAGCGCCAGCATGGGGTGGGAGAGGGGGAACGCACATGGCAGCGTGGGGTGGGAGAGGGGGAACGCACATGGCAGCGTGGGGTGGGAGAGGGGGAACGCACATGGCAGCGTGGGGTGGGAGAGGGGGAACGCACATGCCGGGGTGGGAGAGGGGGAACGCACATGGCAGCGTGAGGTGGGAGAGGGGGAACGCACATGGCAGCGTGGGGTGGGAGAGGGGGAACGCACATGGCAGCGTGGGGTGGGAGAGGGGGAGCGCACATGCCGGGGTGGGAGAGGGGGAACGCACATGGCAGCGTGGGGTGGGAGAGGGGGAACGCACATGGCAGCGCGGGGTGGGAGAGGGGGAACGCACATGGCAGCATGGGGTGGGAGAGGGAGAGCGCACATGGCAGCGTGGGGTCGGAGAGGGGGAGCGCATATGCCGGGGTGGGAGAGGGGGAACGCACATGGCAGCGTGGGGTGGGAGAGGGGGAACTCACATGGCAGCGTGGGGTGGGAGAGGGGGAACGCACATGGCAGCGTGGGGTGGGAGAGGGGGAGCGCACATGCCGGGGTGGGAGAGGGGGGAACGCACATGGCAGCGTGGGGTGGGAGAGGGGGAACGCACATGGCAGTGTGGGGTGGGGGTGGGGGAACGCACATGCCAGCGTGGGGTGGGGGTGGGGGAACACACATGCCAGCATGGGGGGGGGAACATGCATGCCAGCATGGGGGGGGGGGAACATGCATGCCAGCATGGGGGGGGATGACATGCATGCCAGCATGGGGGGGATGACATACATGCCAGGATGGAGGAAACATGCATGCCAGGATGGAGGAAACATGCATGCCAGGATGGAGGAAACATGCATGCCAGGATGGGGAAACATGCATGTCAGGATGGGGAAACATGCATGTCAGGATGGGGAAACATGCATGTCAGGATGGGGAAACATGCATGCCAGGATGGGGAAACATGCATGCCAGGATGGGGAAACATGCATGCCAGGATGGAGGAAACATGCATGCCAGGATGGGGAAACATGCATGTCAGGATGGGGAAACATGCATGCCAGGATGGGGAAACATGCATGCCAGGATGGGGAAACATGCATGCCAGGATGGGAAAACATGCATGCCAGGATAGGAAAAACATGCATGCCAGGATAGGAAAACATGCATGCCAGGATGGAGGAAAACATGCATGCCAGGATGGAGGAAAACATGCATGCCAGGATGGAGGAAAACATGCATGCCAGGATGGAGGAAAACATGCATGCCAGGATGGAGGAAAACATGCATGCCAGGATGGGGAAAACATGCATGCCAGGATGGGGAAAACATGCATGCCAGGATGGGGAAAACATGCATGCCAGGATGGAGGAAACATGCATGCCAGGATGGGGAAAACATGCATGCCAGGATGGAGGAAACATGCATGCCAGGATGGGGAAAACATGCATGCCAGGATGGAGGAAACATGCATGCCAGGATGGGGAAAACATGCATGCCAGGATGGGGAAACATGCATGCCAGGATGGAGGAAACATGCATGCCAGGATGGAGGAAACATGCATGCCAGGATGGGGAAAACATGCATGCCAGGATGGGGAAAACATGCATGCCAGGATGGAGGAAACATGCATGCCAGGATGGGGAAAACATGCATGCCAGGATGGGGAAAACATGCATGCCAGGATGGAGGAAACATGCATGCCAGGATGGGGAAAACATGCATGCCAGGATGGGGAAAACATGCATGCCAGGATGGAGGAAACATGCATGACAGGATGGGGAAAACATGCATGCCAGGATGGAGGAAACATGCATGCCAGGATGGGGGAAACATACATGCCAGGATGGAGGAAACATGCATGCCAGGATGGAGGAAACATGCATGCCAGGATGGAGGAAACATGCATGCCAGGATGGAGGAAACATGCATGCCAGGATGGCGAAAACATGCATGCCAGGATGGAGGAAACATGCCACGATAGGGTACATTTACCAGGAAGGGGAACATTTACCTGGGTGGGGTAAATTAACCAGGATTGGGAACATTTACCAGGAATGGGGTACATGCCGGGATGGGGGAACATTTACAAGGATGGGCAATATGTCAGGATGGGGTACATTTACCAGCATGGGGGACATGCAAGAATGGGTAACATTTACCAGGATGGAGGACATTTACCAGGATGGGGCCATGATAGGGGCAAATATACCAGAATGTAGGAAATCTATATCAGGATGGGGGACATGTTTACCAGGAAGTGGCCGAGGAAGGGGGACAGAACTACACAATGAAAGGGGAGGGGAGCCACTCGTACGTCTTTATGGGATTTCGAGATGTTCAGACTTTGAAATGTAGATGTGGATTACAGGGTGACATCTGATTGCATTCCAGGCTAAAATCTCTGTCTAATATGCTGCAATTTTTTTCCAGAAAGATCAATCCAACTGCTGTGTCTGGAAAGGGCAGGGGCTCAGCTCCAATGTGTGGTAAGCATGCATGAGCGTGATGCCCCCTGCTGAAGAGAAGACGGCAAAGGTAAGATTACAATCAATTCTTTATATAATAGGATTGGTTGGCACTTCGGAAAAAATAAAATAAACAAATAAAGTAAAAAAAAAAAGTTTTAAAAAATATAAAAAAAATAAAAAAACCTAAAAGTTCAAATCACCCCCCTTTCACCCCATTGAAAATTAAAGGGTTAAAAAATAAAAAAAATATACACATTTGGTATCGCCACATTCAGAAATGCTCGATCTATCAAAATATAAAATCAATTAATCTGATCAGTAAACGGCGTAGCGGCAAAAAAATTCCAAGCGCCAAAATGACGTTTTTTGGTCGCCGCAAATTTTGCGCAAAATGCAATAACAGGCGATCAAAACGTAGCATCTGCGCAAAAATGGTACCGTTAAAAACGTCAGCTGGAGATGCAAAAAATAAGCCGTCACTGACCCATAGATCCCGAAAAATGAGAACGCTACGGGTTTTGGAAAATGGCGCAAAACGTGTGCCACTTTTTTTTGGACAAGCTTGTGAATTTTTTTTTAACCCCTTAAATACAAGTAAACCTATTCATGTTTGGTGTATACAAACTCGCACCGACCTGAGGCACCACATAGATATATCAGGTTTACCATATAGTGAACACGGTGGCTAAAATATCCCAAAAACTATTGTACGATCACACTTTTTTTTTAAATTTTTCCGCACTTGGAATTTTTTTGCCATTTTCCAGTACACTATATGGTAAAACTAATGCTTTCATTTAAAAGTACAGCTAGTCCCGCAAAAAACAAGCCCTCATATGGCAAGATTGACAGAAAAATAAAAAAGTTACGGCTCTCGGAAGAGAAGAGAGGAAAAAAACAAAACGGAAAAACACAAAATGCCTGAGGGCTGAAGGGGTTAAAATCTCCCATTATCATAAAGGGAACCCCCGAAAAGTCTGCCAATAAATTTATCAGACTGTGAAGTAGTTTGCTGCAATATGGCGGAGGTATGTATAGGGATATTGTAGCAACAAGTGAACAAGTCCTGCACCGCCTGCCCTCAGATTACCTCCAAGTTCAGTGGCTCACGTGCTGATGACTGCCATGTAGCGCTGGTTTGCAGGCGCAGCGTGCTGGTCGGTATTGAGCAGCTAGGAGATCCAACAACAGGAAGATGAAAAATCGACCGCAAACAGCTGCTATGCCAAACAATTTCTTTTTTATTCAAGCGTTCTTTTCATCGGTGCAGATAAAAATGCGGGAGGTGACTAGGATGCGAGTCCCTCCAAAGGACGACGGCCGTTTCGTCTGTAAGCCAGACTTCTACGGGTCCACGGTGGACCCGTAGAAGTCTGGCTTACAGACGAAACGGCCGTCGTCCTTTGGAGGGACTCGCATCCTAGTCACCTCCCGCATTTTTATCTGCACCGATGAAAAGAACGCTTGAATAAAAAAGAAATTGTTTGGCATAGCAGCTGTTTGCGGTCGATTTTTCATCTTCCTGTTGTTATGTATAGGGATATCATTACTACGGCTCTTGTCCCCAGCCTACAGGAAAGACATACATACCGCCCATCTTTATCCACGATGACCTTTAGAAATTCAAACCGTGCGCCTGAGCGGACTAGTATACTGGCCCCTCTGGAGTATGCAGAATATGTAGAATGATACCCCACCCTGAGCCACCTTCTATCCAGTAGATGCAGCTTCTCTGGTATCATGTGTGTTTCCTGCAAGCAAATTAGGTCAGGTTTTTCTATGCGTAAAAATTGAAATACTGCTTGCCTTTTGATTCTAGAGGCTAAGCCTCTAACATTCCAAATAATTAGCTTAATGCGTCCCGCCATATGATTAACTGAAAAATTCTCGTTCTCCCAGAGCTCCTTAATAGGCCAAATGAGACTGTCGACCGGCCCACCCTCCCCCTATCCCACAATATAAACACGCCCCCCCCCCCAAAAATAAACATAGTAACACATTGTTGCCACCAGTCCGCTTTGTATCAGGGACGGAGGGCATATGTTTGCCTTGGAAAGTCTACCGTGTCCATCTTTTGTCGCGTTTCCTCTTTTACAACGGACAGGGCCCAATCAACCATCAATAACACCAGAACCAGGACCTCCAGAAGGAGGGGCGGTACCCGCCTGTTTGTTGTGCACGGTGTCCATCTGTTCAGTATTGCAGTCCTGCCATATTCTCGCAATGCCCCCCTTTTTGTTTTTATATTAAGGGGGGGAAGAACAAAAGCAAATTATGGGAAAGAAAAAAAAAAGAATAAAAAAAAACTAAAAAAAAAAAGAGGGGGAGGGGAAGTGGGTAAACAAAGAAGAGAAAAAGTAGTATAAGAAGAAGAAAGAGGGTAGAATAAGAGGAGAGAGAGGGGGGAAAATTAAAACAACAAAAAAAAAGGGGGGGAAATAAAAATGAATTCAGTTTTTATGCATTGCGAGTCCAGTATGAGTTGGAAAGTCCCTTTCCATAGCCAGGATTCCATTTCCTCCCATCCTCAGTGGTGTTTGCAGACCCCTTTCCTCTAGAGTCCATTAAATGTAGATTTAAATTTAAATTGCTGGGGTAAGCAAAAAAAAAATTATTTTTTTTCTTTTTAAAATTTTCACGGTGGGTGTCCAGGAGGCAGGGGGCAGGTGGGAACCCTATGGGCTCTTTCCACCGCATATAGAGGGGTGAGATGCTCAGATCCTATTTTACTTTTCAGCCATTCCTCAAAAAATTCAGTTGGGGATGTACCTTCCACTTTCTCTGGGACGTCAATTAATCTCAGGTTATTACGTCTCGATCTATTTTCCAGGTCATCCGTTTTTGCTAGGAGTGCTGCTATTTGCTGTGCTGCACGCTGCCCGTCTCTGTCAGATCCTGCCATGCGGTCCTCAATGATACTGACTCTCTGCTCAACTTCTCCTGTTCTCTCTTTCACTTCATGAAGCTTGTGCCGCATGGATGCCATGTCTTCTCTGAGGCTCCCCAACTGCTGGGTCACCTCAGTAATAGATGCTCTGCATAGCATTACTGCTGTGAGGATGTCTCTCAGTGTGGGCTCTTCAGGGATATTCTGTGTGCCTGTCAGCTCCCCTAGCTGTGCTGCCTGAGATCTGGGATCTGTCTCTCCCATGCAGGCCTGAGATCCATCAGCTTCATCAGCTCCCTCGCTGCTCTCACTCCTCCCCCCTCCTTCACTCAGCACCATGCTGTCTGCAAGTCCCGGATTCATCTGCAGCTCACCTCTCACTGTCTCTCCATGATGGCCACCGTTCTCCTTCCTGGCAAAACGCTCCAGCCATGTTGCAGCCTGTCTTCTGATCTCCTCAGCGTCTGCACCATTATCTGTTATGTGCTCCATGCTGCCCAAGGCACCATCTTGATTCTGCTCCTCCACTTCTCCCACCAGCTTTTTCGGCCCCCTCCTTGTCATATCGGTGCCAGTAAGCACTGCAATCAGGTCAGGGAGGTCAGAGGGTCATCCAGCTGCAGCTTGTGACTTCTGAGACAGTGTTTTCGGGCTTCTTCCCTACGAATTTCCTAGATGCTTGGCAGGAGCTACAGGATCTGCTTCCACTCACATACTGAGCTAGGCCATGCCCCCCCCTAATAACTTTCATAGTACAGCATGTATAAGAGCTTGCATCCCGGGCTTACTTCACAGGATAGCCACCTCCGCGAAACATACCTGCCATTGGCTATGTGTCTGGCAGCCATCTTAGAAATGTGTGACACAGTAAAGGGTTTGTTGGTTGATGGGAGTTGTATTCTTCCTAGATGTGCCTTTTGCATTGGTGAGCAGCAGAGACTAGATTAATCCTGGTCTGGATCTTTTCTACTACTTCAGGTTTTGATGCAATGCCTTATGTGCACAGGTGTATGACTTGCACAGCAAAGACAGCCAGAACTTCTCTATAGGGGTGGTTGTGCTGGAAAACGGAAGGAGACTTTTTGGGGGAAACCATATCTGAATGGACTGTCATGTCTGGGACTTATGTTATGCTGCTACCAAGCTGGACTTTTCCTTTGTTTCCTGGTCGGAAGTAAGACTCTGTATTTATGTTTTTGTCAAGTGTAAAAAAAACACTGACCCTTTTGGACTGTAAACTGGTGTATGCCTCTGTACTGCATCCCTGCCATCACCTACCGAAGCTGATTCCCTACACAAGGGACACATGGTCTATGTATCAACATAGACATGTGAATAGCAGCAAAAGAGTGAATGAGGCCTAAAACTGTACCGCTGCCACACTAAAGGCAAAGCTACTGGGAGGAAATTAACTTTATTCCTCCTGGCAGCCTCCAACTTTGACATTTTCTGTCAGAGGTGCAGCTTCAGTCACCTCTTAGTACATATGTAAAGAACTGATGTTGTGAGATGTATTAATTAATTTTAATTTCTTTCATACAACATCCATTTTCCTTATGCTCCTCCAGACATCACGACTATAGCGCATGTATCCAACTCAGGCTGGCAACAATAGTCTTTAGGATAGTTCCTCAGTCCAGGCGACGAATATCACAACTAGAGATGAGCGGATCTGTTGAAGTTTGGGTTTGGCAGGTTGAGCCAAACTTTAGATAAAGTTCAGTTGTGTACCCAGGCTTGCCCTGAACCCCATTTTAATGTCACTGATTGGGCAGTTTGGCTCTCCACCCACATGCAACCAGCCATAAATAGAGAAGGTAAAAAAGGGATTTTTCACTTTTTTTTTTTTACACACTACATACGATAATCCTGATTTTACCCCCAGTGCGGGGCATTCAAACACTGCAAGCAGCTCTCACTGAGCCGAGCATCGAGGAAATCCGAGCACAGAGATGCTCGTTTGAGTGGTCAGCATATGTAAACCACCAGAAATCTGAACGCTAATTTTTCTTTTTTTTTTTAATTTTTTTTTTAAGGCTATGTTCACACACTGCGTTTTTTACCTGTGTTTTTGGTCCGTTTTTGCTGCAGAAATTTCTTGAGAAATTCTTGTAACCTTTCTGCAGACATTCCCCAGCAAAACCTATGAAAAAAAATTAGCTGTGCGCACACTGCGTTTTTTTCTTAAGAAAATTCTTTCAGTAGATTTTCTTAAGAAAAAGAATGAGCATGTCACTTGTTTTCTGCAGCTAACTGCGTTATTTCACTCCATTGACTGTAATGTAATCATGAAATAGTGCAGGAATAACGCAGGTAGTGTACTTCCCTGCACTGTTTTGCAGGGAAGTGATGTCACTAGGACAGGAAGAGGAAGAAGAAGAGAAAAAAAAAGCGTGTGCTGCGCTGTATTTTTACCTTCCAGACGGGTAAACACACAGCGGCGGCCCGGTATTCTCAGGCTGGGGAGAGCGAGGGACAGGGTTAATTCCCACTCCCGCAGCCGAGAATATCAGCCGCAGCTGCCCCGGGACTGTCGCATCCATTATGCAACAGTCCCGGCGTGTTACCGACTTTTCCAGATGCCGTGGCCGTGATGCGGGGGCAATCCAGGTAATATGGAGTTAACGGCAACTAATAGCTGCCGCTAAATCCAAGATTAGTGATGGCAGCGTCTATGACACGCCGTCACTAATCTGAAAGTGAAACTAAAGAAACACTCACACACCCAAAAATCCTCATTTTGAATAAAAGACAAAAGGCCCCTCTTTCTCCAGTGTATTAACCCCTCCCAAACACAGCTCCGACAAAATCCACAGCGATGTCCCGCGGCGCTTCCAGCCCTGCTCCAGCCGCGTGTGACAGTTCTCCATGGGTCAGTGAGCGAGTGCTGAATGCGGCTCCCTGAGCAAGGTGCAGAGGTGACTCCAGGACATTTCTCACGGCCGGTGATGTGAACACATTACCGGCCGCGAGAAGTGCAGTGTGTAGGAGGAAAACATCATAAATAAAGCTGGAATATCTATCCCTCTATTATCTATCTATCTATCTATCTATTATCTATCTTTCTATCTTATCTATCTATTATCTATCTTTCTATTTTATCTATCTATCTAATCTATCTATCTATCTATCCCCCTAAATATCTATTATCTAGCTATCTATTATCTATCTGTAACGGGGTGCCGGGGGTGCCTCGGGGGTTGTAGTCGTGGTCCCTTTGGGTGTCAGGCTAGTCCCCGGCCCCGCCGTCACTTTTGGGACAGGGGATTGTTTTGTGGGGCAGAGTGTGGTGGAAGAAAGCACGCTGTCAGACGCAGGAAGACTTTGCAGGCGGAGATCAGTTAAACCAAACGGCATCTTTATTGCACAGAGTTTCACAACAGGCTCAATGCACGGATCTTGTAACACGCAATCACAATTCCTGCCGGGGAAAAACTGCTCCTGTCTTCTCTTCTCAGGGGACCTTGCCCGGCTACTTCTAGTCTCCTTCACCTGGGCTCCCGCTCCGGCTACCGCAGATTTTACCCACACAACTCTGTTTCACCATTTAAGACATTTTCCTTTTCTTTCCTTTCGTTAGCTGCCACCATACCTCCCACACTCTGCCCCCGTTGCTCCTTCTCCCCCGTCCCGGAATCAACTGCCTCAAACTCAAACTTTCTTTCCTTCAGCACTCTCTCTCCCTCCCCCTTAAGCTGCCGGCTCCTCCTCTCTCCTGCACTGTTTCTATGGGGACAGCCGTCCCACCCGGCCACTAGGGGAAACCCATCTATACAGTAAAAAATAATATTAATGTTTATGATTAATTGTAACAGCTTTATCTACCCCAGCGTGGGGTATCTTCAGGGGGGGAAAACTGCGCCTCCTTCTAAGGGATCCGTCCACCCCTTACACTCCTCCCCTCTTTTTGCCTTAGCCTCCCGGCAAGGCTCGCACCTGCAAAACACAATCTTAGCAGCAAGGCAATCTTTTTATAAAACCTTAAAACTTTCATGTAAAAACACAATCACTGGGCGCACAAGTCCGGTGCCCGGAGTCCCTCCAAGGGAGCTCCCCGTCTTTGTCGGCAGTTTGCCCGGAGGCCCTCAACAGGCACTCCCGGTCTTTGCTGGTCTTCTGCCCGGAGGCTCTCACAGCACTCCCGGTCTTTGTAGGCAAGAAACAACAGACCATAAAAGTCTCCATCACAATCACGGAGGGAGTCCTTGCACAGTCCGGCATAGGCTCCTTCCGGGCTCGGTAGCTTAAACATTGCTGTAACGACAAATCTTCACCGGTTCTTCCAACAATACCGGTTCTCAACACAGTTATGTCCATCACCTCCAATCGCTGGGGTTCACACGGGGTGGTAGGCACGCAGCCATTCGGCTCGCTGGTCCCTCACGTAATCGAAGAGGGACTGGCCTGGCAAGCAGCGCAGCCTCCGGAACGGTTCATAGTTAGCCGGTGTCTCCGATTCCTCTGTCTCCGGTTTTGGCCCCTCGGCTCCCGGCGAAGGTGACGGGGTAGCTGGACGGGACGGCTGTGGACTTCCAACGACGACCACCGGGTGCGTCACCATACTTTGACGAATCGCCAATACCGTCGGCGTCTCCTTTTCCGGCTCAGCTATCAGTCCTGTAATGACTTCTGGCGACACCGCCAGCGTATTTCTCGGCCAGCAAGTCTCAGCCAGCACCGGTCTCTGTTGTGCACGTCTCCAGTACTGACATTCTTCCCATTCAATCTCTTGTTGCCACTGTGCGGCCTCTTGAGCAGTGGGCATCTGGGTCACTCCCACGGCAAATAGGCCCCGGCATCCTACTTCTCTCCGGAACTTCACTTTCTCCCCCGGGTACAGTGTATGGAGGCGTTGAGGTAACCCTTCAATGTCCAAATTGACCCGATTATAAAAAAAATGATCCCCAGTGTCATCGTCCTCAATGAACCCGTAGCCTTCAGCCTGATTGAACTTGACCACGGTGCCAACGGTACACTGCCGATCAAACTCTTCACGAAGGGGACCGGCCATCATCTCCCGGGCCACGGTCTCGGCCAGTAACCTTTCTTGCACCGGATCTGTTTCAGGCGGCGGGGACTGTCGTCGGGTCAGGGGCGCCGGTTTCACCGGCTCCCAGAAAAATCCCCACTCATCTTCCTCTAACTCCGGGGCATGTTGCTCTCCCGGGGCCGGAACTGCTGTGGGGGCTGGAGGTCCCACCTTGACTGGCGTAACCACCTCCGAACTCTGGAGGGGTGTTTCCAGGGTTTCGCTTCCCGGCTGTAGTTGCGTCTTGTAGGTGGCCCGGACTTCAGTGGATGTTTCACCGGTCACGGCGTCCCATGAAGTGACCCACGTTACTTTTGCGGGCCGCTCCGGACCTCCTGGCACAGCCGGTAGCTTAATGGTAAGTGCCTCCTCGGCTGCAGTCTGCCTCGGGCGTCCTCTTCCCAGGCTGGTTGCCACCAGCGCGCCCGCTGCAGCTCGCTGCTTTATCTGGGTCTCCATCTCACTCAGAGTCAGTTGCTGAGTTGGCGTCTCTTGCAGCTCTTCCTGTAATGGTGCCGGGGACGGTGGAGATGCTGGGGAAGGTGGAGGCGGGCCTTCTTTTCCCGCTCTTGTATACACTCCACCCCCAGTCTCGCACATCAAATCGACCCAGCACAGGCGACACCTCTTTTTTTCTGTAACGCCGCCATCTTCACATGTCTTCAGCAACATCTTGGGGCCAGCACCTCCCCTCTTTGGGCGGCGCACTCTGTACTTCTTTTTCTTCGCCGGCCAGCTCAGGGTTCTTCGCTTGGCGCCAATTCTTCGTGCGCTCGCTGTATTCTGCCGGCTACGCCACATGTAACGGGGTGCCGGGGGTGCCTCGGGGGTTGTAGTCGTGGCCCCTTTGGGTGTCAGGCTAGTCCCCGGCCCCGCCGTCACTTTTGGGACAGGGGATTGTTTTGTGGGGCAGAGTGTGGTGGAAGAGAGCACGCTGTCAGACGCAGGAAGACTTTGCAGGCGGAGATCAGTTGAACCAAACGTCATCTTTATTGCACAGAGTTTCACAACAGGCTCAATGCACGGATCTTGTAACACGCAATCACAATTCCTGCCGGGGAAAAACTGCTCCTGTCTTCTCTTCTCAGGGGACCTTGCCCGGCTACTTCTAGTCTCCTTCACCTGGGCTCCCGCTCCGGCTACCGCAGATTTGACCCACACAACTCTGTTTCACCGTTTAAGACACTTTCCTTTTCTTTCCTTTCGCTAGCTGCCACCATAGCTCCCACACTCTGCCCCCGTTGCTCCTTCTCCCCCGTCCCGGAATCAACTGCCTCAAACTCAAACTTTCTTTCCTTCAGCACTCTCTCTCCCACCCCCTTAAGCTGCCCGCTCCTCCTCTCTCCTGCACTGTTTCTATGGGGACAGCCGTCCCACCCGGCCACTAGGGGAAACCCATCTATACAGTAAAAAATACAATTAATCATAAACATTAATATTAACAGCTTTATCTACCCGAGCATGGGGTATCTTCAGGGGGGAAAACTGCGCCTCCTTGTAAGGGATCCGTCCACCCCTTACATATCTATACCCCTAAATATCTATTATCTATCTATATCCCTCTATCTATTATCTATATCTATCTATCCCTCTATAATCTATCTATCTATTCCCCTAAATATCTATTATCTATCTATATCTATCTATCTATCTATCTATCTATCTATCTATCCCTCTAACTATCTATCATATATCTATCTCTGTATTATCTATTTTTTTTTTTTTCATTTTCAATGTGCTTTATTGCTGTAAGGCATTAAAAAACGCAGGGACCAACATGAAAAAAACGCACCAAAACCGCATCAAAAACGCACCAAAAACGCACCTGCGTTATTGATGCGTTTTTTAACGCAGGTGCGCTAATCCTTCACTCTCAAGAAATTTCTTAAGAAATTTCTTAAGAAAAATCATTTTTCTAGTGTGAACATAGCCTAAGTCTGTGTTTGGTATGAATACCCAACCTTAATGTTCGGGTCCACTCATCACTAATCACTGGACCGTAGCACATGTATCCTGGCCATATCAACACTTCCTCGCCCTCTACGCCACAGCACCAATTCACTAACTCCTGGAATCAGCCCCCTGGCTTAGGAGAAGTGATCACATCCGACCCCCGTTAAACATTTGTGACATGAATTCAAAGTATGCAGAATGTTCCAGAAGCCTAGTCTGAAAAGATGTTTATTAGGGAAGCCCCCCTGCAGACAGGAACAAAGATGCACAGCCCTCCGCCATATGTAGGACAATGAATCCTATTTTAGGCCTGATAACAGTGGAGCGCATGGAGGCCAATTAGGATGATACAGTGTTAAGGCCCCTTTACACACTGCAACATCGCTATCGATATCGCTGTAACGTCACTGGTTTTGTGACGTGATAGTGACCTCCCCAGCGACATTGCAGTGTGTGACACCTGGCCCCCGCTGTGAGGTTGCTGATCGCTACAAATATTTTTCAGAACCATTTTTTGGTTCTTTGTTTCCCACTGCGCAGCATGCATCGGTGTGTTTGACACCGTTACAACGACATCATTAGCGACTTAGAACACAGCGTGCTATAGCGGCCCCTGCTGTGTGACACGTCCCCAACGACCAGCGAGGTCATTCTGCAGGTCCGTATCGCTGCTGCGTCGTTGGCCAGATCTGCCTGATTGACAGCTCACCAGCGACTTTCCAGCGATCCTGGCCAGGTCGGGATCAGTAGAACGTCTCAGTGTGTAAAGAGGCCTTTACAACCCTTTCCCCTTTTTCAATTGTGTACAGATAAGTGATCTTAAACTGACAAGCAAGCAAGAAAATCTCTAATAAAACACAAGAATTTGATTGATGTAACCACCGCTTCATGCTGGAAAAAGTCCGATAACACTGGGGAACAAAAATTTTTGTTGCATCCACAAAAAACACTTGTTCTTACTTAATTTGAGTGTGCTGATCTCACATCTGAGATTAGTTTTTCTCTGTAAGCTACAGTTTTTTTTGCAATACAAGATTTTAGGTTTTCATCTTATTGTACAAATTTCAACATTTAGTTTAACTTAATGAAGTAGAATGTCTTCTTGGGCATCATCTTTGTGAAAATGTAATAATGTAATGCAGTAAATACACTAATACAATAAAAGATATAATTGCATCAGAATTTGTCTACAATTTTGAAATAGAACATATTAAAACACTTATTTTAATCATAAAATGTGCGCAAAACGTCTTTAAATTCTATTCAGGCAAACATTTGCGTTTGTAGCTCTTGCGTTTGTGTCCTTGTTGAGGACAATCTTGATTGATGCTCCAGCAGTAGTCTGCCATCATATTTTTGCCCCATTGCCCATAATAACGCACTTCCTCATCTTCAGATCTTGATGAAAGCGTTCTCCCTGCTTATCGCTAACAGCTCCAAGATTTTTGGGAAACTTATCAAGGTGAGTGTTCAAAAAGTGAATCTTAGGTCCTGTTCACACGCTGTGGATTTACCGCGGATTTTCCAGCGGATTTGCTGCAGAAAATGTGTTTAACATTGCTGCAGTCATTCCCCAGCAAATCCTATGGGTTTTAAAAAATGCTGTGCGCACACTGCGTTTTTTTAAACCCGCGGATTTACCCGCGGATTAATGAGCATGTCACTTCTTTTCTGCAGGTACCTGCGGTTTTTGCCATAGATAATGGTAAAAATCCGCAGGGACCAACCTGCGGAAACTCCACGGCAAAAATCGCATGTGGATTTCGCTGCGGTTTTGGTGCGTTTTTTTTACCGTGGGTCCGGATTTTTCTTAAGAAAAGGGCACTTTCTAGTGCGCACATAGCTTTAACGCTCTTGTTACATCCAATGTCGCAGAAAGCCAACAGCATCCTTTGAACCAGAAGATCATCGTTTTATGCTTTTTTTGTTTTCAAGGAAGTTTTTTGTAACTGCCACAAAAGATTGCCATGCTGCTTTCTCTTCCTTATTCATCTTCTTGACAAATTCTTTGTCACATCCAAGGGTTCGAATTTGAGGTTCATTGAATACACCTGCTTTTATCTTCTCGATAGACAAGGCAGGAAAAGCAGAAATAATACGTTGAAAGCATTCACTTTCTCTATTCAAAGCCCGAACGAACTGCTTCATTAAGGGCGCTTTCACACTTGCGTTGAACGGCATCCGTTGCATAGCGTTGTGTGACGGATGCAACGGATGTGTTGCATATAGTGGTACAAGATAGAATCATAGATTAGAGTTGGAATGGACCTCCTGGGTCATCTAGTCCAACCCCCTGCTCAAAGCAGGATTCACTAAATCATCCCAGAAAGATGTCCGTCCAACCTCTTTTTAAAGACTTCCATTGAAAGAGAACTCACAACCTCTCGTGGCAGCCTGTTCCACTCATTGATCACCCTCATTGTCAAAAAGATTTTCTAATATCTAATCTGTGTCTCCTCCCCATCAGTTTCATCCATTGCTTCTAGTCTTTCCCTGTGAAAATGAGAATAAAACTGATCCCTCTACAGTGTGACAGCCTTTAAGATATTTGTAGACAGCTATTAAGTCTCCTCTCAGTCTTCTCTTTTGCAAGCTAAACAATCCTAAATCCTGCGTTCTTCATAGGACATGGTTTGCAGTCCAGTCACCATTCTGGTCACTCTTCTCTGAACTTGCTCCAGTTTGTTGATGTCTTTTTTAAAATGTGGTGCCCAGAACTGGACACAGTATTCCAGATGAGCTCTGACCAAAGAGGAGTAAAGGGGGATAATGACTTCACGTGATCTAGACTGTATGCTTCTGTTAATACATCCTAGAATGGTGTTTGCCTTTTTTGCTGCTGCGTCACACTGTTGACTCATGTTCAGTCTGTGATCTATTAATATACCTAAGTATTTTTCACACATGCTTTTGGATTGCTCTATTGCTCCCATGCTGTATATGCTCTTTTCATTATTCTTGCCAAGATGTATAACTTTGCATTTCTCCCTGTTAAAAACCATTCTATTAGTTACTGCCCATTTTTCCAGCTTGTTTAGATCTTATTGAATCCGCTCTCTCTCTTCTCTAGTATTAGCTATTCCTCCTAACTTTGTGTCAACGGATCATACAAAATAACGCAATCCATTATAGTTTTTTTTTCTTGACTTTACACATCTGGGCATGCGCAGTTGTGTAAAGATGGATGCGTTACCGGAATCCGTCAACTGACGGATTCTAACGGAATCCGTCACCATAGGCGTCCATTATAAAAACAATGGACGCCGGCAGAATCCTGCAGGTTGCATTTTGCCAGTCCGTCAAGCGCAGAAAAACGCTACATGCAGCATTCCATCCGTCAGGCGGATGCAACGCAGCATCGGCTGACGGATGCAACGCAAGGCCATCCATTGCTATCTGTAGCTAATAGAAGTCTATGAGGAAAAAAACGGATTCCTGCAACAGTTACCGTAATTCCTAAAGGCGGCGGATAGCAACGGATGCCGTTCAACGCAAGTGTGAAAGCGCCTTAAACCAAGTTTGATGTGAAGTGGGGGAAAAATGATCCTGTCTCGATCAACTACAGGTTCATTCACAATATTTTGGATCCCTCCTTCCAGTAGTGATGTGTCGGTCATGAACGATCCAACACAAAGATCCGGCTCCCTGCTGTGAACGACAGGAGCCGGATCACCAGTGTGAGGCATTAAAATATCTAAACGGCTCTTTTCGCCGTCAAAACCCCGCCCACCCGCGGCTAAACGCCGTTTACTCAGCAATCTAATTGGCCGCTTGTAAGTGGGCGGGGTTTAGCCGCGGGTGGGCGGGGCTTTGGCGGCGTTACTATAATCTTAAATATGTGTTCACTTGGGGTGAACACATATTTAATAAAGGAGCCGAGAAAGATCCGAATGAGCCGGCTCTTTTTGGTGAGCGGAGCCATGGGAACTGGATCACTAAAAAGGGCCGGACTGCCCATCACTACGTTCCAGAACTTCACATTTCGGCCACTCCTTCGGTGTCCAGTGTTTCTCCCGAGCTCGGCTGTCCTACAAACACAGAAAACAAGGATAGTTTGAGAAACTCCTTTGTTGTCCTAGGAGGAGATTTACCATTTTAACCCCTTCACGACCATGGACGGATCTTTCCGTCATGGATCGTGTCCCGGTAAGCCCCGCCCCCTGCCGCGGGCAGGTGGCGTGGATCGGCACACATATCAGCTGTTTTCAACAGCTGACATGTGTGCCTACATGTTCCGAGTGGAATCGCATTCCACCCGGAACATTAACCCCTTAGATCTCGCTGCCAAAGTCTGGCAGCGAGATCTATATGCGCGCGGCCATGTTTTCTACTTACCGCCGCCCCCTCCGGACGTCACGTGAGTGATCACGTGACGTTCGGTGGTTGCCATCGTAGCACAGGGTCATGTGATGACACCTGCTGCTAAGAAGTTTCACTTTCCTTTTTCCTCGGCACGGAGCAGAGGAAAAAAGAAAGTGACTATTTCTGCTGTTTACAGCGGTATAGCTGTGATCAGCAGATAGCGATCAGCGATCGGATTGCTGATCGCTATAGCCCCATAGGGGGACTAGTAAAATAAAATAAAAAAAGTAAAAAAAAAGTTTTAAAAAATTTAAAAAAAAAACAAAAAACCTAAAAGTTCAAATCACCCCCCTTTCCCCCCATTGAAAATTAAAGGGTTAAAAAAAAATAAATATACACATATTTGGTATCGCCGCGTTCAGAAATGCCTGATCTATCAAAATATAAAATCAATTAATCTGATTGGTAAACGGCGTAGTGGCAAAAAAATTCCAAACGCCAAAATTACGTTTTTTGGTCACCGCAAGTTTTACGCAAAATGCAATAACAGGCGATCAAAACGTAGCATCTGCGCAAAAATGCTACCATTAGAAACATCAGCTCGAGACGCAAAAAATAAGCCGTCACTGAGCCATAGATCCCAAAAAATGAGAACTCTACGGGTTTCGGAAAATGGCGCAAAACGTACGCCACTTTTATTGGACAAGCTTGTGAATTTTTTTTAACCCCTTAGATACAAGTAAACCTATACATGTTTGGTGTCTACAAACTCGCACCGACCTCAGGCATCATACCCACACATCAGTTTTACCATATAGTGAACACCGTGAATAAAAGATCCCAAAAACTATTGTGCCATCACACTTTTTTTGCAATTTTTCCACACTTGGAATTTTTTTGCTGCTTTCCAGTACACCATATGGTAAAACTTATGGTTTCATTTAAAAGTACAACTTGTCCCGCAAAAAACAAGCCCTCATATGGCAAGATTGATGGAAAAATAAAAAAGTTACAGCTCTTGGAAGAAGGGGAGCAAAAAACAAAAACTCAAAAATGGAAAGTGCCCCGGGGCTGAAGGGGTTAAGATCTACACAAATGATCCAAGAATGCTCCTCCATTAAGAGTGTTCAAGAAATAGCTGCCATTCTGTTGAACTGTAAGTGGTAACACCTACCTGGCTGAGAAGACTACTGATATCATGACATAAAACAAAGTGTTTGTCTTCGGAAAAAAGTCCACAAAAATGTGTTCACGCTTCCTGAAATGGGATACTTTAGCCGGTGAAGTATACTCTTTTCTTGAAGCCTGGAGGCTAATAACTCGGCTGCGTTTTTTGATAGGTCCAAATCTCGTTACTAAATAATTCAATTCGGGTTGGGTAAACTGCTGAGGGGGTTAATGACTGCTTGGCATCAGAAGAAGACCCTTCAGATTCTACATTCATGTCCTCATACTTCTTATCAAAATACATTTGATCACCATGTTCACTTTCTTCATCCTTACAAGAAATAAAACCATTGAAAACTGGAAACGGGCGTGTCTCAGAGTGTGGGATAGGTCGTATTGCTGAAGGAATATTAGGATATGTGATCATACACATATCTAGAAAAAGTTCTAAAACCTCATGCAACAGAAAATGAAAAAAAATTGTTGCCCAGTGTAATCTTTAGTTTGTGGTCAGCTCCTCACAACATTGTAAACAGCGGCTATAACCGCGTCCGGGCACTGACTGACAGCCTGTTCAACAATGTCTCAGCATTAATACATTGTGCCAGCTGTCAGTCAGTGCCACAGCTCTGCTCCGTACACATTGTACACACACGGCTCTGCTCTGTACACATTGTACACACACGGCTCTGCTCCGTACACATTGTACACACAAGGCTCTGCTCTGTGCACATTGTACACACACGGCTCTGCTCCGTACACATTGTACACACAAGGCTCTGCTCCGTACACATTGTACACACAAGGCTCTGCTCTGTGCACATTGTACACACACGGCTCTGCTCCGTACACATTGTACACACACGGCTCTGCTCCGTACACATTGTACACACATGGCTCTGCTCCGTACACGTTGTACACACACGGCTCTGCTCCGTACACATTGTACACACACGGCTCTGCTCCGTACACATTGTACACACACGGCTCTGCTCCGTACACATTGTACACACACGGCTCTGCTCTGTACACATTGTACACACACGGCTCTGCTCCGTACACATTGTACACACAAGGCTCTGCTTTGTACACGTTGTACACACACGGCTCTGCTCTGTACACTTCGTATACACTCTGCTCTGTACACTTCGTATACACTCTGCTCTGTACACTTCGTATACACTCTGCTCTGTACACTTCGTATACACTCTGCTCTGTACACTTCGTATACACTCTGCTCTGTACACTTCGTATACACTCTGCTCTGTACACTTCGTATACACTCTGCTCTGTACACTTCGTATACACTCTGCTCTGTACACTTCGTATACACTCTGCTCTGTACACTTCGTATACACTCTGCTCTGTACACTTCGTATACACTCTGCTCTGTACACTTCGTATACACTCTGCTCTGTACACTTCGTATACACTCTGCTCTGTACACTTCGTATACACTCTGCTCCGTACACTTCGTATACACTCTGCTCCGTACACTTCGTATACACTCTGCTCCGTACACTTCGTACACACTCTGCTCCGTACACTTTGTACACACACAGCTCCGTTCTGTACACATGGTATAGACACGGCTCCGCTCTGTACACATCGTACACACACGGCTCCACTCTGTACACATCGTACACACACACGGCTCCACTCTGTACACATCGTACACACACGGCTCCACTCTGTACACATCGTACACACACACGGCTCCACTCTGTACACATCGTACACACACGGCTCCGTTCTATACATGTCGTACACACACACGGCTCCGCTCTGTACACGTCGTACGCACACGGTTCCGCTCTATACATGTCGTACACACACGGCTCCGCTACGTACACTTCGTATACACTCGGCTCTGCTCCGTACACATCACACACATGTATCAATGACACCCAGAACAGCAGAGTCCTGCATACACTGAGGAGCTGACCATGTGACCCCTGACTCCTCCCCTCCATGTGACATCATCACAGGTCCTGTAAGCACAGAGCAGCCAAATATCTAGTGTGCGGCTCTGCAGGAGGAGGTATGTGGAGATTCCCCATTACTGGGCGCAGTAACCCCTCCATTCCCGGAGATAGTGTCCCCTCCCCCAGCTCTGCCATGTGTATATGTACAGTAATATACAGCTGGGTGTGCTCATGTATACAGGGGAGGTCACTCTGGGTTTGGGGACAGATGACGCTTTCTCTCTGGGGTGGAGATTATAGGGAATGGAGGTGTCGGGTAATTTTCCTAGTTTTATCTGTAATAGTTTAGAATAAAGGGATTTCCCGTGAGATGTCGGTGGCGTCCGTCCTGTAATGTATGGTGGCCTATATTGTGATATACACACCATGGCCTGGAGCAGACTAAGGTCATGTGCGCACGTTGCGTTTTTTTCTTACGTTTTGGTTGCGTTTTAAACTGCACTGTGTCATTGACAAAATACATGCGTTTTGTTTCCCAGCAAAGTCTATGATAAATGAGAATTTCCATGCACACGTTGCTTTTTCTTCGGCAGCGTTTTGTTGACAAATATTTGTCAAAATCGTTGCGTATAAAAAGCAGCATGTCACTCCTCCATTGTATTTTGTAAACATTTTCCACCAACTGATGTGAATGAGGTGTGTCGAAACGCAACCAAAATGTTTAGCTGTGCGTTTGCCCTGCATTTTGGATCCGTTCTTGTCAACAAACATGCAGGTTCCATTCTCTCTGTCTCTCTCCGCTTCATACTCCCCGATCACCGGCGCGGCTGTCACACCGCTCCCTCTATTTTTCATAACTAGGCCAATGTACAGCAGAGAGCTGAGGGTTCTAGATGTTCTATATATCTATTCTAGATATCTATCAATTATCCCATCATATTTTATTTCTCCTTTTAAAAAACGCATCAAAAACGCATGCGTTTTGTATTGTTTTTTTTTCCCGTCAAATGCAGTGTTTATAGTTGTCAAGTCTGCCAGAGGGTGCATTTTTTTGTCAAATCGAGAATGCAGCGTGTGGACATACCTTTAGGCCATGTGCACACGTAGCAGATTTTGGAAGGAAAATGGCTTATTTTGGCATGGAAAAAAAACCAGAAAAAAATGTGCTTTTTTTTTTTTTTTTATCATGTTTGATTGTTTTTTCTTTTTTTAAACAATAACTTTTTATTAGTGATTAATGTCAAATGTTACATCATATTGTCATCACATTATCAACAAAAATCACAATAATATGGGTATTAAACAAGGGGGAGGGGGAGAAGGGGATGGGGGAATGGTGATATCATATCAATTTCCGGGTCACATTCTCCATATATACATCTGTAGATTTATTTGATAACAGTATTTAAACGGAAGGATAACCAGTAGTTCCATTTCTTATAGAATTGTTTTTTCATGCTTTTTTAGTCATGACTATCCTGGGGGTTTCTGCACAGTTAGGCTATGTGCGCACGTAGCGTTTGTCCCTGCAGAAATTTCTGCAGCAATTTGAACAGCACACGTGCGCTTCAAATCGCTGCAGAAAGAGTCCGTAATAAAAAAAAAGCCGATTCCATGCGCTCTGCGTGCAACCCCTCCCATAGACAGGGCGGGGGATGCAGGCAGAGCGCAGGAAAGAAGTGACATGTCACTTCTTAGAACGCGCGCTTCGGGCAGCAGCCGAAGCGCTGCGCTCTAATACGCCACGTGCGCACGGCTCCTGCATAATCTTCATAGATTGTGCTGGGGACGCAGGACGCACGCAGTTACACTGCCGTGCAGATCGCAGCGTAACTGCATGCAAATATGCAACGTGCGCACATAGCCTAACCCTGCGATCACCGCCTGGTCTCCAGCTGATGTTACAGCCAGGACCCAGCTCTCACTGCCTGGAGTGGTCCTCCGCGCCGCTCCCAGCAGTTAACCCCCTGAATGCTGCATCAATGTGATTGCAGCCTTCAAGAGGCAGGGAGAGGGATCGCATTACAGAGACCCGATCGCTGCCATGGCAACCCTAGGTCGTCACCAGGACAACCCCAAGTTACTGCGCTCCGGAGAGCCTTACATACCATACCGGATGCATGGTGTGTGAGGTGAACTGTCAGTGCTGCGAGTGATAAACCACTGCAGTGGATTATATAAACACAATAGAAAAAGCTGAAAGAATTGATATGCTGCTTCTTTTTTCAACAAAAAAATCTGCAAGGAAACAAAAAGCAGCGTGTGCACAGCAAGTAATGATTCTCATAGACTTTGCTGGCATGCGTTTTTCTTTGCAGCATTGATTAAAACCTGCAAGAAAAAACACATGAAAAATGCAGTGTGTGCAAATAGCCTTATGTAGTTGCTCCGTATTTTTGGAGGTTGAGTATATTCAAAGTAAAATTTGAGACTGGACCTTTTTTCTTGCAGTTTGCTGATCAAATCACCAAGTCAGTAGATAAAACCGATAGCCGATTTAACTTTGTATTAAAACTTAATTGACTCCATAATCAGTAATTATTAATACAAAATTACAATCGCAGCACCTTGCCTTTCAGTTTCTTCACAAAGGTGTCATTTTATACAGGCCACTGAATCCTTTCACAATCTTTGACATACAGTACACTTACATCAAAGGTTGTCTCCCTGCCTTTGATGTGGGCTCACGCACATCTTTGCCTGCACATGTCGACTGATCTGATCAGCTGACATCTGCCTTAACAGCCGCTGCTTTTAACCAGTTACATTCCACTGTCAGTCTCTGACTGCGGGATTTAACATGGAGCACATCATTTCTCGTTCCCATCAGCACCCCGTGATGTGATCATGGGGCGCCAATAGGTTGTCATGTCAGGCGAGGGTCAGCTGATGACCCCTGTGTCTGTCCATACAATCCTTCTATGAATGCTGGCTGCAAGTCGGCATTCATAAGAGATGATGATTTTTGCTGTACAGACCAATGCTGAAGCTCATGCGGATACTGAATCTGATGCTGGCGCCCTGCTCTGTATGGCACAAGTGACTGGATGACCCCAGCTGCAAGTCCGCCAAAGGGGACAAGTAAATACAATTAAAAGTGAAAAAAGTTATGAGAAAAAAACCCCCACCAAGTTCCAATCGCCCCCCTTTTTGCCCCATTAAAAATAAAACAATAAAAAAATAGACATATTCGGTATCGCTGCAATCAGAAGTGTCATATCGATCAAAATAAAAAATAAATTACTCCGATCGGTAAACAGCGTAACAAAAAATGAAAACATTTAGACTCTCAGAAAATGGCATGTTTGGTATCTATGAACTTGTACTGACCTGGGGAATCATACTGCTAGGTCAGTTTTAAAAGATAGTGAACATGGTACGTTTAAAAAAAAAAAAAAATTCTTGAAATCGCACTTTTTTTTTTTTTTTTTTTGCAATTTCATTGGTCTTGGCTTTTTTTCCCTGTACATTATATGATAAAATTCATGGCGTTATTCAAAATTACAATTCGTCTCTCAAAAAACAAACCCTAATATGGCAATATGGATGGAAAAATAAAAAAGTTATAGCTCCTGGAACAAAGGAGAAAAAAATGGAAAATGGCAAGGTCATGAAGGAGTAAAATAAATGTGGGACACATTGCTAAAATTAACATTATTTCCTTCTGTTTCCAATATTTACCGTAGGTGGTTGCTGATATATTTATTTTTTTTTTTTTGTGGGAAAATTGCAGGGCCTAAAACATAGGTAGACAATTTTAATTATTGTGTGTGTTTTGGATAGTTTTGGCAGATCTTTCATAATATAAAATATGGAAATGAAGTACTGGAAAATGCAGAGACGCTGCAATATTATACAGTGGAGCCTTGCTTAACGAGAACAATCCGTTCTGGGACTGTGCTTGTTAGTACTCGTTCAGCAGAGCAAGGTTTCCCATAGGAAATCATTGCAATGCTGACAATCCGTTCCACAATGTGTTAAATGTCCCATCCTGGTCCCCTGTTCTATCATTCCACACATGTACAAACGCACAGAAACACACACAAACACACAAGCACACGTGCACACGCACATATTATATGCTCACCTTACCTTCCGTTCCATCGCCGGTCTCCTGGGACTTGCTGTTCTCCGGTGCGGGCCGTGTATCAGGGGACCATAACAACGAGGGCGGAACTTCCTGCCAGAGCGCTGACGTCAAAGGCAGAGCCGCTTGCCTCTGATTGGCCAGCGCGCTGCCTTTGACAAGCGGTGACAGGAACCAGGAAGTTCCTGCTTCGTTGCTATGGATGCCGATGCCTGGAGCAGAGCAGAGCGGCTTGGCGCACTACAGGACCCAGGAGGCCGGCGATGAAACGGAAGGTACAGATATATGCTCACCTTACCTTCCGTTCCACTGACGGCCTCATGGTACTTGTAGTTCGCCACAATGTACCCGGGAACTACAAGAACTATGAGGCCGGCGGTGGAACGGAAGGTAAGGTGAGCATAGTACAGTACTGTGTGCGTGTGCGTGTGTGTTTGTGTGTTTGTGCGTACATGTGTGTGTTTGCGTGGACAGTGCAAGTGCGGGTCAGAGTGTGGTAGATGGACGAAACCGTAAGTGTGTGAGTTGAGAATTTCGCTCGTACAGCAAAGCTTTCTCGTAAAGCGGGTTACAAATTTACAGAGAGCTTTGCTTGTTAAGTGAAATTCTCGTTAAGAGAGTTACTCGTTAAGCGAGGTACCACTCTATTTGGAACCACTCCTATTGAACAGTGGACTGCCAGCTTCTGGTGTTCAGTAACTTAGGCTCTATTTTCCGCAGCCATGTGGGGTTTTTTTTGTTGTTTTTTAATTATAGAGATTTTTTGATGCCCAAAGTAATATTAAATATACTATCCCTATTTATTTATTTAATTTGTTTGAATTTAAGAAACGTCTTGAGACTTATTGGGAGACTTAGCTTGATAACTTAGGACATAAATTTATTTTGAGCCATGGGAAAATCTGACTTCGAGGGCTTGTTCTGGTTTATGTATCAGGTTATGGACACAAACCTATTTTGGCTACGTTTAGTTCTACCTATAAGTAGCTAAATATAAAAGTAGCAATAGAAAAAGGAATAAATATCCTCAAAAAATTAAGTATTACAGCAAAAATGGGCTGCAGTGTGTACATCGCCCAGGCCAAAAACTAATACTCTAGCACAGGGATGGGGAACCTTTTTACTGCCGGGGGCCATCTGGAAATTTCTACGAACCATCGGGGGCCGCACAAAATTATCAATGTGAAAATTACCCAGCTACATTTGGTCAAGCAATTAATTAACTCACCCCTATTGTGGTGGCCAGAGATGCTTCTCTTTGGCGCAGCGGTTAATTTTCGGTGATATTGATCATGTTGCTTCTCACAGCTGCTTTTCCAGGATTGTCTCGGTCTGGAGCAGTCAACTCTTTCTGATAATAAGATTGGTAAATCATATACATCACAACTGACACTGGGACTGCTGTATATACATCACAGGAGGGGCTGGGGCATATACATCACATAGGAGACGCTGGAACTACTGTATATACATCACATAGGAGACGCTGGGACAGCTGTATATATATATATTAAAGGAGATGCCCCAGCCCCTCCTGTGATGTATATGCCCCAGCATCTCCAATGTGATGTATATGCCACCAGCCCCTCCAGTGATGTATATGTCCCTAGTGTCTCCTGTGATGTGTATGCTCCAGCCCCACCTGTAATATTTACATTACAGGAGACAATGGGGCATATACATCACAGGAGGGGCTGGGAGCATATACATCACAGGTGGGGCTGGGAGAATATATACGTCACAAAAAAGGCTGAGGACATATACATCACTGGAAGGCATAGATATGGCTTTGGAGCGCAGACAGCACTGGGGGGGAGGCACGGACAGCACTGGGGGGGAGGCACGGACAGCACTGGGGGGGAGGCACGGACAGCACTGGGGGGGAGGCACGGACAGCACTGGGGGGGAGGCACGGACAGCACTGGGGGGGAGGCACGGACAGCACTGGGGGGGAGGCACGGACAGCAATAGGGGGGCATGGACAGCAATAGGGGGGCACGGGGGAAACTGACAACACATGTAGAGCCCAGACATTGCAACGGGGGCGCAGACAGCATGGGGGAGCATGGACATCACTGGGGGCACAGCACTGGGGGGTGGGGGGAAGAGAGTCACAGCTCCGGGGGAGTGGGGATACACAGACCTAGGGGGGGGGGCACACAGACCTAGGGGAGTGGGTGGGCACGCAGACCTAGGGGAGTGGGGGGGCACAGAGACCTAGGGGAGTGGGGGGGGCACAGAGACCTAGGGGAGTGGGGGGGCACAGAGACCTAGGGGAGTGGGGGGGCACAGAGACCTAGGGGAGTGGGGGCGCACACAGACCTAGTGGAGAGGGGGGACACAAACCTAGTGGAGAGGGGGGACACACAGACCTAGGGGAGAGGGGGGACACACAGACCTAGGGGAGGGGGGGCACACAGCCCTGGGGGCCACACAACCCTGGGGAAGAAGCACACAACCCTGGTGGAGCGGACACAGAGGGAGCAGGCACACGGCAGCTGGGAAATGAGCACATAACAGCACAGTGGGAACGGGCACACAGCACAGTGGGAGAGCACACGGAGGAGCTTACACAGAGGAGCGGGCATGGGGGAGCACTCACGGGTGCTGTAATGGAGAAGCGGGCACGGGGGAGCGCGCACGGGGGAGCTGTAATGGAGAAGCGGGCATGGGCGAGCGCGCACGGGTGAGCTGGCATGGAGAAGCGGGAACGGGTGAGCACGCACGTGTTAGCTGGCACGCAGCACGGGGGAGCGTGCACGGAAGAGCTGGCACGCAGCAGGGGGGGAGCGCTCACCTACTAGTTGAAGCCGTCAAACTGCTGCTGGGCTTCTGTGGGACGGGGCGCCCACAAAATAAGTCCTGAGCACACACGCACTGACCAGCGTTCAGTAGGGAACGCTGAATGCGCGTCCTCGTAGCGCGCATGGGGATTTAAAGGGCCGACAACCGGCAAGACGCGGCTGCTGGCAGAGTCCCGGGGGCCGTAGAGAAGGTATTCAAGGGCCGTATGCGGCCCGCGGGCCGAAGGTTCCCCACCCCTGCGAGTCTAGCAGGATACAGCTAAACCCCCACTAAGTAGAGGCATCACAGGTGCAGGAAGAGCAAATCACACACACACTTCCAAAACATGGAGGGGTGCGATTGCTGGATGATAAAACTGCACACTGATGGCTTGCATAGAGCGCTGTTCACACATGCAGATACACAGTCACAAGCCCGCAGCCTATTAGGTGACCACCATCCTATTAGATCAGACGGGCTGCCAAGCCTACCCCATCTGTGTACCATACAGCGACAGAAACTCTAATATGCAAGGCCTCACAGAAAGGGGTCTGGCTGTATCCTGTACAAAAAAATATGATGTTTTAGTTGGTATTATGGTCATAAACGGAAGCTTACAACCCTCGTCACATGAACCTCACGCTTGTAGGTCCCTACACTAAATATAAAAATAGCAGCAAAAAGAGGAATAAATATCCTTCAGAAATTAAGTATTACAGCAAAGATGGGCTGCAGTGTGTACATTGCCAAGGCCAAAAACTAATACTCTATAAGTAGATAAAATTAAAGGGGTTGTTCACTACTAGGACAGCCTTTTTATAATCTGAGTGTTTGCCCCTCTTAAAATAAAAACACTTAGGCTGTGTCCGCACTTTCGGTTTTCACCTGCGTTTTGGATCCGTTTTGAACTGCAGCGTTTTCATGCCAAAATGCATGCGTTTTGATTTTCCACCAAAATGTATGGGAATTGTTAATTTCTTGTCTGCACTTTGCGTTTAGAAACGCAGCGTTTAATTTCCATAATTTTGGGCAAAAACTCAACATTCAAAGAAGCAGCATGTCAATTGTTTTTGCCATTTGGTCTGCGTTTTGATAACATTGAAGTCAATGAGAAGTTGCAAAAAAGCAAGAAACATCAAAATTCCAGCGTTTTACCTGCTTTTTAGGTGCAGAAAACATGCGTTTTTGACATCAAAATAATGAAATGATATGTCCCTTTACACACACACACAGTCCGACAATTAAATTAATGAAAAATATTAATTTATTGCTATTTTAGCAATAAATAGTATAAAACCGCTATAATTATATGAAATATTATTATTTTCGTTATTTAACAAATTGTGTTCCTTTTTTTTTTTCCCTTTTTTCATTGTGTTTGACTGTTTAAACTTTATTTAGCAGTGTCTTTATGTTCAAAACGCATCTGATTAAACGCAATGGAAAAGCATGTAAAAAGCGCTTAAAACGCGGTAAAAACACATGCGTAATTACCGCGATTTAGTGGTCAAAAGCAACTTTGGCAAAAGCAATTTCTGCCAGAGGATGTATTTAGAACTGCAACTAGGACGACGCAAAGTGCGGACATAGCCTTATACTCACCTCCTGTGCCGCTGCAGTTTTTGTGGTATCGGCACTCAATCTCGTGATTCAGTGATGTTGTTAGGCTGCTTTCACACTTGCGTTATTTGGTATCAGTCACAATGCCTTGTGTGATGGATGTGACTGATGCGTTGTAAATAGTGATAATAAAGGCAACGGATTCCTGTGAAGTTTATTTTTTGTCCGCGAAGTAATGTTTTCAGTTTGTGTTTTTTTTAAATCATATGGGCTGGCACAATGCCATAATAACCCCCGTCACGGAGAATCCCGGACCCAGGATGACAGCACGCGTGAATGTTGATATTAATGATTATTTATGACATATATGTGTTGGATTGTTTTGCTATGGAAATTTTTCTAAAATAACAGTTCAGATGATGTGTTTTTGCTGATACTAAATCACTGTTCTGTAGTGAGTGACCCCTTTCGTACACTCCATGGTATTGGGGGTGATATCTGGCTATTAGGGGTCATAACTATTGGTCAATACCTGGGTGGGGGTTTGGAACTGGACATGCAGACGGAATAATTTTTTTGTTTCCATGGTCGGCTCCTCTACCAGAGATTGGCAGTGAATGTAGTAGGGGTTTGGAGGGTTAATACTTTGAGTATCAGTATGAGTTATACACAAACCCCTTAATGGATATAATATCTGCTTTTCTTTTTTCCTTTTTATCCTTTTGAGACACTTCCTTCATGATTATTGGAGGAAGGAGGGAGAAGAAAAAAAAAAATCTTTGTTGTATTTGTTGGATTGTCAAAAGGAAAAGCAAATTTTGTGCATTGCTATATATTTATCCCCTAATTGATTGAACCCGGTTGAGACATTGAATGTATTTATGTCTGTGAGTCAATTTTAGCTTTGATATAATAAAGGTCATTTTTATAAATTTGGGGTTAAAAAACTTTTTTGAAACCCCATATGGGCTTTAATGAAAATTAAATTTAAAGGGTGTTCTCTAACGTCTGCTGGGATAGCCCGTAACACAGAGTCTATACATAATGTCTGATCTAGACATAAGTAAAATTATCGCCCTCCAGAATCGGATACCTAAGTGCAATGTCCTCTGAAGTAAGGGGGCGTTGTTTATATGACAGAAAATTACAAACTAATCAACATCCATTATTCCCAAGCACACGATACTCGATAGACAGTAGGTGGCCTACCCTGCAAAAAGTAGGGATTGCCCCGAAAAGGGAGAAGAACTGAGATGTGAGGGTCGAGTTCACCATGTCATCTTGCAAAGCGCCAACCCTAAACAACTGACTATAGTAAGGGGTTCTCTTTAACCTCTATGGGGACATCAACTGGTCGCAGATGCAGCAAAGCAGGGAGACTAAAGGGTCCACATATAGCCTCATCTATTGGGGAATTAGTGAAGCGAGTGGAAGCACTAATCCCGTCCAGTGAATATCGAAAGATGGTTGCAATACTGTAAAGGCGTACATTCCGGTGATTAAGGCCACCCAGAAATTTAGTTTAGTTTGTTGCCACTTAAAAATACTTATTCTGGACCCCCATTCTGAACCCCAAATAAATTGACGGAAGGCCCTCGTTAGAAGTCGGTCAGCAGCTTTAGATAACAATACCGGCAATGTTTGCAAGGGAAAACGAATTTTAGGGAAATAAATCATTTTAATAAGATGGGCCTTACCTGCAAAGGACAGTTTAAGGGATTTCCAGGATTGAATTTCCTTAACAACTGCAGAGATAAGAGGACCGGCATTCAGTTTATAGATATTATGGGGGTTTGAGGGCAGATGGACTCTAAGATAAAGCACGGAATGTCCCCTTCACTCGAAGGGAAAGAGGAACGGCTATACTTAATATTTGAAATGGAGGAACATTCCCCACTTGCAAAAAAAAATAACAAGCTATATTTAGGCAGCAGCTACCCATAAACGCATCCTCCACTGGTGGCCTTACCAATCGTTCCATAGCTTTAATGATCCATAAAGTACAGTTTCTATTCTGTAAAGATTCGTTGGACAGCATCGAAAAAACATAAAAATGAAGACAAATGTCTTTTGACCTGGGAAAACCTGCCTAATTCCAGCTAAACAAGTATTGCTAGAAACTAGAGATAAGATTTGTCTCAAATTTTAAAAAAAATTCAGATTCTCTTAAATTTGATTTTTTTTTTTTCTTTCTTCTTCAATTTGTCATTTTGCTTAATTGTAGAGGGGGAAGAAAAAAAATATTTAACCCTTTCACGACCGGCCGATTTTTCGCTTTCCGTTTTTTTTTTCGCCATTCTTTTTCTGAGAGACGTAACTTTTTTATTTTTCAGTCAATATGGTCATGTGAGGGCTCATTTTTTGCGGAACGAGCTGTACTTTTAAATGAAACCATCAGTTTTACCATATTGTGTACTAGAAAATGGCAAAAAAATTCCAAATGCTGAAAAATTGCAAAAAAAGTGCGATAGCACTATGGTTTTTGAGATATTTTATTCACTGTGTTCACTATATGGTAAAACTGATGTGTGGGTGTGATGCCTCAGGTCAGTGCGAGTTCGTAGACACCAAACATGTATAGGTTTACTTTTATATAAGGGGTTAAAAAAAAATCGGAAGTTTGTCCGAAAAAAGTGGCGCACGTTTTACGCCATATTCCGTGACCCGTAGCGTTCTCATTTTTCGGGATCTTAGGCTCAATGACGTCTTATTTTTTGCGTCTCGAGCTGACGTTTTTAACGGTACCATTTTTGCGCAGATGCTACGTTTTGATCGCCTCTTATTGCATTTTGCGCAAAAGTTGTGGCGACAAAAAAACGTCGTTTTGGCGTTTGGAATTTTTTTGCCGCTACGCCGTTTACTGATCAGATTAATTGATTTTATATTTTGATAGATCGGGCGTTTCTGAACGCGGCGATACCAAATGTGTGTATATTTTTAATTTTTTTAACCCTTTAATTTTCAATGGGGCGAATGGGGGGTGATTTGAACTTTTAGGTTTTTTTGTTTTTTTTTAATTTTTTAAAACTTATTTTTTTACTTTTTTTTTTTATTTTACTAGTCCCCCTAGGGGGCTATTGCGATCAGCATTCCGATCGCTCTGCAGTATCTGCTGATCACAGCTGGAAGGCTGTAAACAGCAGATACGCTGTCTTTCTCTTTTGCTGTGCCCCGGGCACAGCGAAAGTGAAACCAATTCATGTGTAGTACAGGAGTCATCACATGACCCTGTACTACCATGACAACTATCGGGAGTCACGTGATCGCGTCACGTGACTTCCGGTTTCGGCGGTAAGTAAAACTTTACCGCGATTGCGCTTATAATGGCGCTGTCATGTATTGACAGCGCCATATAAGGGGTTAATCGGCACGAGCAGATAACGATTCTGCTCGTGCCTAGCAGGCACACATCTCAGCTGTGAAAATCAGCTGAGATGTGTGCCGATCGCGGCATGCTGCCGCCGGAGGACCGCGGGCAGTAAGATTATGTCATTTAGGACGTAATTTTACGGCCCGCGGTCGTTAAGGGGTTAATATCTTGCCACACACCTGTCTGCCATCTGGTCCTCTGCACTATCCAGCCGTTTTTTTCTGATGGTCGCGGCTTACGACATCATCGTTAGCCCTCTTCTGCACCAGGAATTGTGTTGCTGAGAAGGCTTCTGACCTCACAATGTTCATTGCCTGAGTCATTGACAAGGCTTCGATGACGTTTCAAAGGAAAAACGGGGGTCACCGCCGCACTTATCACCATGCAGGCTGGAATTATTTATCCAAGTCTTTTACTGCAGGCACATATACAGGTCAATGCGTTTTAGGGGTCTCTGCCCCCTTCTTCAGGACAGTATAGTAATGACAAGGATAGTGTGACTAGGCTTTGGGAGATGCACCTTTTTAACGTTGTGGCCTAATGACTTGAGGCCTACTCAGAGCTGTATGACTTTATGCAGAGAGAAACAGTTTCAAGAGAATGTAGTCGGTGGTGGGTAGTGGCTTGATAAAAGAGCATGTTTTGTGCCCGGTTATGTTTTAATACCTGGTGATCATTTTAGCTAATCAAAATCTCAGCTCCCTGACATGCTCCCACTAAATCCCAATTCACCTGTAGGTTTAGTTATTCACATGTAAGCTGTAGAAGTGTCGGTTCATATTCTTTCATCCCAACTCGGGGAATCTTTCCTGTCACCTAGTCACAGAGATTTCGGTGTCTTTCCTGTCATTTCACAAATCCAAAATTGTTCTCAAAAATCTCAACCACCAGTACTGTGGTACAAGCCTTTACAATTTACCAACATTTTAGTTCCCTCTATGCAGATTCTAGTTTGCCCTGGTTTAGGATTGTTTCCAGTATTTTTCTCATGTACAAACATAGCAAATGAAAGACCACTTCATCCAACCTGATATCAAGTTCCTGAGCACCTCCAAACTTTAAGGCTATGTGCGCACTTACCGGATTTTGCCGCGGATTTTCCGCGGATTTGCTGCATGTTTTGCTGCAGAAAATGTTCATAACATCTCTGCAGTGAATCACCAGCAAATCCTATGGAGAAAAAAAATCCTGTGCGCACTGGGCGGAATTTGACAGCTGCATGTTTTGCTGCGGGATTCCCGCAGCAAAAACAAGTGCATGTCACTTCTTTTCCGCACATCGCTGCGGGATTTCACTCCATTGACTCCAATGTTAATCATGAAATCCCGCAGGGAATAACGCAGGCAGCAAATTCTGTGCGGTTCACTGCGTTTTCCTGCGTTATTCCCTGCGGTATTTCGCGGTTTACCTCCGGTAATGTGCATCGCCTGCCTGCGGTTTTGCAGGGAAGTGATGTCATTACAGGAAGAGAAAGCCATGCAGAGAGTAAACACACACAGATCACACACACACACAGAACACATCACAGACATAGAACACATAGACACAGACACATAGAACACACATAGAAAGAAAACGGAAATATAGAAAAAAAAGAACGTGGGCTCCGCTGCATATTTACCGTCCAGCCGAGGTAAGCACACAGCGGCGGCCCGGTATTCTCAGGCTGGGGAGGGAGAGGGGCAGGGATAATGTCCCCTGCCTCACTCCCCCTCCCGCAGCCGAGAATATCAGCCGCAGCTGCCCCGGGACTGTCGCATGCATTATGCGGCAGCACCGGCGTGTCCTCGGCTCTTCTTGCCACCGTGTAGCAGTGGTAGCAAGGTAATACAAGGGGTTAATGGTGGTGGGGGACCACCGCCATTAACTCCAGGCTTGATCATGGCAGCGTCTATGTGACAGCTGACATGATCAACCCGTAAGTAAAGTGAATAAAACACACACACAGAAAAATCCTTTATTTTAAATAAAACAAACAAGCCTCATTCACCATTTTATTAACCCCCCCCAAACAAAGCTCCGGCGTAATCCACACAGCTCCGGCGTCCTGCGCTGCTTCCATCCAGCCGCGACTGTCACAGACACAGCGCTGAATGAAAGCAGCAGACAGCAGAGGTAATTACCGGTCATTTCCCACGGCCGGTAATGTGAACTCACTGCCGACCGTGGGAAATGCAGCGATCTGTCCTCTATCTATCTATCCCTCTATCCCTCTGTCTGTCTATCTATCCCTCTATCTATTCTTCTGTCTATCTACTATCTCAGAATTAAATTACTTTTTTTTTTTTTTTTTTTTCAATGTGCTTTATTGCATTGAATGCAATAAAGCACATCCCAACCCACACGCGGCAAAACCGCGGCAATACCACGAATAATACCGCAGCAAACCGCGGCAAACCGCATGCGGTTTTCGGGTGCGGTTTCCCGCGGTTTTTTACCGCGGGTGCGGTAATCTTTGAGAGGATGCGGAATTTTCTCAAGAAAATTCCATTTCCCAGTGCGCACATAGCCTTAGCCTGCCTACAGGAAGACAATATATCCTCTCTTAGGAATTTGACTTGAACACATCATCATCATCAAAGTGAGATCCTCAATATATTATTTTCCAAGAAATAAGTGGTCGGTTTAAAGAAATTCTCCTGTAGTCTCCTATCTCTACATTGTACCTTGCCCAATTTAACACTTAAGTTAATGAAAAGATCAAAGTCTTATTTCTTGTGTCGGGGGTAACTTTGCGATACTATGCAGTTTTTTGGGTGTAAATTTTGTTGACCTACATTCTTAACGTTAGTTCTCCTCATATATACCCTTATTGTCTTCACTAATTGTATTTCTCGGCTTTATCAGGGGGACAGAACCATGGGGTAGTCTACTGTCACCTGGAGGCTGACACTAGAATTACATAGAATTAAAACTTGGCTCCTCCCCAACAGACTATATTTTGCCTGCTAGCAACTGGCTTTCTCATTTTTGCTATTGTCAGTTGGAGGCAAGGTCTCTTTCAGACCTGTCATAGGTACTAGGCTAGGCGTTAACATATGTTGGAAAAGGAGAGGAATCCAGTGATGAAAGATAACATCCCACTGTTGAAAAATTAGTTCTAATTAAATTAGTTATAATGAAACACATAAACCCATGAGCCAAAGGTGTGACTATGTGAAGCATCTCATCTGTAGTACAATATACAGTATCTCAATAAAAGCCTCCCAATTTTTGAAATATTTAGATATCCAATCCTCTCTTTTTCGGCATCCCGCCTCTCTAAAAGCAATAAATGTTTTGTTTGTTCCAAGAATTTGTTAAGTGAAAGAGTAGTAGTATCAAGCCAGTGGTTAAGTAATAGCCCACCACTTCACTAAACATAAGATCCAGTTTCGATGTATAACTTTTATGCTCCAAGCAGTGGTGATTTCAAGCCAGAATTGTTCAGGTGTTTTTATATAAATCTTTTTTGTTATCCCTATAAAAGACCGATATTTGCTGCTTAATCTAGACCTCAAGTGTCTCAACAAGTGGATGTGGCTACTTCATTTCAAGATGTGAGTTTCTATCAAAAATAAACATTCAGAACGCTTAATTGCATGTACCAATTTTTACAGCTCACCTGTTTTCATTTAGGTTTGTGATCACCTAAGAGCACTTTGAATTCAGAGTTGTGCCCTTGGGATTGACCACATCCCCCACAGTATTTATAAAGAGTGTGACCCCAGATATGACACTCCACCTCTCTAGGGGAGTAGTGGTAATTTCCAATTTGGATAACATCTTTGTCAAGTCACCTACCTAGTCTCAGAACTTGGAACACTGGCAGACATCCTGGAATAAATTTGGTTTGGTTGTCAACCTGACAAAATCCACACTAGTTCTCACTTAGTGGCTACATGTTTTGGGGATGATTCACAACATGGCTTTGAGGGTCTATCATTCTCCCAAAGGAGAAGAGGCTAGCTCTTCAATCCTCCATCCAAACCCTAAGGTGTCCGTACAAGCACAAACACTTTTTGCATGAGGATCTTGGGACAGATGGTGGCGTCATTTAGGACAGTCCCAATTGGTCAGTTTCATTTAAGACAGTTACAGAACACTCTTCTGGCTTTTTTGGAAAGGTCGATACAGTCCCTGGATCAGCCTTTTGTCCTTCCACTTCTCTGTAGCCAATACCCCAGGTTGTGGTTAACCTGGCCCCTACTAACTCAAGGTCACTTTTTGTGACCCATTCTGTGGCAGGTTCTAACTACGGATGCCAGGCTCACCGGATGGTGGGTAGCTTTGTCGCTTCTCAGCCTAGGGAACATGGGACAGTCAGGAGAGACATCTCCTAATCAATGTGTTGGGAAATTCATCGAACTTTTCTTCATTGGCAGCACCTACTTCTAGGGTTGTCAATCATTATTCAGTCAGATAATGCCACAGCAGTAGCTTTATATCAACAGGCAAGTGGGGACAAGGAGTCAGTCTGCCATGGTGGAGGATCCTGAAATGGTCAGAAGACAAGGTGCTTCTAATCTCGGCGGTTCATATTCCCAGAGTAGACAATTGGGCAGCAGACTTTCTCAGTAGCCAGCAAATAGATGCAGGAGAATGGGCTCTTCATCAAGAAATATTCGGTCAAATCTGTCAACTGTGAGGCACGCCAGATATCAATCTAATGGTTTCCAGACTAAACCGCAAAGTGCCAAATTCATCGCCCGAACTTGGGACCCTCACGCAGTTGAGTCCAACGCTCTAGCAATCCCTTGGTCCCAGTTCTCGCTCCCATAGCTTTTCACCTTTACCTTTTCTTCCCTGACTTCTCAAGAAGATCAGAGCATAGGGGATTCCAGTCATTTTGGTGGCTCCAGATTGATCTAGAAGGGCCTGATATTTGGATATCATCAACCTTCATGGCAAAATTCCCTGGCCTCCTTCAGAGAACCCAGATCTTTTATCCCAGGGTCTGTTCTTCCATTACAATTTACAACCGCTCACTTTAACAACATGGCTATTGAAGTCAAGGTTTAAAGGAAGTCAGGACTCTCAGAACCAGTCATTCCGATGATGATCAGAACATGTAAACCCTGTTTGCGATGTATTTATCATCGCACTTGGAAGGCATACTTTCACTGTTGTGAGTCTACTAATAATTTCCCAATGTCCTTTTCTTTGTCACCACTGCTTTTGTTTTTTTGCAGTCTGGGTTGGACTCAGGGATAACACTTAGCTTCCTTAAGATTCAAGTTTCCCCTTGGCTACCTAGTGTCAGAAGAACTTTGCAGCGGACCGACGCATCAAGACTTTTCTTTAGGGAGTGGCACATATCAAGCCTTCTTATCGGCCACCTTTCGATTTTTGAGACCTTAATCTTGTTTTGGAAGCTCTTCCGTTTCCCCCCTTTGATACCATTAGAGAGAGATCAGCACTTCTACCTTATAACCATCACTTCCATCACAAGAATCTCCGAATTAGGGGCCATTTTTTGCCGTGCTCCCTACCTCGCTCTTTACCATGATAGAGTTGTGCTGTGGCCAGTTTTGGCATTCTTCTCGAATGTTGTCTCGGCCTTAAATATTAAAGAAAACATGGTCTACTCTTCTGTTTGCCAGGCTCCAGCTCACCTGATTGAGAAGAAACTTCACAATCTGGATGTGGTTAGGGCTGTACATAGTTACTTGTCGGCCATCGCCCCGTTTTAGGCAATCTGAGTCTTAATGTGTCCTGCCAAATGGGCCTCGTAGGGGTCAAGCTGCCTCAAAAACGACTATTTCTCACTGGATCACAACTGCCATTATTCAGGCTTCTAAATTTAAGAACAGGGTGCCCCCCTGTTCAACATCAGGGCGTATTCTTCACGGAGGATGAAAGCTTCATCACCGGGCTTCGGCCCTGCAGTCATCAGTTCATACTTTTTAAATATTTTACTGGGTCCACACCTTTTGCTTCAGCAGATGCAATTTGAGCAAGAAGATTCTTCCACTTTTGGCAGCAGTGGCTCAACCGTCCACTTGGGAGTTTTCACTAAATTCTGTGATCTCAATAGAATATTTATTGGTTCTGTTTCTCCCCAATGACGTAACCGAGTAAAGTACATTTTTTATATTTCCCATAAAACCTGTTTTTTGTTAGTCTTCATTGTGGGACACAGCTCCTTTTATTGGTAGCTGATTGGGTATGTATTTACAGTACGTTGTTCTTTTCTTGATGGCATGTTTTTCTTTTCTTTTCTTTTTTTTTTTTTTTGCTGCATGGTTTCTCACAGAACTGAGGAAGCGGGTTGCTAGCAGGCAGGGTATAGTCTGCTGGAAAGGAGACCATTTTTAATTCTATGTAATACTAGTGTCAGTCTTCAGGTGGCAGCAGACAATCCCATGGTTCTGTGTCCCACCCCCCTCCCCCAATGAAAACTAAGGAGAAACAGATTTTATGGTGAGTACCAAAAATCGTCTTTTGTTATTCTTCCCATTCAGGTTCCTACAGTATTCCATCCTCTCACAGGAAATCTTCTATATAAGAGAATCTTCCTGATTCACCCATCAAGTATGGACAGGGACAAGATAGCGGAGAAGTTATTGCACCTCACCCTAGAGATCCTCTTCCAACTTACTGGAGAGGTGAGTGATTCTGATCACGTCACATTACATCATTCTTATCTATGAGAATAATGGATGGACACAACTGTAGAGGTGAGGACTCTGGAAAAGTTTGTAGTGAAATTTACTAATGTTTCTCTCCATAACCAGGATTACACAGTAGTAAAGAAGACCTCTTCTGACTGCTCTCAGGCCCCTAAGTCTGAGGGATGGGGAAGAACTCTGACCCCAATCACGGGGCCTCCACCTCACCCCCAGTTACATGAGGACATCAATGACCAGAAGATCCTAGAACTCACCTGCAAGATGATTGAGCTGCTGACTGGAGAGGTGACACTGCTGGGAATGAGGGGCATTATGCAGTAACACTATGAAGAGATCGGGGTGATGACAGTATCATTGTATGTGTCAGGTTCCTATAAGATGGCAGGATGTCACAGTCCATTTCTCCATGGAGGAGTGGGAGTATTTAGAAGGACACAAAGACCTTTACAAGGACATAATTATGGAGGTTCCACAGCCCCTCACATCACCAGGTAATAGACAGGACTAAATACACACGGCCTATAATTATCTGTATGTAATGAATGAATTCAGTCCCTGTTTTTGTTTTTTCCAGTTCTATCAAGTAAGCGGACAACACCAGAGAAATGTCCCCATCCTCTTCGCCCACAGAACTGTAAACAAGGACACAAAGATTTGTACGAAGATATCATGATGGAGGTTTCCCAGCCCCTGACATCATCAGGTAATAGACTGGACTAAAGAAACATGGCCTATATTTCTCTGTATGTAAAGAATGAATTCAGCCCCTGTATGTGTTTCCTCCAGTTTTATCCAGTAAAAGGACAACACCAGAGAGATGTCCCCGTCCTCTTCTTCCACAGGACTGTTCAGAAGAAAATCTCGTTGTCCTTCAGGATCATCAGGTAGATGAAGAGAAGGTGTCATGAAACCTCCCCTTGTGATGTGTAGACAGCTGTGAAGGTCTTGTGTTCAGGTCTTGTTTTCACCAGTGTTTTATGTTTTATACCAATGAAATAAGAACAGTGGAAATATCAAGAATGTAGTTGTCCATAGACGTTAGATGTTGTCTGGCTCTTCTCAAAATCTTTCGGATATGTAGACTGTTGGTCGAAAAAGGATTCAAAAGGTTGGAAATATATAGGACACCCCCAGCTACTGGATAGCTACTGCTGCATCATTTATGATAGTTATAATTAAAGTAACAGTCCAGTTTTTATATTTGAATTTGTCTTACTAGTTCTCTACTATATTATAGTATACAGTTTAAGCTACTTTTATCGTATTTAGTTGTTCTTTTCTATCTGAAAATTCATGGCATACTTCTGTTCAATTGCTTCAAGTGATCACATGGCGACCCCATGGGAATTATATGCTTTTTTGATTACTTAAGGGAGTCATCATCTTAGCCACTAAAACTTTGTGAATGATGAAATTACATGGATTGGCCAATGAAGTTGTCTATAGAGGGTGGAAGCAGCTATCACAGTTACTGTTAGTGACTGTACAGCTCCTGTTACACATTTATAATGAAGGATATTTCAGATCAGTGTCTTTGACTGTATCCTTATAGGCCCCATGTCATCATTTTTTTTGTGTGGATTTTTTTTTAATTAATCTTTTTATGTTATCTCTCTTTTTGCATCAACATAATAATAGGTACATTGTATTTGATGGATTGTCACAAAGTCCAAAAAATGCTAATTTTTGGCTTTCTTTTTCTAGAACAAAAAAGTTACACAATCTTGTCAAAAAGCAATAAAATATCACACCTTATTCTGTAAGTGCACACAAATTTTTAGACCAATTTTATACCCCAATAAGGTGTAATGGAAACATCATAACATTTACGGTATACAAAATTAAAATATAAATCTCATATTGTGAATCAGGCTAAAAGTTTTGTATACCCATAATGCCAAACAAAGAAAAAGACAAAAATGAGTAAAGTTAACGTAAAAAAAGAGAGAATGAAATAATTGATTAAGTCTTTAATACAAAAAAACACATTTAATTGTTTGTGAAAATTGTCACAAAAGGACAAAAATCTTATCGTTTCTTTAGGGGAATATAGAAAGGATCATTATAGTGTCCTCTATCAGGAAGTGTTGGTGCGGGCACAAGCTAGTCATGTGATTTTTATTTTTTACTTTTTTTTGCTTGTGCATCATGGAATTTGTAGCACAGCATAGAGGAGTGACATGTAGAATGAGACGTAAGAATCAAGATGGAAGCTGAAGGGAAGGAAACTAGAAGCTAAAATGCAGAGAAGCGCTCCGTATACAAGTGAAGTGAGAGGCATACAGTTGGGAGTGCTTCTTTAATTGTCTAAATCATTTTACACTATTGTGACTTTTACAATATTTGTTTTAGGTTAAAGATCTGACCCATATTAATACTTCAGAGACTTATGTGAGGGTTGATAAGCGAAGTAAAGGGGACATTCCTACAGATAACCGCCCAGGTGAGTAGTAACCAGTAAATTCAGAGAAGTCACAGACTCTACTCAGTCACTAGCTGCTAACATTTTGTGTTGTTTGTAGCTCAATGTGGTGACGTGTTTTTAGCTATGTATTTCCCCTTAAAGGGGCTGTCCACTACTCGGACAGCCCCTTCTCAATCAGCACATTTGCCCCGGTAAAATAAAATCAATTTTACTCACCTGACCTGTCGGCACTCACTCTCCCAATGCTCACATGACATTGTAATGTCATGCGAGCGCAATGAAGAATTAGTGCTGGCTCCACTCTTCCCACTTTTGGATGAAGCAATATTCCAGAGGAAGTGAGCTTTCAGCCATAACTCTGACTTCTCCTTGATTACTGATTTATCTGTAGGCAGAGAGAGTGAAGTCATCCCTTATTGGACACAGGGCTCGTGTGACATAACAGTGTCACATGAACCCCGGGAGAGTGAGTGAGAACATCACTAGAACGGCGCTGGTGGTAAATATAAGTCTTGCTATTTTACAGGACAACCCCTTTAACTAAATGTGATATTGATAAAAATGTGATAGCATTACCATTATAGGCGACCAATAATGACAGAAGTCCCTGTATGTGTGTCATTCAGTTTTATCCCGTAAGAGGACAACATCAAAGAGATGCCGCCGTCCCCTTCTTTCAGAGAATTGTTCAAAAGAAGATCCCAATGTTCCTCAGGATGATCAGGTAGATGGAGAGAAGGTGTCATGAAATCTCCCTATGATGTGTAGACGGCTGTGAAGGTCTTGTGTTTGGTCTTGTTTTATCCTCCAGTATTATATGTTTTATTCTTGTGTAATAAGAGCGGTGGAGATGGCAGGATTAGAGCTTATCATAGATGTGACTTCTCCATCTGTGACTTTTATAATCTTTGTTTCAGGATAAAGATCTGAACATTAATTCTACCGAAACATATATGATAGGTGAAAAGAGGGTTAAAGAGGAGACTCTTACCTATGACTACCCAGGTAAGTAGTAACTGCTGAGGCTACTGTCATGTAACAGTGTCTGATTTTGCTTCAAGAAAAATGGATCCGTGAACAATATATAGAAACGGATGGCTTCAGTGCATCATGTTCCATGTTGACAAGGTCTGAGACCACAAATTATAAGGATCCGATCATGAATGTCACCACCATCTTGTTGAAATAAAAAATTGGGAATAGAGATGTTTTGTGTACACCACAGCAAAACAATTCTCTGTGAAGTCACTGAAATAAGTAGCAGAATTCGCCTCTGTGAGGCCTCTAAAAGTTAAAATCCGAATCGTCATGAGCTAAAGGTTGAGGAGATTTAAGTTGTATAATCGGAGTGTGATAACCATGCTTGCATTAAAGAAGTTGTCCAGTTACCAAAACTGATTTTTTTTTTCTGATAAATCTTGCTAATATGTGCCCCTCAACACATCTATTATGTTTTTTCAGCAAAATTAGCTTTTATTGTGCACTAGCAGCACATGCTCATTGCTGGCTCCAGCTCTGATGGGGTTAATCTCTCCTCTGACTTCCTGTGTTCAGTTCCTACAAGTCCCAGAATTCTTTGTGGCTCTAGGGCGGTGTCTGGCTTATCTAACACACCCATTGTGTCTAATACACCCACTCTGCTCCCACCCAAACCCTCCTCCCTGCCTCTTCCCTGTGGATGTGCACTAAGAGAAATCACACAGAGACAGCAGCAGCTCTACACAGCCAGGGGAAGAAAGTGTGTGTGCGAGTATATACAGTGTATGTGTATGTGTGCGCGTATATACAGTGTGTGTGCGTATATACAGTGTGTGTGTATGTGTGCGCGTATATACAGTGTGTGTGTGTGTGTGTGTGTGTGTGTATATACAGTGTGTGTGTGAGTGTGTATGTGTGTGTGTATGTCATACTCACCTGTCTGCAGGGTCCGGGTGTCATGCCTGCTTCCAGCCCCTGTCTCGGTCCCGCCGCTCTGGCTGTGTGCAGTCTCCCCGGGGCACGCACGAAGCTTGCAGGACCTGGCCGTGGATCACCTGATGCAGTCACCTGACGCATCAGCTGATCGATTCTCGTGGTATCGCCGGCTTTTTCGCGCCCGGCCGGCTATCAGCTGATCCTTTCGTCAGGGGACTTCATCAGCTGAATACCGGCAGCTGCTGCAGCGATGGGCCAGGATCAGACTCCGCTGCAGGAGCTGCCGGTAATCAGCACAGACGTGAGTATTTTATTTATTTATTTATTTTTTTTCTACTGATGCATCAGCTGATTGTATAATCGGCTTTTATACAATCAGCTGATGTATGATGTGATTCACGTAGTTTAACCTGACACATCAGCTGATCGCTTTGCCTTCCAGCAAACCGATCAGATGATATTGGATCCTGATTGGACGGCGCGGGACCCTAACCCAGGATTACTGCGGAGGGGGGGTTCTTTATTTCAATAAAGATGGAGTCACTAATTGTGTTGTGTTTTATTTCTAATATAAATATTTTTCTGTGTGTTGTGTTTTTTTTTTTTTTATCATTACTAGAAATTCATGGTGGCCATGTCTAATATTGGCGTGACACCATGAATTTCGGGCTTAGGGCTAGCTGATAATATACAGCTAGCCCTAACTCCATTATTACCTAGCTAGCCACCCGGCATCAGGGCAGCTGGAAGAGTTGGATACAGCGCCAGAAGATGGCGCTTCTATGAAAGCGCCATTTTCCGGGGTGGCTGCGGACTGCAATTCGCAGTGGGGGTGCCCAGAAAGCTTGGGCACCCTTCACTGTGGATTCCAATCCCCAGCTGCCTAGTTGTACCCGGCTGGACACTAAAATTAGGCGAAGCTTACGTCATTTTTTTTTTTAAATTATTTCATGAAATTCATGAAATAATTAAAAAAAAGGGCTTCTCTATATTTTTGGTTCCCAGCCGGGTACAAATAGGCAGCTGGGGGTTGGGGGCAGCCCGTACCTGCCTGCTGTACCCGGCTAGCATACAAAAATATGGCGAAGCCCATGTCATTTTTTTTTTTTCTTTTTGGGTAAAAATCTGCATACAGTCCTGGATGGAGGATGCTGAGCCTTGTAGTTCTGCAGCTGCTGTCTGCTCTCCTGCATACAATGAACATTTTGAATAAGGAAATGACAGACGTTTTTATTTTTTTCATCAACAATCTTTAATGGCATTGTGCACTGATTAAAAACGCAGTGAGCAAAAACGCAGCAAAAAAGGCACCAAATCGCGGCAAAAACGTGACATGCAGCACCGCAGGTGACAGAGCAGAGCAAGTTGGTGACATGCTCTGCTCTGACACATAGTGTGCTGCATGTCACTGTATCCACTCTGGGACTTGTTGTGCAGGTGACCGGATGATACATGTCACTAACTTGCTCCACTCTGTGACTTCTGCTGCATTGTTCCAACTGTATACACTCTCACCTGAACAAGTCTCAGAGTGGGGCAGTTAGTGACATGTATCATCCGGTCACCTGCACAACAAGTCCCAGAGTGGTGAAAGATAGTGACATGCAGCACACTACGTGTCAGAGCAGAGCATGTCACTGTCTCCACTCTGGGACTTGTTGTGCAGGTGACCGGATGATACATGTCACTAACTGCCCCACTCTGTGATTTCTGCTGCATAGTACCAACTGTATACACTCTCACCTGCACAACAAGTCCCATAGTGGAGACAGTTAGTGACATGTAGCATCCGGTCACCTGCACAACAAGTACCAGAGTGGAGAAAGATAGTGACATGCAGCACACTATGTGTCAGAGCAGAGCATGTCACTGTCTCCACTCCGCTGACCTCACAGCCCGTACACGCTGCGATGGATGCAGGGGGACACAGAACAAGTAATCGGCCGACACTGGAGTCATCTGATTACTTGGGATGAATTGAGCAGTAAAATGCTCTGGTGCTCGATGGGCGAAGCCCATGCCGATTTTTTTAAAAAAAAAATTCATTAAAAATAAAACAAAAAAAATCACATTGTTTGTGGGCTCCCGCTGCATTTTCTATTGCTAAGGGTAACCAAAGCAGCTACTGGCTGCTAGCCCCCGCTGCTTGGTGTTACTTTCACTGGCAATAGAAATGCAGGGAAGCATTTTTTTTTTTTTATAAAGGTTTTTCACTGAAAACGTTTTTAAGAAAATGACGTGGGCTTCGCCATATTTTTGTATGCTAGCCAGGTACAGCAGGCAGCTACGGGCTGCCCCCAACCCCCAGCTGCCTAGTTGTACCCAGCTGGGAACCAAAAATATAGAGAAGCCCTTTTTTTTCATGAATTTCATGAAATAATTAAAAAAAAAAAAAATGATGTGGGTTTCGCCAAATTTTTGAGTCCAGCCAGGTACAACTAGGCAGCTGGGGATTGGAATCCACAGTGCAGGGTGCCCAAACTTTCTGGGCCCCCCACTGCGAATTGCAGTCCACAGCTGCCCCAGAAAATGGCGCTTTCATAGAAGCGCCATCTTCAGGCGCTGTATCCAACTCTTCCAGTGGCCCTGGTGGCAGGTGGCACACTGGGTAATAAGGGATTAATACCAGCTATGTTTTACCAGCTGGTATAAAGCCCGAGATTCTTAATGGCAGGCCAAGTTTAACCTGGCCATTAAGAATCTCCAACAAAGGGTTTAAAAAAAAAAAAAAGACATCACACAGAGAAAAATACTTTATTAGAAATAAATACACAGACACAGTAGGGACTCCATGTTTATTACTCCCTCTCACCCCTCCACGATGGAGAGATTTCTGTACTGACCATGCCAGGAGCGAGCGAGGGGGGGAGAAGAGAGCGAGGGGGGGAGAAGAGAGAGGGGGGGGGGAAGAGAGGGAGCGGGGGGGAGAAGAGAGCGAGCGGGGGGAGAGAGGGAGGGAGGGGGGAGAGAGAGGGAGGGGGGAGAAGAGAGGGAGGGGGGTAGAGAGAGGGAGGGGGGGAGAGAGAGGGAGGGGGGGGAGAAGAGAGTGGGGAAAGAAGAGGGGGGGGCAGAGGTGCTCTGTCACCAACTGTCTCCACTCTGTGACTTGTGGTGCAGGTGACAGAGTGCAGACAGTTGGTCCCATGCAGCAGGACAGATGGCAGAGCACAGCAGTGACATGCCTGTCAGTGTCTTGCTGCTGGGAGGAGCACACGATCACACTGCCCGACACCGGCCGCTCTCCTGACATCGCAGCAGAGCGGGCGGGGTGGACAGTGTGATCACATACTTACGTGCAGGGGGGGATTCAGCTGAAGACCCCCCCCCCCCCTGCACTGCACAGTGGCGCCCCGTGCCTCAGCCTCACCATCTGCAGGACGCCGGCTCCACACTGACGTCCTCCGGATCCTCCACTCGATGCTGAGCTGTGACGTGCGGTAGTCACCGCCCACAGCCCTGTCACTCAATCTGAGTGGCGCCGGCATCCTGTGACGTACCCGTCTTGTTTGAGAGCCCGGAAATGCCGGGACGTCAGAGGATGCCGGCGGCCACAGCTCCAGGGGGTCATGTGACAGGCACTGAGCGTGCAGGATAGCGCCGCTCAGTGCCAGAAATGGAAATACAAGCCAATGCAGAAGATGCAGACAATGGTAAGTGAGAATCATTGGGGGGGAAAAAAAATGGGTGAACCACCCCTTTAAACGTCCTAAGGTATATAAGGAAAACTGAGAGGCCTGGTGAAAGTTATTTTAGATTGAAGAGCAATAATTTGGGATAGCTGGATCTGATTTAAGATCATGAAATTTGAAAATTTGTGGTCCTTCTTTGTTGTAGTTCTTTTGAAACTGTTTGAAACTCTGCAAAGTGAAGACTTTAGGAGAGCAGAACAATTTAGTCATGGTTATCTGAGTAGCTTATGTTTTATTTCAGCACCATCTGTTAATCTTTGGGCTATTTGTCACGTTCAGGTTATTTTAGGGCTGATGCTTAGGTAGCACACTTGCCGGATTGGAGTCTACTTCAATTAGTAGACAGGTTGGAAATATCAAACAATCTGGATTTTGTTTTTCCTCTCTTAAAGGTGCTTTACACGCTGCAACATCACTACCGATATATCGTCGGGGTCACGTCGTTAATGACGCACATCCGGTGCCGGTAGCGACATCGCAGCGTGTGACACCAAGGAGCGACGATCAACGATCGCAAAATCGTTGAAAAACGGTGATCGTTGACACGTCGCTCCTTTCCTTAATACAGCTGCCACAAGTACGATGTTGTTTGTCGTTCTTGCGGCAGCACACATCGCTATGTGTCACACCGCAGGAATGACGAACATCTCCTTACCTGCGTTCCACCGGCAATGAGGAAGGAAGGAGGTGGGCGACATGTTCCGGCCGCTCATCTCCGCCCCTCCTCTGCTATTGGACGGCTGCCGTGTGACGTCGCTGTGACGCCGCACGAACCATCCTTTTAGAAAGGATGCGGTTCGCCGGCCAGAGCGACATCGCAGAACAGGTATGTGCGTGTGACGCTGCCGTAGCGATAATTTTCGCTACGGCAGCGATCACCAAATATCGCATCAACGACGGGGGCAGGTGCTATCTCTCGCGATATCGCTAGCGATGTCGCAGTATGTAAAGCAGGGCTGTGGAGTTGGTAAGCCAAACCTTTGACTCCGACTCCTCAATTTCCCTTGCAACGACTCCGACTCCCACATATATATTGCTTATAGTTAAGTGAAAAATGTATTGTAGTACAATGTGAACATCAGACATTTAATCATTTTTATGATACAATAATCAAGATATTTAGATAGAACATAAAATATATTTATTGGAATACAAGTTTAGAACACAAAAAACTGTAATAAATTGTAAATATGTAATACATATTGTATTACATATTTACAGTTTATTACAGTTTTTTGCGTTCTAAAGTTGTACTCCAATAAATATATTTTATGTTCTATCTAAATATCTTGATTATTGTATCATAAAAATGATTAAATGCCTAATGTTCACATTGTACTACAATACATTTTTCTCTTAAATATAAGCAATATACTAAATGTTATTTTATTATTTAGTATGTTTTTGTTAAACTGTTTTTTGCCACTTACCTAGTGTATTACATAGTGTAATATATAACCCTATGTAATACACTATGTAAGTGGCAAAAAACAGTTTTCAACAAAAACATACTAAAAAACATTTGTGCAGTCTATGAATTTGTTGTAAGAAATAGAATTGCCTCCATCAGATCCTCCTTCATAGATGACCTCAAATATGACCTAATAATTTTAAGGCTAGAGAACAACCTCTCTACACTAACTTGGGTTGGAGGCAAAGCCGTAACCACATGGGCAACATCTCTAACAATTTCCGGGTATATAGGAATTGCCTCGTGCATAGTCAGTTTTGATGAATGGTTGAATTTTTCTATTTCTTTGAGAGCAAGTGAAAAATTTTACTGAAATATGATCAATCTGCTTGCTATTGGAGACGGAGTGAAATCTTTTTCCTTGCGGCAACGCTTTGCCTGCTCCATGTCATCCAAATACTTGTCAAAGTTAAACTCCTCATCTGATGAGGATGAAGATATGGCAGCAGTAGCACTGTTAGGCCCCAAGTCCTCTTGCGCCTGGCAATCCTGTAGCTGCTCATCCTAACTGCTACCTCACTCAAAGCTTCTTTTCCTTTAGTAAGCTGTTGATCATCAAGCAGTATACGATGACTTGGGGCCACATAAACAGCTGCCAGAAGAATTTTATTTTCCAATAGCTGTGTCTCTCTTCGTTTCATTGAAGCAGAAATGCCATCTGCGATTAATCCTCCTCTTTGGGACAGGCAAAATAGCAAGTCTTATGAAAATGCCAGGAGTTAAATCCTCAGCTTATAATTTTTTAGTCACGGTAAATGGGTGATTAAGCAATTCCTTCTATTCAGCCACCTGTGTCCATTGACCTTCATTTAATGTTACTTGAGGGTTCACCATAAGAAATGATTTTAGTTCAAGCAATCACTCAGTCATTAAATAAGTGCTGCCTCACCGAGTGGCTTGATCAACAATTGCCCCTTTCTCAGCATGTCTGTTCAAGATGGAATCAATTTTAGGGGTTCTGGCGGCAATAACCAATTTCCTCACTTTTCTAATCAGATTTACAGCTTGTCCGCCCAGTTTCACACATCCGGCTTTTCGCCGGTTTGGCAGATGTGGCGCACTCCAGTACAGTACGATACAGTACAGTGGCAGCGCCGCAACTTCCAGGTCACATGACATCATGTGACCGATGTTTGTCGCGCCGCCACTGTACTGTATACACTGTACTGGAGTGTGCCGCATCCGCCAAAATGGCGAAAAACCGGATGTGTGAAATCGGGGTCCCTCTTGCAGACTATCTCTTATTGCCAACTGCAGCGTGTGCACAACACAGCGCATGTGATGAATATGAAAGTGTTTTGAAGCAGCTTCAACAAGATCATCTAATCCTAAAGTATCATTTTGCTGTTCTTCTGTTGTAATATCTGTTTGTTCCTCAGTTACATGAACAGCACTGTGGCTCCATCTCACACATACTGAATCCTAAATGTTCTTCTAGCTGTTGTTCATTACTCTCATTCATCAGTTTAATTGTACTTATGTGTGAAGCATTGTCCGTTACGATAGCAAGAACCTGTTCTTTTTTGCTTCCTAATCTTGCAGAACTTTTTCCACTAAGGCCTGGAGAAACTGGCTGATGTGATGAGCTTTACTATCTTTTACTGCCAGTGTCTTACTAACAATGTCTTTCTTGTCACAAACATATCGAACATTGATGGTAAAATAATTCAGTGAAATGCAGTGACTCTGGGCATCTCAGCAAAGGCAATGGGTTTCAAGATAGGACATTTAGACACTTCGTTTTGTGAGGATCCGTTTTTGTGCTCAAAAACATATCCTCACAGAGAATGAGCAGTCAGTTTATGGTGTTTTTCTACTCTAAATCTGCTTTTGCTATTCAAAGCATTATTTATGAGCTCAAAAACCTTTCAGATCATGCGTTTTTTTAAAAAGCTGATCTGCTTTTGCAGCTAAAAAACGTATCCTCAAAAAACGCAGCAAAAACGCTGTGTGTGAATGTAGCCTTAGATCAGGAATAGAACAGCCATTTATAGGACATTTCATAACTTTCCCAAATTCCTATGAAAAAATATTCAGCACATTCTGCATTGCACTACTGTCCCCAATTTATTATATATTTTAGGAATCTGAGTCGGTGCATTTTATACCGACTCCACCAAAATGAGCTCCGACTCCTACTCCACAGTTCTGGTGTAAAGCACCCTTTACACTTATTTGCTTAGTACATATGTGTAGGATAGGCACCTTTGGGACACCTCTTGTCATTACATATTGTAACCCAACATTGGAAATCTGCAAAAAATGTTATAGCAGATTTACTACCTACTCAGGTTTTACTATCATCTCTGTGCAGCTGGGTTACATCTCAAAAATACCAAATTAGCGCATTTTGACTTGTCGTAGAAAACGCTCTTTGGAGGCAGTCCTCAGGAACATATGGTTTTAATACGTCTGTCCAAACAACAGTATCATCAGAACAAAGGAATGATCTTATTTTATACATTTAAGGCCCTATTAGACAGGAACATTTTTTAGCTATAGCAATTGACGAGCGAATATTTATTGCGTTGTTATGGTCATGGTCTTCTCTCTGTTGTGGAGTTTAGTGACAGTTTCTGGGTCAGAGTTTCACTTTACCTTGTGAAACTCTGCTGACTAAATGTATTCCCTTTCCTTTGGGTAAGAGACGGTTAATGTTAGTTTACCTTTCAGCAGCTTCTAACTCCTGGTCACGTGTTTCCAGTTTGGACCACTCCCAGGTCCTATATATACCCTCTACTTCCAGCAGAGGGTGCTGATTATTTTCATTCATTTGGAATCTTGGCCAGGAGGAGAAAGGAGACTGAGAAACTCTCTCTGTGACTTGCTTTTTGGGCATAAGTGCAGGCTGCATCAGTTTATGCTATGCTTATTGTACGGTGTGGACGTTTCCCAGTAGTCTGTTTACTTTCTCCACTTTATATTGTGTCCCCTTATGCAATTTTAGTTGCTCTTTTGTGTGTGGTTGCCGTGTGTACAATTTGTCGTTTTCCCCTGTCCTTGTCTGTTTGTGGGGTTTGTGTTTACGGTCCCGACTCCCTCCTCGGTTGGAGGTGGGGGAGGGGAATTATATCAGGGCTAGGACAGGAGTCAGGGAAATGCTGGTCACTAAGACCTTGCTACTATCAAGCATACCTATGAGCTGAGGGACAACGCAGGGTATGCAGTCTGAGGGTCAGCTTAAGTGTCCCGGCCCTGTCATCCACTCCCCGTGACAGTTATCATGCGTACAAGCTCATTACACAAGCAAATGTTCACCCGAAAGATCTCTGTTGTGGTCGGTGGAAAGTCGCTAGTCGTTCAAAAAAGCAAGTATTATGATGTGGTAGCGACTTATTACATGGTGAAATTTCATGCCACCAAGCGATTATTTTTAAGCAGGTTGAAAGATCTGGTTTCACAAGAAATCAATGATAATACAATTGCTAGTAGCTATAACACACTGCGCATATCGCTCTATTTCTAACTATATTGCGATTTTCCATCTGATTTTTGCCCTTTCTTCATCAAGCTGACAAGGCCAGTGCATACATACAGGCTTCACTTCAATACTTTCGCCCAACCTGTGGTATGTTGCTAAAAACCTTGTAAACTGATAATTTAACATGTGGTGGCAGATGGCATGAATCCAATGTTCTCCTATTGTCCAGTTGTCTAGCAAACTCTCAGTTCCTTGGCTGGTTCAGACATTCTGCACTAAGAACTTTCTTCTCCATATTCATGGTCTCTATGCTCACATATGGTTGAATGCACAACTGAATTTTGTCTCCAAGTTCTAGAGGGCACTATGAAAATCTTTGAAGAGTGTCCTGAATTTTTTTCTCTGCATACCATTTAGAAACTAATAGTCACATAGGTCAGATCAACCAGATCCTCAACCAATGTCTCATTAATGACCAGAGCTGGTATCTTTGCAGACAACCCAATGCAACCGGGTCGCGTTCTCCTCCGCTGCCGCTTGGCCATCCATTTGCTCTGCTGCCTCCTTCCCCTCCTGGGCCCTGTACATGCCACACAGGGTTCCTGGGAGTGCTCCTAAGATTCGCGCGCATACCGGCCCTCCTCTTAAAGGGCCGCCAGTTCCATTTCAAGGAAATGTCTTTCAGCCTATGGCTGAGAGGCATTGTGTATTTAAGGCCGCCTCCCATTAGGGGAGGAGTCTGCACAATGCCTTAGTTCGGTAGTCAGTATCCAGTCTGCTACCTAGCTAGTTGTCAGGTCCTGAGATCCTGTCTTGCCATCCCTTTGTCTCTGCCTCTGATACCTGCCTTCCCATACCTGTGCACCCCTGCTGTGCCCACCATTCCTGTCCGTACCTGCCTGTCCAGCCTGCCTCAGTCACCCCACCTGTACCCGTCTATTCCTGAGTCTGGCACCTGTCCCGGGGGTCAGCTGCCACAGTCCTGGTCACTTCCCTGGGAGTGGTACCTGGCGTACACCTTGTGGTAAGCCCTTAGTTACACCAGCTGCAAGTGTTACAGTCTCAAAGGGCATTAGTAACTAACTATTGAGAAAGGCAATGCATGGAGCCAAAATATTCCTGTGGCAGTTTTTGCTCAGCATTTTATACATGAGGCTGTGAATATTTGTCATAAGATCGAACATATTTGGACAGAGGCTGCTGTTGCTATCACAAAGAAAAGTGTTAATAATATCCAGATACCAATAGTAATAGTAGTAATAAGTATTAGATTCTGGTTGCCTAAAAACATCTTATTGAAATTGTTTTATAGGCTTCTCAAAAATCAAAAAAATGTTTGAGTGGCCCTAAAATAAGGATACTATTTACTTAAATCAATCAGCTTTTGTCAACATCTGTAGTTGATTGCTTGTCCATCAGGCTCTCCCTTTGCTGGTGTTCCAGGTCACTTTGTCTGCTGTGCCCTTTGATGGTTTGGACTCTGACTGTCTTTCTCTGTCGTTGCATGACATTGCAAAGGCACATTGTGTCAGAAGATGACAGCCTTGTCCCTTATATAGGGGAATCTTTCTTCCATGCACTACCTGGTGATCTTGGTTACATTATTTTCTGGGTACTTTATCCTATGTATTGCTATTGATTCTTGTGTTATTGACCCTCATTCGGACCTCTGCTTTGTTCCTGATGAAGCTCAAGGCTCATTTTTTGGATTGTCTGGCTCGCTCCTGTTGTGCTTCTCCTGGTTCTGACCCATGAGCTTCATATAATATTTTAATTCTTACTTAGGCTTATTGCACCCCAACTAATCTCCAGGTGATGACACTTGGTTCTATTTCTGACTATTCTATTACGGTATCAGCGTTACTTATTTTTTACTATTCAGGGAACTAAAAACTGCAGATCTTTCTGAAACAAAGTTTGTACCTCCTTTCAGGATTTAAGGGTGAAATCTAAGGGATTTAGTAAGAATTAGGGGCACTTTGCACACTACGACATTGCAAGCCGATGCTGCGATGCCGAACGCGATAGTCTCCGCCCCTGTCGCAGCTGCGATATCATGGTGATAACTGCCGTAGCGAACATTATCGCTACGACGGCTTCATATGCACTCACCTGCCCTGCAACCTCGCTCTGGCCGGCGAACCGCCCCCTTCCTAAGGGGGCGGGTTGTGCGGCGTCATAGCGACGTCACACGGCAGGCGGCCAATAGGGGCGGAGATGAGCGGGACTTAAACATCCCGCCCACCTCCTTCCTTCCGCATAGCCGGCTGAGACGCAGGTTGGGGATGTTCCTCGCTCCTGAGGCTTCACACACAGCGATGTGTGCTGCCGCAGGAATGAGGAACAACATCGTAACATCGGTCTTTCCCAATTCATGGAAATGACCGACGCTACACCGATGATACGATTATGACGCTTTTGTGCTCGTTAATCGTATCAAAAATGCTTTACACACTACGATGTCGAGAGCGACGCCGGAAGTGCGTCACTTTCGATTTGACCCCACCGACATCGCACCTGCGATGTCGTAGTGTGCAAAGTGCCCCTTAAACAACACAACATGATGACCCACAGTGTTTTGTAGAAGATTTAGTTTGTCTTGTATTCTTCTACCTTCAATGAACTGTCATCAAGCAGAACTTGAAGAGGATTTACTTTTGGGAAGAGTCTTATAGCAAAATCAGCACTGAATGGCGTGTTAACAATTTAGATAAAAATGAATAATAAAACATAAGTTTGCACTTAGTCTCCAAAATTAACTCACACCTACACTGGGACTCTGAACTCTCTCAATATACAGTGGCCTAAAATATCTCATTGCGGATCATTTTAATGGTCATGTTGTAAACAGTATTTTGTAAATCAAGTAGTAACTTTCTCAAGTGAATTCAAGAAAAAGATCTGTGCCAGTTGATAGAATTACACATTGGGACATTAAATGAAGACAGACATTCAAGAAGACACGGGCAAAATCTTCCTTAGGCTATGTGCGCACTAGGCCGTTTTACCCGCGGATTTACCCCCGGTTTTGCTGCAGAAATTTCTTGAGAAATGTTTGCAATCTTTCTGCAGACATTCCCCAGCAAAACCTACGGGAAAAAAAATAGCTGTGCGCACACTGTTTTTTTTTCTCAAGAAAATTCTTTGTGAAGATTTTCTTGAGAAAATTTCTTGAGAAAATGTGCATGTCACTTCTTTTCCACAGGTACCTGCGGAATACCCCCGGTATTTCACTCCATTCACTGTAATGTAATCGCGAAATTCCGGGGGTATACCGCAGGTAGCAAATGATGTGCGGTATACCCCCGGTATAGCCGAGATTTACCTGCAGTAATGCTAATCGCTGCCTGCGGTTTTGCAGGGAGTGATGTCATTATGACAGAAGAGGAAGCGGAGCAGAGTAAACACAGACGTCACACTCCCTGGACGCCGCACAGAAGTACTTCCGTGTGACGTCCGGCGGGTGCCCGTGCAGTCTGTGTCCCGCTCCGGCCCCGCCGCTGCCTGCCCTGCAGTGTCAGTAGCTTGTCACCCTGCAGCGCAGGCAGACACTGACACACAGCAGTGCGTGCAGCCACGGCGATACCGAGCGCTGCTGTCAGGAGGTGAGATGAGATCATTACCTGTTGTGACTATCTCCTGCCTCCTGACGTCACCGCTGTCTATGCCCGTCTCGCGAGTGGCCCGAGACTGTCACTGGCGGTGACGTCACAGGCTCTTGCGATACTGCTGACAACACGGCGGGCATAGAAAGCAGTGACTGCAGGAGATCATCACAGCAGGATCTCATCTAACCTGACAGCAGCGCTCATCATCCCCTGCAGTGACCTGGGCTATTGATGTTAGCTCAGGTCACTGCACTGCTCTCCCAGCCAACATTCTGTTCTTCATTGAATGGGACAGTGACTATGGTATGGATCGCCGTGGGACCCCCCCCTTATTGGATTACGCCGGACGTGGAATTGATTGTTCTTTTCAATAAATTGGTGAAAGAGGGAATGTGGGGAGTGTTTTTTCAAATAAAACTTTTTTTGTTGTCTAATTTTTATTTCTTACTGACTGGGTTGGTGATGTCGGGTATCTGATAGACGCCATGACATCACGAACCCCAGGGCTTAATGCCAGGTGACATTACACATCTGGCATCAACCCCATATATTACCTCATTTGCCAATGCACCAGGGCAATGGGATGAGTTGGGGCGAAGCGCCAGGATTGGCACGTCTAATGGATGCGCCACTTCTGGGGGGGCTGCGGCCTGCTATTTTTAGACTGGGGAGTGTCCAATAACAGTGGACCTCCCTAGTCTGAGAATATCAGACCACAGCTGTCCGCTTTACCTTGGCTGGTGATCCAATTTGGGGGGGACCCCACGTTTTTTTGTTTTAAATTATTTATTTAATGTAAAATAACAGCGTGGGGGGCCCTCTGTTTTGGATTACCAGCCAAGGTGAAGCTGCCAGCTGTGGTCTGCAGGCTGCAGCCGTCTGCTTTACCCTAGCTGGCTACAAAAGATGGGGGGACCTCACGTGTTTTTTTTTTTTTTTTAATTATTTATTTATTTTATGGCTAAATACAAGGCTAGGCACCCTTTTTAGTGCCACATGAAAGTCACTAAAGGGTGCCAGCTTAGAAAATGCAGGGAGGTGGGACATTATATAGGTCTTTCTCATCTATTATCTATCTTTCCCTCTATCCATTATCTGTCTGTCTATCGATTATCTATCTATTATCTATATTATTTATTGCAGTAGTTACAGCATAAAAAAAACGCAGGGAACAACCTGCGGAAAAAACGCGGCAAATCCGCGGCAAAAAACGCATGCGTTTTTCCCGCGGATTTGGTGCGTTTTTTTACTGCAGGTGCGGTAATTTTCAACTCCCAGAAGTTTCTCAAGAAATTTTCTTGAGAAAAATCACTTTTCTAGTGCGCACATAGCCTTAAGGTTCCTTAACTGCTTATCTATTACGTCGGGACCTAAGATTTGACAATTTTAACCAGTACTTTGTAAAACTTTTTTTACTGCAAATTAAGGCTAACTTCACATGTCCAGTAATCATCCGTTAGAATAGATCCAACAGCAATCCATTGTCAAAAAAGTTGTGCAAGAAAAACTTTTTGTCAGCTTTGAAAAAATTGATTTTTTTGCAGGATCCGTTTTTTTTTTAACATAGGAGTCTATGAAAATCGGATATATTAACTAATTGCTATTTAGCCGTTCATTTTTCTTTCATTTGTAAAGGATCCATTTTTTTGCTTACTGGATCAGTTTCAAATGGTAGATAAATAGCAATCTGTTAACAAATCCGTTTTCCAAAGATTCCCATGTTAAAAAAAAAAAAATAAAACACAGATACTGCAAAAATCTATTTTTTAAAAAAAGTTGTGTTTGCACAAGTTTTTTGCCAATGGATTCCTGCTGGATCCGTTTTAACAGTTGATTACGGGACATGTGAACATAGATGCATTTTTTTTTAGTCTATTAGGCTATGTAGATGGTACAATCAGCACAGAAATGGGAAAACTGCAAGAGAAAGACCCCGGGGCCTTACATCATGACCTACTTGTCCTTATTGTGATGTGTTTTACCACCACAGACTTAAAGGAATTCACAGTTTTACTAACCCTCTGTCCCCATGTGAACTTTTGTTTTTTTTAAAAACCCAAACCGCTTTACTGACCCTCTCCAGGTCCAGAGCTGAGTCCCCGCTACTACTGATGGTGTATACCACAGTCTGTAGTGCTAACGTTAAGTTGACAGTTGCCAATCGGTGAACTCAGATACTCACGCGGTCTAATAAGGCAGAGACGGTGAGCTCTCAGACAGCTGCAGGAGCACAACCTCATCATAATCCAATTTGAAGTCTGTCCATGTGTTATTTCATAATGCACACTTATAATTTCATGATAATGGTCAAAATATAACCACTCCTCATATCTGTGGAAGTGCATGCAAGTTATGGTGGAATTTATTTTCTTAATCTTATCCTTAAAAGCTTCTGTGTTTTTCCTGATAGAATCCCCATTTTAACTGTTTTATTCTTGGCAGGTGACAGTATGATAAACTTAGAGGGACATGTGATGTCTTCAGATGTTAAAACAGAAGATCACAATATCGCACAAGATACACAGGAACAGCCTGCCATCATCCCAGATATAAACTCAACTTCTTACAATGAAGATCTATCTTCTGATCTTTATAATTGGATGTTGTCTTTTGATTCATCACAGACTGTTCAACAAAATAAAAGTAACGAAAGGAATGAACATAAAACCAATCACGCAAAAGAGAAACCATTTGCATGTCCAGAATGTGGGAGATGTTTTACCCATAAATCTGATTTAGTTATACATGAGCGAATCCACACAGGGGAGAAGCCATACTCATGTCCAGAATGTGGAAAATGTTTTAGCCGGAAATCTCATGTTGTTACACATCAAGTAGTTCACACAGGGGAGAAGCCATTTTCATGTTCAGAGTGTGGGAAATGTTTCAAAAGGAAATCTCATCTTGTTACTCATGAGAAAACTCACACAGGTGAGAAGCCATATTTATGCCCAGAATGTGGGAAATATTTTACACGGAAATCAAATCTTGTTGAACATCAAAAAACTCACACAAAAGAAACCATTATCATGGTTAAAATATTGTAGATTTTTTTTTTTTTTTTTTACAATACAATTAAATCTTGGTAAACATGAGAGAATTCACACAAAACCATTTTCATGTTCAGAATGCAGGATATGTTATAGAAATATGGCAATGTTTGTTACACAGTAAAGAAATCACACAGGGGAGAAGCCATTTTCATATTCAGAATGAAGGAAATGTTTTACAGTTAAATAAAACCATGTTAAACATGAAAGAAGTCACACAGAGGCACAGTCATTTTAGTAATGGGATGTTGTTCCTGATGCCTATCTGCCCCACCACTACATGTTAGTGGTTTCCGGTGGGTTATCATGTCAGCCATGGGGCCAATTGAACATACCTGGCATATTACTACTAGAGATGAGCAAACCTGAACTTTAAAGTTCGGTGTTCACACCAAACACAGAGTTTACAAAAAAATCAGTGTTCGAATTTGGAATTCAGGTACTTTTACGTATGCTAACCACTCGAGCAAGCATCGCTGTTCTTGGGTACTCTCAGAGCTTGACCCAGTGCGAGCCACTTGCACTATTTGAATGGCTCGCACTGGGGGTAAAATCAACATTATCAGATATAATGAAGGTTCGGGTCCAGGATCAAACTTTTTTTCTTTTCTTTTTTTTAATGTCCAGCTGAACCCACAGAACCCAAACTTCCACGGGTCTACTCATCTCTAGTTACTACACCTATGGAGATGGTCAATTTTACAATACACTTTTATACTGCAGTATTGCAGTGTATTGTATAGACAATCAAACCGATTTACGTCCCCTGAGTGATCTTCTCAAAGAAGCAACAAATCATGCAAAATATAAAAGATAAATATAAAAGTTTAAAAATATAATAATATTTTTTATAAAAATAAAAGTTGAAAAAAGACCCTTAGTCCCTAAATGATGAGGTGAAATCTAAAGAATAATAACATTTGCTTTTGCTATGTATGAAATTGTCAAAACTAATAAACATTATGAAAATATAAAAATATATCAGAAGTTTGAATGGATTCTAAAATGGTGCTACAAGTTGCCCCGCCCAAAAAAGCAAGACCTTATATGACTGCATTTTAATTATTTTTTTTATTTATTTTTAAAAATTGGGTTTTGGATTATTTTTTTTTTTACACATTTTAATCATTGTTTTTAAATAGGTAACAGAAATAATATATAAAACCATACTGAACCAGCAGTTGATTTTTACCACCAAGCGAATGTTGTAAAAACAACCCCCCCAAAAGAAATTCAAAATTGAGATTTTTCTCTAATTTTATCCAACTTTAATTTTTATTATTTATCACTTTTAGTACATTTATATGGTAAAATGAATGGTGTCAATAAAAACCAGCTCGTCAGCTAATAAATAAATCAATCCCTTTACATGGCCATGTGGAAAGTTAAATAAAAACAAGCAAGTAGGAAAAAAGAGACTGCAGTCTCTCTCTAGGTGGTTAATGTTGTACATAATGTCATCATGTATATATTGTGCAAGATTTGGTTGCCTGTCCATGTTGTTAATATGACCAGAATAATGGGGTATTTCTGATTGAGGGGAGAAACATATATGCATACATTAGCGCAAAATGTATTTTAGTAATCTCTAAACTATCTTTGATTTTCAAATACTGTGTTTGGCAGATATACTCTATACATTGTTTTGAAGCCTTGCATGTGCTCTGTAACTTGGCAATTGTTAATAAATATTTGGTTTGAAAACTTATTGGAACTCTGAGTTTGGGCTATCTCTTTCTTTCTTTGATAAGGAACGCTACTTCAAAAACTAAAACGATAATGCCTCTGAAACTATTGAGTTAGAGCAGAACTGGTACAGATTATGCTTACAAATAGTGAAAGAGAAATTACACCATGGATTCGACACTTTTTGGAATTGATCAAGTCACTTTCTGTTTCTGAATATTATACTTTCATATGGGATAATTGGAATATTCAAATTACTCCAGGCTAGAGAATCTCCTATACTAAATTTTTGTGGTAAAATAGTATGCAAGTGCCTCTTCAGGAAGGGAGGAAGATAAGGGGGTCTCTAGTGCCAGCAAATTATCATGTACACTTGATGTTCTCTACGCTCCGCAGGTGACTTTCAACTAACATCCAAACTAATCTGATCCTCAGACTCCCAGCTCCAAGATTTCTGTTGAGCTGCACCAAATCTCTGGAATGCTCTACCCCAAGAAATCAGAACTAACCACAACTTTCACAGTATTTGGACCTCCCTAAAAATGCATCTTTTTTTAGGGTGGCCTATCACGTTAACTAATCAAAGTCCTATTCATATATAGCCCATTAATTATTTCTCTGAATGTAATTCTTCATCCAACTTTCCCCTGCCCTCAAAAGCACTACACCTATTGACTGGTAACTGTCTCATGCAGTCTTTTATCAATCCCCCCCCCATTTGTTCACGATGGCTGGACCATTGTAGTAAATAACTGTACTTTTTGTGTCACCCTTCCCCCACCTCATTGTAGATTATAAGCTCTTATGTGGAGGGTTGTCATTATTTTACTATTATTGTACTTATGACTGTTTGTATATGAACCTCTGAATTGTAAAGTGTTGCAGAATATTTTGGCGCTATATAAATAAAGATGATTATTATGATGCTGTGGTTTATCTACTTCTTATTAAATCTTGCACTCAGGCAACAAATTAAGCATAAATCATACCCCAGATAGTCCAGAGACACACAAAACAAAACATGCTGCCACAACACCGCAAACAAATGAGGTGATGAATCTTCAAAATATCCACTGCTCTCCAACAGTCAAAGAATTAAATGGGTTCACTGCAGTCACTCTGCATGACTATCAAATCATTTTTCAATACAGGGTGGCCTGACTAGTGACTTATATAGTTGTGCTCAAACCCCAGCAGATTTTTTGCTTTCTTGACCTTTTTTTTCATTGAATATGAATGATATCACAAACTTTTTTTCCACTTCTGGTTAGTGGTTGGGTGAAACCATTTATTGTCAAACTACTGTGTTTTCTCTTTTTAAATCATGACAACCAAAAACAACCAAATGACCCTGATCGAAAGTTCACATACCCTGGTGATTTTTTAGCACAACTGTATAGAGGCAAAGCTTTGTTCTTGTCATTAGCCTTTTTTCCTCCTTTAAACCATCCCATTATTTCCTTTACCTTGGCAATAGCTGCCTGGCCCTTGTCATTAAAGTTGACTTTGTTGTCCACCCATATACCAAGTCTTTTTTTTAGTGACAGTTTGACTTGGGGTTCTATCATTTTATTATACATCTATTTTATTTATTTTTTTTTATCCAACATCATAACTTAACATTTATCTACATTAATTGTCAATTGCCATTTCTCAGCCTAGGCATCCAACTTAAAAAATCTTTCTGTAATATTTAATTATCCTAATAGTGTTGATTACCTGGCAGGTTATAATTTTGCAAATATTTGCATTTTACTCTGTACGCCCTCTACAAGGACATTATGTTAAAAAGAAGAGGGCCCCCTAGGTTTCAGCCAATGCCGGAACTGGCTCTTCTATCCTTAAGCAATATCTCGATCGCCAACTTCAAGAGAACCTTGTTAAGGCTTTTTTTGACGGGAGCAAGGAGATTAATCCCAAGGTACTATAGGCAAACCAAAGTGCCCTCGCGGGCTGAACTGGTGGCCGAGATTAACCAGATCTATAGGATGGAGGAGCTGGTCGGCCAGGCGTCGGACTCGGGAGCGAGTGTTCAGGCTGTGGGCACTGTAGATTATGTACAGAGAGACACCAGACCTGGTACTATGGCTTTAAGCCTAAGTTGGGAGCGTGAGACCTATGTGATTGTCCATTCCACAAAACAAAAGTGCCGGGGGCTGCACATGACCCAGACGAGACATCTTCTTGGTCCTTCTTTTCTTTTCCCTCTCCCCCTACATTTCCTCTCTTCTCATCTTTCTTTCCTCTTTGTACATTTTATGTTATGTTTACATTGTTAGACAGGATTGCCATCTCAGAGACTTTGTGCATCTACTTTGCCTCCACTTTCTAAACGAGGCTGCATAAATTTTTGCTTGGGGGTCAGATTGTTGGTCATCCAGTGGGCATCATCTCCAAAGCAAAGCTGATACATGGGTGATGATGGTCTGACCTGAAGTGTGTAATCAAAGGACTTATTATGAAAGTAGAAAAGTGTTGTATTACTTATTACCTCCAAGATTTGAGTTATTCTACTCTATTTCACATGTTACATATCCTATAACTTGTAAACATGTTCTTTATTCAAATAAAATCTGATTTGCACAAAAAAGAAGAGGGGCCCCATGCTGACCCATGTGGTACCTCGCTATTTACTGTGGCCCAGAGTATGTTCATTTAATAACCACCCTTTGTTTCCACTGAGCCAGGTTTTTTTACTTAATTACACATATTTTCTACCTTTTATGTGGCACTATACCAAATACCTTTGAAAAGTCCATATAGAGAATATTCACAAGATTAGCCTGTTCCAGTCTGGAACTTACCTATGTATGGAAGCTGATCAGAGTAGCCTGAGAAGGACCGATCCCTTATAAAACCATGTTGATGCTGGATTACGAGGCAGTTTGTATTGAAATACTCCAGGATCACATCTCTTAGAAAATATCAAAGATTTTGCCCATAGTAGAGATTACTGGCCTAAAATTAAAGTCTCATCAGAGAATTTAGTCAAAACTGTAAAAACTGTAATAAGTTTTTTTTTTTTTTCATGAAAGGCACAATAACTAATCGTCGTCTGTGATTATGATTAAACCTGCTTTCCTCTAGACGTAGAGGACGTCCCTTGTCACTGTGGCAGGCTTAGGTGTAAAAAAGATCTTTAGATTCTGTCCCTTCATATATATGTATATTGTACTAAGCCTTCATTTTTTACCTTGGTTATGGCTCAGTGTTAAAAAAAAAAAAAAAAAGACAGCACAGTGATATCATGAGTTACGGCTATGTGGGATTGTTAATAATTAATCTGTGCGGGTGATGGGTGTCAGATCTACATCGATCTAATATCGATAATCTGTCATCAGGTTAGGTCATCAATATCTTAGCGTTGCTAGCTTAGCTGGGACTCCTTCCTGCTTATGGCACCTGCTGTCCCTGCTCCTGTGACCCGGGATGTCACGTAGCCCCCCTGATGTTCTCGCCTATGGCGAGCGGTTATACACCGGGCACCCTACTCGGGGCAAACCGGTGTTGTTGGAATTTTTTTGTTTTTGTTCCTCTTCTCACAAATGTTCCTTAATTTTTTCTGGAAATTTCTCTCAATTCCTTGCTGGTCTAGCCCCTCTCATCCCTGATGGCGTTCCTAGGAATTCAAACCCCCCTGCGGCTCCAATATGAGAATTAAGATATTGTCTATTAATGTGAACGGACTCAACTCCCCAGCAAAAAGGTCAATGATGTGGAGAGAGGTGAAGGCATCTAACTGTGATATAGCGTGCATTCAGGAGATTCACCTTCTTTCCACAGATAATAAACGGCTACTTCATCCAAGGTTCCAACACACCTTTTTTGCTAATGACTCAAAAAAAAGAGGAGTGGTGGCCATTTTAATAAAGAACTCAGTGGCCTTTAAATTGATAAATGTCAGTTATGGAGCGGATGGAAGATATATTATTTTGTCTTGTTATATCAACAGCGTCCCTTATACCTTGGCAACGGTCTACTCCCCAAATTCATCACAATTGACCTTTGCTAGGAAATTTTTCCAAGCATTCAAAGATACTGCCACAGGGGCGGAAATCATCTGTGGAGACTTTAATATACCTGTAATACGCTCTATGGATTGCTCCAACACCAGCATCCCACATGCTAACGAACTTGAGCATCTCATCAATGAATTCCATTTTCATGACATCTGGAGATATTTGCACGCATCAGAAAGAGACTATACATTCTTCTCTTCCAGGCATCGCTCATACAGTAGAATTGATTTTTTTTTGGTCGACAGCAAATCTATAAGTAATTGTGTGGCAGCTGATATTGGTTTAATTACTTGGACAGATCATGCGCTGATCTCTTTGTCTGTTCAGGGTAGCTTTAATGTTCAAAATTCCCCTAGGTGGAGACTGAATACCAGCTTGCTTGGTAGGCAGAAGGTACATGATGAAGTAGAGTTAGTGTTAACAGAATATTTTAAACTTAATAATAATGGGGAAATTTCTGACGAGACCCTGTGGGCTGCTCATAAAGCAGTAGTCAGAGGGCAGCTCATAAAAATAGCCTCCATCCAAAAAAGGAAAAAAGACGCAGATATTAAATATATATTAACCCGTATTCATCACCTTGAATCCCTGAATAAAGCCAAAGCATCCCCTAACTTGACTAAAGAAATTGTAACCCATAGATTCCAACTAAGATCCCTACTCCTGCAAAAATACGAACATAATCTTTAAAAAAATAGATCGACATTTTATGCTATGGGGGATAGAGCGGGGTCCTTATTGGCAAGAAGGACGAAAAAACGTGAGATCCAATCTAAAATAGAATTCCTGAGGGACCCAAACGGAACAATCACTAGACATCCCATTGAAATAGCAGAAGCATTTGCGAAATACTATGAGGCCCTGTATAATCTAAAATATGATTCCAATACGTCACAGCCGACTCAAGTGGATATACAGGGTTTCCTAGACACCCTGGATCTTCCCCGGGTCTCAGATGAGCAATTAGAGGAACTTAATCTTCCCTTTACTACACATGAAATCCTAGGTGCCATCAAAATGACTAAGTCTAACTCTGCCCCGGGCCCCGATGGGCTGCCATACGAATATTACAAACAATTTACATCCACTCTGTCCCCCTTTATGTCAAAAACCTTCAATTTTTGGCAAAATAAAGGGTCAATTTCCCCAGACAACTTAGAAGCGATTATTATCACGCTACCCAAGCCAGGGAAACCTGCAGACACCCCGGGTAATTTTAGGCCCATTTCACTCCTAAATTGTGATGTTAAAATTTATGCCAAACTAGTGGCAGATAGACTTCATAAAGTGATCCCGACCTTAGTGGCTCCAGACCAAGTTGGGTTTGTGACAGGGAGGCAATATAAGGATGGCACCAGAAGGATGCTTGACTTGATTGGACTGGTGGAGATATCGGGTGAACCCAGTGCATTCCTGTCTCTTGATGCTGAAAAAGCCTTTGACAGGGTGCACTGGGGATACCTGGAGAGAGTTCTAACAAAATTCGGGTTCTTGGGGAAAATCAAGTCATCCATTCTAGCCCTCTACTCTTACCCAAATGCGTCAGTGTTGGCATCGGGGTTTCTGTCATCTAAATTTCAAATAAGTAATGGCACCCGCCAGGGGGGTCCATTGTCTCCCGCTATTTTTGCTTTAGTGGTAGAACCTCTGGTGGAAGCTATACGAAAAAACATAGCCATTTCTGGTATAAGAGTTGGGGAATTTGAACATAAACTTGGTTTATACGCAGCCGATGTGATAATTTCCTGTTCTAACCTTGCAGTGTCGATTCCAGCAGTGGTGAACACATTATCAAACTTTTCTAAAGTGTCGTATTATAAGCTTAATGCGGCAAAGTCTTTGATACTGCCGTTTAATGTACCGGTGGAGGCCAAGAGTGCGCTGGAGGGGGCCTTTCAATTCAAATGGTGCGACAGGGGGATACTTTATTTGGGTATTAAGCTGACACCATCGCAGATGTTAATTAAAGAAAATTTGGAACCTCTGATCCAAAATTTAGAATTGGAATTGGGAAGGTAAGAAAAAATATCATTGTCCTGGATGGCCAGGATACAGTCCTTTTAAAATGGTTTTCTTACCCAAAATATTGTATGTGCTCAGATGCCTTCCCATCAAAATTTCTCACAAAACCCTGATGAAACTTCAATCGTTGACTAACAAATTTGTCTGGGGTAATAAAAGGGCTAGGGTCGCAGGTAAAGTGTTATACCCCCCATATGACTTGGGGGGATTGGCCACCCCAAAAATATCGGCATATTATAAAGCCTTACTAATTGAATCACTAAAGGGATTGGTGGCGTCCAGGTAATTCACATAGATGGGCTCAGATTGAAAATTTCCTGTCCCGCCAGGGCTCGGTCAGAAGAATGATGGAAGCAGAATATTTGAGCCGTTCACGGTTCTCCCCGTGTGTTCCCACCATGTCAGCATCCCTGGAGGTCTGGCGAAATGACTTGATTCATAAGATTCAGATTCCTCTTTTAGAGATTTCCCTCAAGTCGTTGGAATCTCAAATCCCCTTTTTGAATCTGGCCAGGTGGGAGGGATCGGGCATTACAGTGCTGGCGGATCTATACTCTGATTTGGGTGTTAACCCCTTTAATGAAATAGTACGGGAACACCCCTCTTTAAAGGGCTGTTTCTATCAACACATCCAAATTAGTAATTTTCTGGCCTCTAAATTTCCTCCAAAGTCGAATCCTCTGTTACCTACAACAAAGGCTTTGGTATTTAAAAAGATAATTAAATCCAAAGGTATCTCCTCGACATACAAATGGCTCAATAACCCCCCCGAAGAGCAAAAATCTCCTTATATGAATAAATGGGACGTGGAGTTGAGTGTCTCTACCTCTCCTTCAAACTGGCACTCGGCATCAGCAAATATCCAAAAATATTCCAAGTGTATAAATCATCTGGAGCAACTGAAAAAAGTACACCTGCGATGGTATCGGTCCCCAGCCAACTTAGCACAGTTCCTCCCAAATTATTCGCCACATTGTTGGAAGGGCTGCCTCCAAAGGGGTACTCTTGGTCACTGCTGGTGGGCTTGTCCCAAGGTTTTCTCGTTCTGGTTGGAGGTGTTTGGCCTGATGGGTGAGCTGACAAGGAATCCTATTAATCCGAATCCAGGTCTGGCAGTGCTAAACGTGGGTATAGAGGAGTTCTCTTGGGAATCCAGGGGTTTATTAGTTCACATTCTAGTAGCTGCCAGATATTGCATAAGTTTGCACTGGAAATCCCCAAAGACGCCTACATTAGTTGAACTATATAACCGAATTAATCTCCAATGCCAATACGAGTTCTGTCTGGCTCACTCCATCCGCGCCAAAAACAAAATACTTCAGATTTGGGACACGTGGCTAAACTCTGTATATGCATCCCCTGTCAGGCATCTGTTTCCAGGGCAAACTGTTGATAATTAAAAATGGGTCAAATAGGGTCAAAGAGAGTGTTACGCAGGGAGTTCACCCATACCACATGTCAATATTCAAGGTGTTTAAATCTCTGTTGTTGTTACTGCTCGGGCTACCCCGAAATGCCATCCAATTCCCTCCCTCCCCCCTCCCCCTCCCTGGTTGCTTCCTTGCAACCATCCATGGTTCTCCCCCTCTCCCCCACCTCTCTCTCCCCTCCCTTTTCTTATCTTCCTTTCTTACTCTCTGGTTCTGGTTGTTTGGATCCCTCGTTTTGAGGATTAAAGAGTAAATTGGTAGGTTGACTCTATACGTATTGGGTATTGATTAACCTAAAAAAGTTGCAACTTGCATCAGACATGATTGGTGGTGGTGTGACAGGAAATGTGAATCATAATCAAAGGTGATACTACCACGTGTTACAGCGTTGTCCTCTTTGTGTATTATTGCCAATGATACCTGAATTTCTCCTTTTTGTAATGTAACTTCCTACAATAAAAATTGATTGGATTAAAAATATCTTAGCGTTGCACAACTCTGTAGTCCAGTCATTCTGTGGAGAACATGGCCCTTCCTGACTCGATCCTGAGTGGGTGTGTTGTGGAATGAAGTTGAATATTCTTGATTCAATTAATATATACTTTTGTGGAGTAACATACTAGATACATACAGGTGACTCTTCCGTAGTAACTGACTTTGACCTTGCTTATATAACTATGGAGGGTCTTCACTTAACTTGGAATAGAAATCCTCAAGTAATTTACAGAGAGATTATGGCAATATTCTTAAATCTTTTTGTAATTTGTCACTATTTTTATACACCAATTTAGATGGAGGAATACATGTTCGGATCAGAAAAAAAACGGCAAGAAATGGCATTATTTAAAGGGTTGGTTCACTACTCTGCAATAGTGGACACTCTAGTAAAACTGATAGGGAAGGATTTTTCTAAATAAGTTCAAACAGGTGTCATTACTACAGTTAATGAGTGTAAGACAGAGGAGCCTCATAAAGAAGGAGTTACAGGTCTGTGAGAGCCAAAAATCTTGCATATTTTTAAATTACTAAATACTTATTTTCCAACATAATTTGCAAAAAAAAAATCTTGTGAAATTAGACAAGGTGATTTTCTGGATTTGTTTTCTCATTTTCTCTCTCATAGTTGTGGTGTACCTATGATGTGTAATTACAGGCCTCGCTCATCTTTTTAAGTGGGATAACTTGCACAATTGGTGGCTGAATAAATACTTTTTTCCCCACTGTAGTTCCAGCATGTATTTTTTTCAGGTTTTTTTTTATACCATTGTATATACAGTGTTTTTCTATGTTTATTTATGCTGGTAAAAAGGATTTTGCATGGTCTATGTTCTATTGTCCATTGTATTTATATTTATGTAGTGTTACAAGATATGAATCTGGTTATTTAATAATATTTTTTTTCTGATATGAAGGCATGGCTTTACCTTGGATTAAAAAGGAAAATTACGTTGGCTGGGAATCGAACCAAGGTCAACTGCTTGGAAGGCAGCTGTACTCACCACTCTATACCACCAAGCATAGCTGAACATAGCTACCTTCCAAGCAGTTGACCTGGGTTCGATTCCCAACCAACGCAATTTTCCTTTTAAAAAATGGTTTTACCTTGAAATACAGTGGCAACCAACAATTTTGCATTTTTTTAAAAGTGTGATTATTTCTGTCAGGCTGTTGTGATACCATTTTCCTGGTGATGAATTGAAAGTGCATGAAGTTATCATCATGCCAGAAATTAATTTTAACCAAAATGCTTTTTAATATAGGTATTGTGATTTAATTAAAGAAAGCCGACTCCCAAAAGTTTTGCATGTACTATTTATTGATCAGAAAATAGAGAGTAATTGTTTACAATGCCATAACTTACTATTTTGTAGTATTACTTTTTGCTATACTTACTACACCACACCGATGGGGTATTGCAGCCACTAGGGTACTGAGGACATCTTGAGGGATCTTGCTCTATTCCATTTGCAAATCTGCAGATAGTTCATCTTTATTGCTATGGATATGGGCCTCAACTTATTGCCCTAACTCATCCCGAAAGTGCTCTATAGGGTGTAAATCAGGTGATTGGCTTGGCCATTGCAACAGGCGAATATTTTTCTTTGCTAACCAATTTATGACTAAATTGGATGTGTGTTTAGGATTATCGTCTTGCTGGAATTTCCAGCCGCTGTCTACTTTGGGTTTTACCATGTGGCAGCATTACATTCTTCAGTATATCCTTGTACATGGTAGCATTCCTATTTCCATAAATTTTAGGCAGAGGGCCAATGGCAGATGCAGAAAAGCAGCCCAAAAACAAGACATTGCCACCACCATCTTTCACTGTAGATGTTTGATACCTTACATCATTACGATTTTCAATTGGATGGTATATATAGTGCGGCCATCACTACCCAACAAATTGAACTTGGATTCATCCGACCACAACACCTTAGACCAGAGGTCTCAAACATGCGACTCGCGGGCTGCATGTGGCCCCTGAGGCAGCTTTTTGCGCCCGCAGACCCTGAGACGATCGCAGCTCTATGCCGGGAGCCGGCGACGGCAGTCAGAGTTTTACTACATTTGAATCATTTGCGGTGCTGCGTAGAGGAGCTCTGAGCGCTATACCAATGGATGATGCGGCCAATCAAATGCAAGGAGGTGATGCCGCTGTATGACGTCACCTCCTTGCATTTGATTGGCCAGCGGTAGCCATTGGTATAGCGCTCAGAGCTCCTCTGCGCGGCACCGCAAATTATTCAATTGTAGTAAACCCCTGTCTGCCGGCACCGGCTACCGGCATAGAGCTGCAATCGTCATGGGGTCTGCAGCCGCAAAAAGCAGTTATGTGCCCACGATCAGGACCTGCTGTGTCCTGTACGCGGCGGGTCCTGACTGCGGGGCCGAGAGTCTCCTCCACTGGAGAATGCAGGAGACTGCAGCTGCCCGTGCTCACGATCTGGGTCCAGCTGCTGCGGTCTCCTCACTATATTCTCAGTACGGAGGACACTTTCGACCCTGAAAGCCGCTCCGGTCAGTGTTTGCTGCGGGCCGCATACGCACAGTGGATGGGATTTCTAGAAATCCCATCCACTCTGCTTGTACTGTAAAACCCAGCTCTCTGGACGCAGCTGAAACATGCTTCCTCCAAAACGCTGCAAACATTGATCAGCACGCAGCCTAATAGGAGGGAATGGAGGAAAGGTGAGAAGATTTTTTTTTTTTTTGCGTTTGTGAATAGCGGCATAATAGGGGACAGGGATGAGGGCACAAGGATAGGCACAATACTAGAAGGATGGGCACAATACTAGAAGGATGGGCACAATGCTACAAGGATAAGCACAATACAGTATACAGTGTCCCCTCATATCCTGTCCACTGCCGCTCACTTGAGAACGTCAGCAGATATAGGCATAGAAGTGGTGTCTAGGTATAGTAAAGTAGCCATGCACTACACAATGAAACCACCTATTGCGCCACCTGGTGGAAAACAACGGAGTTAGCATTTTTATCTCGAAAATGGAACGAGATAGAGAAAAAAAGTGAATTAAAAAATTGTAGGACATCATCAATTCAATACGAATCGTCACCTTGCATATAAAAATGCTATGATATGAAACCTGTGACACCCCCCCCCCAAAACATTGAATGCTGGTTACGCATATGCCGCTCATTTAACTTTGATGCTCAAAGTAGCCACCGTCAGCTGCAATGCACATCTGGACTCTGGACAGCATACTGTATCTTGCTGCACGTTGTGCAATATGGTAGGTGACACGTTTGCACAAGCATCTGTGATAGGTCGTCGTAGGTCCTGCAATGTTGGTGGAGGGGTCGCATACACCTGCTCTTTAATGTGACCTCTCAGAAAGAAGTCCAATGGGGTCAGGTCAGGTGAGCGTGGAGGCCACTCCACGCAGCCACCATACCCAATGACTTGTAGAAAGGTCTCCATGAGGTATCGCTTCACGTCCTCAGCCTTGTAAGTTTTACACGTTACATTTCTATATGCAAGGTATCGATTCGTATTGAATTGATGATGCCCTATAACGTCACTTTTTTTTCTCGATCTCGTTCTGTTTTCGTGATAAAAATGCTAACTCTCTTGTTTTCCACCAGGTGGCACAATAGGTGGTTTCATTGCGTAGCGCATGGCTACTTTACTACACCTAGACACCACTTCTATGCCTATAGCTGCCTCGGTTCTCAAGTTAATGGCGGTGGACAGGATATGGGTGTACACAGTGTGTATGTGTGTGTGTATATATATATGTGTGTGTGTGTGATTTTATATATATATAATATATATCTTAACAAAAAAGTGCAAGTTTGTTATAATCAAGCAAAAAGTAAAAATATGTAAAAATATTGTATATAGAAAAAAACATGGAATCATTAGAAATGTCACTTTGTCCTGCAAAAAATGTGGCCCTCGCTCAATTTTTTTTTTCTATGTGCGGCCCATTACCCCAGCTGAGTTTGAGACCCCTGCCTTAGACTAATCTGTCCTTTTCCATTGTCTGTGTTCTTTGGAAAACTCAAGTCAGACCTTCCGGTTCTTTGCAGAGATGAAAGGCTTCTTGACTGGAACTCTTGCATTCAAGCCTAGTGCTTTTAGCCATTGCACCAGTTTGGCGACTCACTTTGACTCCAAATTCTTAGTTCATTTCTTGCGAAATCTGTACAGCACTTGTATGGACATCAGATAGAAACTGTTACTTAATAATGTGAGGAAGTTTTCTGTGGTCGTACACTTCTAAATTTGTCAGCTGTTCCATAACCATCTTTTTCTTTATTATCCATGACACTTGACTCTGAGAAGAGTTGAAGTCTATAGCTGCCTCTTTTGGCTTTTGCCTGACTTCACTCTCAGAATAATAAACTTCCTGAAATCTGGTGATAAATGTGGCTTTATCTTTGCCATGTTTTATCCAAAACACACACACACACACACACACACAAACATTTTTAGGCAATATTATATTATCCATGACAAAATATGCAAAACATTTGGCCAAGCAAATGTGGAAGACTAACGCAATCGGATAAAATACTGTAATGTCAAACACAATTTTCATCCTGAGAGCTGATGACCATTTGCTTCTGGTTTACTAAAAATCGCCAGGAAAATGGCATCACCACAACCAGACATAAGTAATCACACTTTAAAAAAAAAAGAAACTAAAACTTTTAATCGTTACTGTATATGTACATTTTTGAAAATAATCAGAAATGGTTAAATGAAACCAGCTTCAAGCTCTTCAATTAGGAATAATCCAACTACAACTGGCCTTCATTCCATGACACACCAACTCAGGATCAAGCCGGGAAGGGCCACTTTCTCTCCAGGTTGACTGGACAATCTAATATATAAAGTTGAGTGTATGTGTGTATGTCTGCTAAAGGAATCCGCACCATTGCATTTACAATCACGAAATTTTGCACAGACCCCCCCATGTGACTCAGGGAATGTCATAGTCTAAGGGGTACTTTGCACGCTGCGACATCGCAAGCCGATGCTTGCGATGCCGAGCGCGATAGTACCCGCCCCCCGTAGCAGCAGCGATATCTTGTGATTGCTGGCGTAGCGCACCTGCGATGTCATAGTGTGCAAAGCCCGCCTAAGTTTTGACTGGAAAATTTAACCCCGCACTTTACAGTTACTCTCAGAAAAAACCTGCCTCCATTAAAGTCAATGGAGCTGCGAGCTAAAAGTAATTAATAGCAGCTGTGATTAGTTGCTATAGGAACAAAGGACATTCATATTATAAGAAGCTTATGTGTGAGCTAATAACATGTCGGTGGAGAGACGGATAGAGAGAGACAGAAAGAGACAGACAGACATACTGTAGGCACAGACAGAGTAAGAGGCAGATAGGGAAAGAGACAGAGATAGACAGACAGAGAGAGACAGAGAAAGAGGGACACAATCAAAGAAACAGGCACAGACAGGGAAAGACACAGACAAGGAAATAGACAGCCGGGGAAACAGACTGACAGACAGAGATACAGAGAGGAAGACTGATACAGAGATAGACAGAGAGATAGACACAGACAGACAGACATGGATAGAGACACAGACACACATGGATAGAGTCAGACAGACAGGGTAAGAGACAGAGAGATACAGACAGAAAGAGACATAGACAGACACAGACAGACAGAGACTAGGAGAGAGACAGTTACTATCCCGGGCAACGCCCGGGTACTACAGCTAGTAGTTCTATATAAAGGCCTAAAACCTCCAAACAGTCTCAATCAGGGACCAGGTCCGTGGGAAATCCTCTACCCACTACAAGGAGTCACGTCAGGAATAAACGTATGATTAAGCTCCCCCCCCCAATGAACCCAAGCAGAATAGACTTGAGGTGATTAATTTATCTACACACAAAATTTCCAACATACAACATGATGTATTGAGTCTGGGTCTGACGTTTGTGCCTAGTAACAATTTTAACTATTTTACAGCATTGAAAGACCTGCATTTATTTGCGAGAAAGTTGCACTTTCAAACTCATCAGGCAACCTAAAACTTGAAATGCACCCTCGGCTGCCAACTCTTCTTGGTCCAGTGATTTTTGTCGGTCTTGCCTGTCCCATAGAAAACAAGGGTATTTGGTATGCCCAGCTTGTTGACTGAGCAGCATGCACAAGACATTCAAACCCCTGCACACATGCCAACCATGGTTTTCATATTTAAGTTTACTAAGAACCAATTCCAAGATCTCGTAGTTTTCCTTGAGGTGTACGGAATGACCTTCAGGGATAGAAGCATAAAAAACACCGTTTTGGAGTAAAACTGCTTTGAGGCTCCTTTTTGAGGTATGTAAAAAGATGTCATTGCGCTGAATCATATTGGATTTTGAATTGACGCATCAAACCTTCGACATCGATGCAATAAACCTACTTATCTTCCTGGGCAAAGTAAGGAACGAACTTGTCTTCACGATGTCTGAACCATGAAAAAAAACACTCCTGGCAACAATAAATTCCTGCTTTTGATAATTGATCTGAGTAACTCAGTGGCATCTTTGGGAAGATTCAAGCCTCTGTGAGGTAGCGCGGTTGGCTGCGCAGCAGAAGACACGGGATCCAGGCATTAAGGTTCACAGCACACGGTTTAATGTCCAAACAAAAGTCCACCACAATATACATGTGCCTCTCCAGCAGAGAACTCAGGGAGTTCTGTTCACTCCCTCACACCCGGCACACCTGCCCTTGTTCCTGTTTCCATTTAACCCTTCCTTCAGCCTGTAGGGAAACAGCATTAACCCTGGAGTGGATTTACTTTCTATCATGGAGTGAGCACAACCGGGGCGAGACATACCGGCCGTCATAGATAACCCCGGTCACAGTCTCACATACCCCCCCCCTCAGTTCAAGCGTGCGGGGTTGAACTCCCGCCATCAAACACGGGCCGCGGGACAAGGCATCGGCGTTACCCTGCAACCCACCGGCCCTATGTTCAACCGTAAACCGGAAGTTCTGCAGAGAAAGGAACCACCGGGTAACCCGGGCATTCCGTTCCTTGGCGGACCTCATCCAGACCAGTGGAGAGTGATCCGTCACCAAGCGAAACTGCCGTCCCAGCAGGTAATAGCGTAGGGACTCCAAGGCCCACTTGATCGCCAGGCACTCCTTCTCCACTACGCTATAATTCCGCTCGGGAGGGGTGAGCTTCCTACTTAAGAAGCTGACGGGGTGTTCCTCCCCCTGAACCACCTGAGACAGCACTGCCCCCAGGCCGACCTCTGAGGCGTCAGTCTGTACTATGAACTCCTTCCGGAAATCAGGGTTTACAAGAACGGGCTGTCCGCACAGGACCCCCTTCAGGGCCCGGAAGGAGTCCTCGGCCTGCGGAGTCCAGCGCACCATGACGGACTTCTTGCCTTTGAGTAGGTCCGTCAAGGGGGCTGATAGTCCCGCAAAATCCTTTACAAACCTCCTGTAGTACCCCACGATACCCAGGAAGGCCCTAACCTGCTTCGTGGTCAGGGGTCTAGGCCACTTCTGGATCGCCTCAACCTTGTTAATTTGGGGCTTAATCACTCCTTGGCCTATCACGTAGCCCAAGTAGCGGGCTTCCGTGAGTCCCAACGCACATTTCTTGGGATTGGCTGTCAATCCGGCTGTTCGAAGCGCGTCCACCACCGCTTGTACCTGTTCCAAGTGGGTCTGCCAATCGGAGCTGTAAATAATGATGTCATCAAGGTACGCTGATGCATACGCCTGGTGGGGTTCCAGCACTAAGTCCATCAACCTCTGGAACGTGGCCGGAGCGCCATGTAACCCAAAAGGCAAGACAACATAGTGGAAGAGACCCTCCGGCGTAACAAAAGCGGTTTTCTCCTTGGCGGACTCCGTCAGTGGCACCTGCCAGTACCCCTTGGTCAGGTCGAGCGTGGTAAAATATCGCGCCTGTCCCAGCCTATCAATCAGCTCATCCACCCGGGGCATGGGGTAGAGATCGAACTTGGATATTTCGTTCAATCTCCTAAAGTCATTGCAGAACCTTAAGGAGCCATCGGGTTTTGGTATTAGGACAATCGGACTAGCCCATTCACTCCGGGATTTTTCGATGACCCCCAGGCGTAACATTGTCTTTACTTCCTCCGATATGGCTTGTCGTCGAGCCTCCGGTACCCGGTATGACTTCAGGCGTACCTTCAGGTGGGGCTCGGGGACAATATCATGTCGTATCAGACTGGTCCTACCGGGCAGCTCGGAGAAGACATCGGGGTTCTGCTGAACCAACCGTCTGGCCTCTCACCTCTGTGTCTTGGTGAGGGCTTCTCCAATCCTTACTTCCGGTTCGTCCTCTCCGGAGGTCGCTGGAGCCGGATGTGAACGACCCGAAGAGGAGGGAGATGGGGAAAAAACAGCCATCAGGTTTTCCCGTTCCTGCCAAGGTTTTAACAGGTTGACATGGTATATTTGTTCAGGTTTCCGCCTACCGGGCTGCAATACCTTATAGTTGACCACCCCGACTCTTTCCTTTATCTCATAGGGGCCTTGCCACTGAGCCAGGAATTTACTCTCCGCCGTGGGGATTAATACCAACACCCGATCCCCGGGTTTAAAGGTCCGCACGGTGGCTTGTCTATTGTAGCGGCCGCTTTGCGCGGCCTGAGCCTCCTGTAAATGCTCCTTCACAATTGGCATGACCGCGCTTATGCGGTTCTGCATACCCAGAATGTGTTCAATCACACTTTTATGGGGGGTGGGCTCTTGCTCCCATGTGTCCTTTGCCAGGTCCACCAATCCCCGGGGATGTCGCCCGTATAACAATTCAAAAGGCGAAAACCCCGTGGATGCCTGTGGCACCTCACGGATGGCAAACATCAAATAGGGAAGCATCATATCCCAGTCTTTCCCGTCTTTTGAAATCACCCTTTTGAGCATGGTTTTCAGGGTTTTATTGAAACGCTCGACTAAACCGTCCGTTTGAGGATGATACACAGACGTACGCAACTGCTTGATCTAGAGTAGCCGGCATAGCTCTTTGGTCACTTTAGACATGAATGGGGTCCCCTGATCCGTAAGGATCTCCTTGGGCAACCCCACCCGGCAGAACACAGCAAACAACTCCCGAGCTATAAGCTTTGCTGCAGTATGTCTGAGAGGTATCGCCTCGGGATATAGGGTGGCATAGTCAACGATCACTAGGATGTGTTGGTGCCCTCGAGCGGACTTACGAGGGGCCCCACCAGATCCATCCCTATCCGTTCAAAAGGGACTTCTATAATGGGTAACGGTACCAACGGACTGCGAAAATGGGTCAGGGGTGCGGTAAGCTGACACTCCGGGCAGGTTTCGCAGAACCGTTTTACCTCCCCAAAGACCCCGGGCCAATAGAACCTTTGCAATATTCGCTCCTGCGTTTTCTTGACCCCTAGGTGGCCACTCATCAGGTGTTTATGAGCCAAGTCGAGGACCCGCCGGCGATACGGCTGGGGCACCACCAACTGCTCTACCCCCACGCCCCGTATTTCATCTACCCGGTAGAGTAAATCCTGCTTAAGAGCGAAATGGGGGTACCTTACCTGGGTACCGGGCAGCTGTGCCACCCCGTCAACTACTGTCACCCGACTCCGGGCATGTATTAATGTAGGGTCCTGGAGTTGGGCTGTCCCAAACGTATCCGGGGACGCCTCCAACTCCGGGATGGGTTCGACCGTCTCAGCCTCTCCTGCCAATACCTCTAGGGGCGACCTATCGGGTTCACATTCTGTCCCTATCATGGGGACCCCTACGGCAGGTGTCCCGGATTCAGGATTGTAGGGCTCAGGTCCCGGACTGACCAATATCTGAGGAGACTTAGGGGGTCCCTTCCATAAAGTCCAAAAATAGGGCAGATCCCTTCCTAGGATCACGTCATAAGGAAGAGTGTTAAGAAGTCCCACCTCATGTTGCACCTGACCGCAAGGTGCTGTGATGGTGACAATCCCCGTGGGATAGTCTCGGCGGTCCCCATGTATGCAAACCACCCCCACGGTACGTCCTGTGGCCTTTACTTTAGCCCTCAAGGTGGATCGCACAAGGGTCACTAAGCTTCCGGAATCCAACAATCCTGTAACCGGACATCCATTCACCTGTATTTGGCACAAGTGGGGCTCAGTTTCTGGGGAGACCAGGTCAGCGGTACACACCACCTGAGCATACATTGAACCCCGCCGGGTAACCCCACAATCCATGGGCTCCGTGGTCAGTGGACACTGGGCTTCCATATGTCCCACCCGCTGGCACCGCCAACATCTAATAGGGAAGGAAACCCCCTTGACAAGTTGTCGTTTAGGGTACAGAACCTTCCGGACCTCAGGAACGGCGGGCGCGGCCTCAGCCGGGACGGTAGCGGACTCCTGCACCGTTGTCAGCGGTGGGTCCTTGGCCCTAGGCTTGGAGGGGCCGGACCGACGGGCGGTACGCAAAGTCTCAGTGTCCCATATCAAGTCCTGCGTAGCCACATGCCGCTCTACCAGGGACACTAATTGGTCCAGGGTACTCGGGTCACCCTGTCCTACCCACCGTTGAATGATGACGGGTAAAGTGCGCACAAAACGATCCACTACTACCCTTTCCACCATTTGCGCCGGGCTCAGAGTGTCAGGCTGCAACCACTTTTTTACAAGATGCAACAAGTCATAGGCCTGGGAGCGTACGGGTTTGGCTTCCTCATAGAACCACTGATTAACCCGCTGAGCCCGTACATAGGTATTCACCCCCAACCGAGCCAGTATTTCGGCTTTCAGGGTCGCATAGTCAATGGCGTCCTCGGTACAGAGGTCCAGGTACGCTTTTTGGGGTTCCCCCGTCAGATAGGGCGACAATACCTCAGCCCACTGGGGGGTCGGCAGCTTTTCCCGCTCGGCCACCCGCTCAAACACTGCCAGGAACGCTTCCACATCATCCCCCGGGGTCATCTTTTGCAACGCTTGTCTCACCGCTTTCCGGACGCTGCCGTCGTCACCCGGTCCCGGGGTTGTTGCTGCCGGTCCGGCACGGATCGACTTGGCCAGGAGAACCATCTGTTCTTGGTGCCTTTTTTCCTGCACTTGCAAGGATTGCTGCTGACGTTCCAACGCCCGGAGCAGGTGTGCATTGGTCTGTTGCTGCTGTTCATTAGCCTGTTGTTGCTGTGCATTAGCCTGTTGTTGCTGTGCATTGGCCTGTTGTTGCTGTGCATTAGCCTGAGCCAGCTGCTTTAGTATTTCCTCCATGGCGTCACCGGGTTTGGGCTGTAGTATAGCCGCTCGAATCCAGGACATGTGCTACCGGGTCACCAGGGATGGATGCTACACCTCACCGGGCTGGCATGCCCGCCGATTCTCCACCATATGTGAGGTAGCGCGGTCGGCTGCGCAGCAGAAGACACGGGATCCAGGCATTAAGGTTCACAGCACACGGTTTAATGTCCAAACAAAAGTCCACCACAATATACATGTGCCTCTCCAGCAGAGAACTCAGGGAGTTCTGTTCACTCCCTCACACCCGGCACACCTGCCCTTGTTCCTGTTTCCATTTAACCCTTCCTTCAGCCTGTAGGGAAACAGCATTAACCCTGGAGTGGATTTACTTTCTATCATGGAGTGAGCACAACCGGGGCGAGACATACCGGCCGTCATAGATAACCCCGGTCACAGTCTCACACCTCTTACCAAATCATTCATCTCCTCCTGGGAAAACAATTTTGGTCTTGTATCATTTTGAAAGTCAGAACTTGATTCATCATCTGCTTCAGGTATAACTCCACTTTCATCGTAGCTAGTTATCTGTTCCAAGGTAGCAGGGGCCTCGGGTACTGATATACAGTATCTGTGCCATGGGGGATGGGACGAATTGCTGAGAGAAGATTGGTGTATGACATTGAATGCTTCCATTTGGAATGATAGCCTTTCACATCACATGAACAAAAGTAATAATTGTCCCTATGGTTCTTTTGCTGTCGACATGCCATAGGAATCCCATATTGGAAAGCTTTTTTCTTACCCTTGAACCAATTTCGGAGGTCCTCAACACACCGTTTGCACACTTTATGAGGCGCCCAAGCTTTATATTGATCTCCAAGCTTTAGTCCGAAGTATGCGAAGTCTGTTATATATAGTCAGCTGTTGCTTCAACACTGTATATTCACCACAAATGTAACAGAAACTGTCAGGTGACTTAATACACTTCCGCTGAGCCATAATGCTAATTTTGGGAAACACAGTTGAATAATAACGAGCTAACACGAACTGAGATGAAAAAGTGTGAAAAGGCGAGAACCAAGAAAAAACAAGCCCGGGCATGTCCAAGCCCACGCATTCAGCTTGCAACATGTTGATGCTGGTTTCATTAGCTCACTCTGAAAGGCTTTTTCTTTCAAAGTTATATTTTTTGGCATTGTATATCTTTAATGCACGGATGGGAAATAATTAATAGTAATTTTAACTTTATATTTGGTTAAAAACCCTAAGATCAAAAAAATACCAAAAATTGAGAAAAATTAACTAAATTTGAAGAGAATTTTGCGGCAAATTCTGACGTCCAGGAATTTAATATTTTTTTTTTCATTTTCAGCCACCAAAATACATGGAAATTAGATGAAAATAATCAAAAACAGCTTTTTAGTCACACCTGTGTAATTTAACGAATAGAACTGTCCGCATCTGAATGAGTATTGGCTACACATGCGGCTCCGCTCCGTACACCTCGTACACACACAGCTCCGCTCCGTACACCTCATACACACACGGCTCTGCTACATCCACACTGTAAATCCCTCCTGACCCCACACATAACCTTTACCTCATGGAGCACCATGACACCCAGCACAGCAGAGTCCTGCATACACTGAGGAGCTGATCATGTGACCCCTGACTCCTCCCCTCCATGTGACCTCATCACAGGTCCTGTAAGCACAGAGCAGCCATATATCTAGCGTGCGGCTCTGCAGGAGGAGGTATGTGGAGATTCCCCATTACTGGGCGCAGTAACCCCTCCATTCCTGGAGATAGTGTCCCCTCCCCCAGCTCTGCCATGTGTATATGTAGCGCCTCACAGGGCAGGCGGTTAACCTACTCATCACAGGGCCGTCGATGGTCATTGTCACAGGCAGCCTAGCCCGTCTTCGTTGCCCTGAGGCGTACAGAAGATGATGGGGGTAGTAGTAGGATGAATGTCGTGAAGCCACCTGTGGTATGCGGCCTGGGAAGTAACCGCCGCTGCTGTCGCTGTTCCCTGGGGCGGATGGTGGTAGCAGCTAGGGATGGTAACGCTCCCCACAGGTGCAGCGGGCCCCGGGGAGAATGATGAGAGGGGTAGCGATGATGTTTGGCACCGAGGTGTGGGGCGGCGGTGCCAGTAATCAAGAGACAGAGTCTATGGCTGTGATTCTAGGTGTCTTTACTCACTCTTTATGCTGTGCTGCTCACCCGGGTAATGCTGGTCACTTGCTGTGATGGGCTACGCCTACCCCGGATAAGTTAGGAGAAGTCACCGGTGTTGGAAAGAAGAAGAAAGTCCCTTGTCAGAGTGGTCCTTGTAGTTGTGAGGCACCTGGGCTGAGCAGTAGCACCCCCAGCCCCAGGCCCTGTGAAGAGAAGAAAGTGGTGCTGGTGTCGTGTCCTAGTACTGGTGTCCCGGGTACTGGTAGACTGACTAGTGATTGTGTAAGTTTGCTCCTATTTCTACCCCAAGTGAAACCCGCCCCCCAGGTGGTTTTCCTAGTAACTGGGGCAGTCCCAAGCTCTGTGTTGGCCACCCCCCTGCCTTACCCTAGTCCAGCCTTCAGGAGAGAAGACTCCTAAGCTTTATGTAAAGTGTGAATGTGGAACACTGGTGATTAACCTCCTCCTTACCTCGAGGTGAATACCGTAACTAAATGAGCTGCAATACTTTCAATAATCTGTGGTGACTGAAGCCTCAGGGGCGACACATATATGTACAGTAATATGCAACTGGATATGCTCATATATACAGGGAAGGTCACTCTGGGTTTGGGGACAGATGACACTTTCTCTCTGGGTTGGAGATTTATAGGGAATGGAGGTGTCTGGTCTTTATATCCATAGAAATCTGGAAAAACGTAAAAAATGTAATTTTCCTTATTTTTGTAATGGGTTAGAATAAAGGGATGTCCCATGTCAGTGGCGTCGGTCCTGTAATGAGGAGGAGGTTGTGGAGCATAGAACGGTTTACCTTACAGATAAATTTGGACTCCTTTACACACTGTACAGGGGCGGTCACTCAGAGCAAAGGGCTCCTGTGCCAGGATTGTGTATAGGGGCCCCCTGTTTAAAGGGTCTTGTAATTTAATTTAATTTAATTTTAATTGTTGTTATGCCCAACTCACCAGACCACCACTTTAGGCTACATGCACATGCTGCCTTTTGTGTCGCGTTTTGTAGTCAGAAAGTTCTCACTTTTGACTGCCCAGTAAAGTCTATAGGCTGCTTTACACGCTGCGATGGGGTCACGGAATTTGTGACGCACACCCGGCCGCGTTAGCGATGTCGTTGCGTGTGACATCTACGTGCGTTCGAAAATCGTCGCAAACACGTGCAAAATCGCTAATTGTTGACATGCTCCCCTATTCCCAATTATCGTTGCTGGTGCAGGTACGATGTTGTTCGTCGTTCCTGCGGCAGCACACATCGCTACGTGTGACACCGCAGGAACGAGGAACCTCACCTTACCTGGGGCCGCCGGCAATGAGGAAGGAAGGAGGTGGGCGGAATGTTCGTCCCGCTCACCTCCGCCCCCCCGCTTTGATTGGGTGGCCGCTTAGTGACGTTGCTGTGACGCCGAACGAACCGCCCCCTTAGAAAGGAGGCGGTTTGCCGGTCACAGCGACCTCGCTAGGCAGGTAAGTAGTGTGACGGGTCCGCGCGATTTTGTACAGCCACGGGCAGCGATTTGCCCATGACGCACAAACGATGGGGGCGGGTAAGCACGCTAGCGATCTTGCTAGCGAGATCGCAGCGTGTAAAGCGCCCTTTAGAGAATTTAGATTTGCTGTGTGCATGTTGCAGTTTTTTTGTCTGCAGTTTATATGTCACAAACCTCTGACAAAGAAACTGCAGTATGTTCTATCTTTTTGCGTTTTGTCCCTGTGTTTCTCACTACTGATGGGAGGATTCACAACTCAATTCCCCGCCGACTCTGGGTCGACGGGGATTTGATCCCCAGTATCTAGCCGAATGCCAGTCCCCATATAATCTATGAGGAATCCAGAATCCGGTGCAAAGGGGGTAGGCACAAGCGCTTCATACTCACCGATCACCAGCGCAGCTGTCACCCTGCTCCCATGGCCTTCCATTCTTCTTCCCGGGCCGCTCATTAGGCTCATACATATTCACTGCTTCCCCAGCCCACCAGCGTCTGTGATTGGTTGCAGTCAGACACGGTCTCAAGCTGTGTGACAGCCTCTCTGATGCTTCCAATCATAGACCCGATCTGTGGGTCTATAGCACAGCACAGTAAAAATAAATAAATAAATTAAAAAAAACAGCACGTGGTTCCCCTTCATTTTTGATAACTGGGCACTCGTATTCTCAGGCTGGGGGGAACCCATGTTATTGGCCTTAAAATATCAGCCTGCAGTCACCCATGATTATCACATTCATTAGATGCGGCAATCCCCGCACTTTACCCCACTCTTCCCGATTGCCCTGGTGTGGTGGGAATTGAGGTACTAGGGGGTTCATTTCAGCTCACAGTTGACACTAAGCACTAGATTGGTAATAGCAGGCATCTATGAGATTCCCCCCCCCATCACTAATCTGTAAGTGAAAAGAAATAAACACAAACACCACAAAAATCCTTTATTTGAAATAAAATACAAAGAAAGACTCTCTTTCACCCCTTTATTAACCCCAAATACTTCCATGCAGGTATAACGTAATCCACACTAGATCCCAGACCAAAAACATGTCCGATCTCTACAGGCTCCGGGAAACACTGTCAAGTGGGACCCGGCTGACAGCAGTGACGTCACTCAGTTCACCGGAGGTCATATCACACATCAGACACATCGTGCAAGCAGAGCACATACATCAGACATATCACACAAGTAAAGTGCACACAAGACACATCACCCAATCACAGCAGACTCATCGAACAAGCAGAGCACACACATCACACAAGCACAGTGCTCAGACATCAGGAACACCTCACACAAGACACATCACACAAGCACAGCGCACACAGCAAACTCATCGAACAAGCAGAGCGCACACATCACACAAGCACAGTGCTTAGACATCAGTAACACCTCACACAAGACACATCACACAAGTACAGCACACACATCAGTCACATCACTTAATCCAAGCAGACACATTACGCAAGTACAGTGTACACATATAACACATAACACAAGCACAGCACACACATCGCAGAAAAGCACAGTGCACACATCAGCTATGTCACACATCTTCAGCGCACACATTAGTCACATCACACAAACATAGCACACAGAGGTCACATCACAGAATCATAATGTTCACAGCAGACCTATTGTTCAAGCAGAGCATACACATCAGACACATCACTCAAGCACAGTACACACACATCAAACACAGTGCACAAATTAGACAAATTGCGCAAGCACAGTGCACACATCGCACAAAAGCTCAGTTCACATATCAGATACATCACCCATCAATCACATCACACAAGCAGAGGACACACATCAGTCACATCACATGAGCACAGCGCATACTTTAGTCACGTCACATAAGCACAGCGCACACCAGTCACATCACACGAGCATATCCAACAATTCACTCACGTCAAACTAACACAGTACACACATCAGTCACATCACACAAGTACAGCGCACACTTCACTCACATCACACAAACACAGCGCACACCAGTCACATGACATGAGCACAGCGCACACCAGTTACATCACACAAGCACAGCACACATTTCAGTCATGTTACACGAACACAGCGCACACATCAGCCATCACACAAGCACAGCGCACTCAGACATTAGCATAATGTGCACATTAGATATGTCAGTACACACATTAGGCACAGTGAACGCACTCTGAAAATACAACAGAAAACAACATAAACACAGCATGTATCACAATTATCGAAACTCATCATAGACAAGTCATTCACACTGCTATGAATACTTACCACACCAAAGGCCCATCAACCACTGACTCAATTCAGATGTTTCAAAGTTTTGGCCCAGAATTAAGTTCCTCCCACCAGTGTTACAAAGCTGCAACCCGAACGCAAGCTTCAGTTTACTTTTCAGAGTCCTATATTACGAGGTACATAGCATCAGGGCCTTTTTCTAGTCGTGTGCCCCCCCCTTCCATCTGGACTCTAGTGAAGTTGTGCAGTTTCTGTCCCTGCCCTGGCACAATATTACACCACTCCTAGTTGGATTCCTTTTACACCACATTTTAAGCTAAACTGAAGAAAACATTTAGTAAATCTACTGTATTTCCTGAAAACATTAAGCCGCATCTGCTTTCTAAAACGTGTCTAGTGTATAGCTCATTTCCACCACTAGTGTCTGCCCAGACCTTGGATGAGTGTGCACAGTAGCAACTTCTCTCCTGAAATGTAAACTCCTAATATCCTAGTCAGACTCAGCTCCATCCAAACCATTGATTTGGAATACAGCAGTCAGCTGCATATCTCTCTCCCCATCCCTCTCAGATCCTGTCAAATTGCTATTATAAATCCTGCAAAATCACTAGCCCACAACTTTCAGCGCATTTCTCATAATCATGGCTCTCGCTGCTGTGTGTAGGTGTTCTTGTTCAAATGCTATATTATTTCTGTGTAAATCTAGTGATAGCCATGTAGAATCCAGAACAAACCACTGATGGTTAAATGTGTTACTAAAGAGCTACTCCTGAGCTTTATAGTTTTATTAATACGACAGCTTTGCTGTTCACCAGAACTGTCACTCAATGAAGAGAACTCTTCCTGCTAGTAACCAGGAAGTAAGGAGACTGTAAAGCTCTGAGATGTTCAAGAGACAACTTAAGAATACCCCTTTAATGCCCATTTTGCTTATTACTTATGCTGTACTACAAACTGTAATGCTCATGGGTGCGAGCGGGGACTGGAACCACTGGGCCACAACACACAGATTACCTGAGGGGCGCGACTGTAGCTCACACTATGTTTTCTTTTCCAGTTTAAAATTTTATTGAATTTTCATAAGCATACAGTAAAAGAACATGGATCCATGTAGTGATAGATAGTCTTCATCAAACATCTGAACGATATTAAACTGTCGTAGGAGTCATAATGGATTATAAATGATTGCATTAATTCATGGATCTTCATTTTAAACCGTAGAAGACAGTAGCACAGATAAGAAAGGTAGAGAAGAGTAGCAGTCATGAGATGTAGGGAAGATAGCGTAAGTCGAATAGAAAGGAGGAAAGATAGGAAGTAGGGCGCGGCGACCGGGGCTAATACATTTTTGGACCAAGACTTTTCGAAAGGATGGTGTATGTCGTCTGGAGAAAAAGGGGGCCAGGGTGTCTGTTCTTCGGGAGTTACATTAGTTCCAAAAAAATTTTACTAGACAGAAATGATTCCCACTGAAATCATTTGGTGGCTGTCTCCACCGTCTGCCCGCGTAACTGGGCCATCACCACCTCCATACGGTGGATCACATTTACCTACATTACCCACTCATCTAGCGTAGGGGGGGGCAGAGTCCTTCCAGCGTCGTGGGATCACTGTCTTGGCTGCTTGGAGAAGATGGCCTAAGATGGATTTTTTTATAGACCTTTTCGGATACATTAAAGATGTACAATAAAACCGCTTCTGGGCGACTTGGGACTACAATCCCGGTGACCTCATGAATGGCCACTAGTATTTTGTTCCAAAAGGCCGACAAGCTCGGGCAGTACCACCAGATATGCGACATAGTGCCCCCCTGCGCTCCACAGCGCCAGCACGTATCAGGAATTTCGGGACACCATGCATGAAGAGATGCTGGGACCCTATACCATCTAGAAAGTATTTTATAGCTGGTTTCTTGCATCCTGGTGGCCACCACGGACCTATGGGTCAGACGGAAGTAACGTTCCCACTGATTCCCAGGGAACGTCTGAATAAGCTCTGCTTCCCATGCCGTACAGAAGCGGGGCGGATACGTCTCCGCCGCGTTCGTCATACATTTGTACACCTTTGAGATTGCATGGCATGTATCAGAGGACCCACCAGAAAGGTTTTCAAAAGGCGTTTGGGGCGAGTGGTGAGCCATGTCAGTGTCTTGGGAGGTTATGAAATGTTTGAGTTGGGCATATTCAAAATGGAACCGCAGTTTCAAGTTGCGGTTCTTTACAATCTCCCGGAGTGGAAGAAGGGATCCTCCCGGAGCTACCTGGTTTAATCTCAGAGGGTTTAGTTTCGTGCATCCCAGAAAATTGTTAGACGATGCTCCCGGTAAAAACTCCGGGTTGTCAGTTAATGGCATAAGGGGTCCTCACTCTGGATCATGAGGTTGCGTGATGATATAGAGTGTATCGTTCTCAATGTTTGTTTGGTACTATAGGACATCTCAATTTTATGTTTGGTGAGGAGGGGCTAGGTCCACGGCAAGGTCGATGTCGATAAAGGGCACAGGTCCTGTGCCAGGCAAACCCAGAGCTTAGACCTAGAGCACTGCAAAAGGTCCAAGACCCTTGCATAGGCGGCTGCCATATAATATCGCCTACAATCGGGCAGACCTATTCCTCCCGCGTTTTTGGTCCTGGTTAAGATGCTGCATCTCAAGCGAGCGCGCTTCTTTGACCAGACAAATTGGTTGAATATGCGTTGTATCTTGGCCCAATATGCTGCCGGGATATAAACCGGGACCGTCTGTACAAGGTACAGCAATCGCGGCAGGGCAGTCATCCTGAGAGCGCTGATCCTGCCAAACCACAAAAGAGTGCCTTTTTGCCATGAGGCTAAATCTCCCTCGAGTTTTGACAGAAAGGTTTGATAATTTAATTTAAAGAGCCTAGACAGGTCGGAGGGAATCTTTATGCCCAGGTATTCAATATTCAATGCTACCATGAGGTGGCCATTTAAAGGGAAAGTTTGGTTTTAGGGCGTTTACCATTGTGTGGGGCAGAGAGATATTCAGGGCTTCCGACTTGTCAAAATTGATTTTGAAGTTGGACCATTTGCTAAAGCGGTTTAGCTCCACTAGCAGGGACGGGAGGGATGTGAGAGGGTTACATAGATAAATAAGGAGATCATCGGCAAACGCGGCACATTTATGCTCCCGATTGGCGACCCGAATGCCCTGAATATCTGGGTTAGCCCTGATGGCCGATAACAAGTGTTCCATTACTAACACGTACAATAAGGGTGATAGGGGGCATCCTTGCCGGGTCCCATTACGGATGGGGAAGGGTCTCGACAGAGTGCCATTAATCTTAATGTATGCAGTCGGAGAATGATATAAGGCCATAATCTTGGAAGAGAAAACGGGTCCCAGGCCTATATGCTCCAGTGTCTGTGAAAGTGACTGCCATGAGACTCTGTCGAAAGCCTTCTCAGCATCCAAAAATAACAACATCAAAGAAAATTTTTTAGTGTGCGCGTGTTGGATTAGGTCTAAGGTCTTTATGGTATTGTCCCTAGCTTCTCTGCCCTGGACAAACCCGACCTGGTCTAGATGAATCAGGTCAGGGAGCAAAGGGCCCAGTCTATTTGCCAAAAGCTTGGCATAGATTTTTAAATCTACATTAAGGAGTGATATCGGTCTAAAGCTGCTACATACTGTGGGGTCCTTTCCAACCTTACGAATCAGAGAAATATGGGCAGTGGTTGAGTGGGGCGGGAAAGGGGCCGAGTCCGAGATTGAGTTGAAAGAGAGGAGCATTAAAGGTGCTAAATGTTCCGAGAAATATAAATTTATAGAATTTGGTGGGGAATCCGTCAGGTCCAGGACTCTTATTACCCGGTGTGTCACGGATCACCATCAACAGATCATTCAATAAAAATGGACTTTCCAGGTCCTCAATTGTGGAGCTACTAAGGCGCTTAACACTAGAACTACTGAGGTAGTCATTTTGACTACTTTGCACCATGTATTTCTATATAGGTGTCACGAGTCCAGTAGTTCTAGTGTTAAAGGGTGAGGGTATTGAGGGGCATTCGTCACTCGGCTCAGAGGGTTCGACAGGCAAATTATATAGCTTGGAATAGTAATCATGAACCGTGTGGGAGATGTCAGGGGTGGCATAGAGTAGTTCGTCACGTGAGTTTTTGATGCAAGGTGTAAGGGTGTGGGCTCTTCCCTCTCTCAACGCGTTGGCCAGCAATCTGCCTGGCTTATCTCCAAACTCATAAAACCTCCCTTTCCCTACCTGTATTAGGCGCTTATATGAGGAATCCAACAACTTTTTAACCTCCATCCTGGCCTGTAGAAGGGCCTGTAAGTTTGTGTCCGATAGGGCTCGTTTGTGGATGAGCTCCCGTTCAGAGACCCTACGAAGGGCTTTTACTATGTCTTGGGCCCGTTCTTTTTTGATTCGGGACCCATGTTTAATAAAAATACCCCGTATGACACATTTCAGTGCTTCCCACTTATAGGTGGGGGCTGTGTCATCAGTTAAGTGGTCTGCTACGAACCACGTGATAGAGGTCTGAACATCGGAAACACAGAGCTCATCCAGCAGCAGCGACTCATTCAGCCGCCACGAACCTCTGGGGGTCGGGAGGGAGGGGATCTCAATTGTACAATAGACCGGCGCATGGTCCGACCATAGTATGCTATCTATCCCAGTGTGTTGAATCCAGGGGAGAGCGTTATGTTGTAAAAGTATATAGTCTATGCGGCTGTATGAGTCTTGAGTATGGGAATAGAAACTATAATCCGTCGGACGGGTATTTCAGTCTCCAGGTGTCGAACAGTTGAATACGCAATAAAGCTTTTTTGATACGTTTGATAGTGGTGTAAGCAATGTTAGATTTCCCCCTGGAGTTGTCCAATGTGGGGTCGAGGGTGACATTGAGGTCGCCACAGAGAATTACTGTACCCTGTATCAGGGGGACCGCAGCGTCCACCAGGTGGGTGACGAAGCTGTCTTGCTTTTGGTTTGGGGCATATGCGTTAATAACTGTGAGTGTTTGATCCCCTACCTTCAGCGAGAGGATGATATACCGTCCAAGACTGTCAGTCGTGCATTTTAGGATTTGATGTGGGAGGGATTTATGGATGGCTATCGCCACCCCTTTAGATCGGGAATCCAGGTTGTCTGAGGATACCCATGTCTGATAATACTTATTTTTGAGAATGGGGGCATGTCCTTGTTTGAAGTGGGTCTCCTGGAAACACACCATGCTCACCTTCCGTTTATGGAAGTGGTACAGTATCTGTGTTAGTTTCTCCGGAACATTGAGGCCCCTGGCGTTAAAAGAAGCGATTGTCAGGTCCGCCATCTATAAGAGAGTGAGACATTAGAGATATATGAGAAAAGGGATTGAACACGATCAGCCCGGCTGCCAGGAGAGGGAGGAGGAAGAGGTTTGAAATAAGTAGAGTATAGCGGAGAAGAAAACAAAGAGAACATCAAAGCACAAAACTTTGTATAATAAACTAAGTCCGAACAAACATTCCTAGGGAACATATCCGCCTTTTCTAGGCAGGACAGAGGATCCCAACCTATTTGGGGAAAAAGGATGTCAGACATAATCAAGCAAAACTCTGGATATACTAAAAACATTAAAGATAACCATAAGCACCGGCAAAGGAATTAATGGCTGATGTATTACGGGCAATGAATAGATTTAAACGCAGCAGGTGAAAGTCACTTAGTTGTAAATAACTGTAAATAACTGTATGTAGAATAAGTCATAAAGGCGCACGCGGCCTCAGAGCCTCTCTATGTCGGGTATCGAGGGCGTCCTGCCCCACGGCCCCGTTCTCTCGGGGGCAGCCCCTATTGGGCCCAGAGGGTGGGGTTGGTCTTCTGGTAAAGGTGATTCTTTCCCTGGGGGCCCAGGGCTCGAGCAGAGTAGTCGGCCAGGCTGCAATAGAGATTGCAGGTAGGCCCAGGCTCTTGGTGAACGCCGGGAAGTCCTCCGAGGAGCGCAGGACCCGCCATTGAGAGTCCTTCTGCACCGATAATGAGAATGGGAATCCCCACCGGAACGGAAGTCCCTTTTCTTTTAAAACATCCAGAAGGGGCTTAAGAGTAGCACGTTGGGCTAGGGTGTGCCTGGAGAGATCTGGCATTATGCGGATGGCAGACCCATTGTATGACAAGTTCGGTATCTTCCTGGCTGCCTGCAGAATAGCCTCCTTTGCAGCAATGAAATGCACCCTGCACACCACATCCCTTGGGCGGGGGTCTTCCGGATCTGGGGGACGCAGAGCCCTGTTAGCTCTATCGAGCTCTAGAGGTGTACCCGGCGGTTTCCTTAACAAATTATTAAAAATGGAACGGAGGACGACGGGGATGTCAGGAGCAGCTATTGATTCAGGAAGGCCTCTGATTTGTAAATTGTTCCTTCTATTTCTGTTCTCCTGATCATCAACACGTTGAAGGGCAAATAACTGCTTTGACTGATTTTGTACTGTCTCTTGAATAGATTGAATAGAGAATTGCTGCTCAGTAAGGGTATCAACCCTATGGGTGAGTGTGGAAAGATCAGATCGCAGTCGGATAAATTCTTGCTTACATTCCGCCACCACTTGATTAGCCAGTGCTGCAATGTCATTCTTGGTGGGGATCGCTTGTAGCAGTGATCGCAAATCTGCCAAAGACGCCGGGTGATCTTCACTTGTCGAGGTGGCGGCGTGAGGCATATTGGAGTATGCACAGAAAGAGTCCTGTATAGCTGGACCATATATCATTTGCTGTGTACTTTGGGGATTGTTTATCCCACTCCATGACGGTGGCACGGCCACAAGACGAAGTGGGGCTGCCCCTAACACCATGGGCCCTCTGTTCATGGGCATCAATGCACCCCCCTCCAGAACCCCATCTGTACCCACCAGGCTGTCAGCCCAGGAGGATCCTGTGCACCAACTATCTGGGGAGGTGGGGGGTACTTCCATCTGGGGCATCCCCCAGAACTCAGTGGCTGTCCCCCTGGACTCATGCGGTCCCCCTTCATTCTCAGGTCCCCGTAAGGGTTCTGTGTCCCCTGGTAAGGAAGTGTGGCTTGTGTTGCTGGTACCACTACTGATATGGGCCCTTGTCAGTAGGTCCCCCCTCCAACCCTGCACCTGAGGCCTGTAGCCAGGCAGTCTTTTAGGAGTAGCTGCTGCTCCCTCCTCTCCTTTATCCACGATTCCTGCATACTGGGCTGGCAGCGTCTGGACTTCAGCCGCTCTGCGTGGCGCCTGCTTCTTCTGTGCCTGGGGCTGGAGCGGTGAGTCATCACCTAAGCCTAATCCCGTGTGTAATTCACGGTCGCACGCCGAGATCTCCCTGACCCCGCTGACACAAGTTGCGGGTGGGTTGTGGGGACTCACCGCTCCCATCAGCGACACAGCAGAGCGTGTGGCAGGCGAGGTCGTGGCTGCGAGTGCCCCGTCTTCCAGCATCGGACTCTCAGGCTGCGTTTCAGGTAGACGGGCGCCATCTTGGAATGGCGCCTTTAGCTTCACCGCTTCTCCCGCCGCGGGGCTTTGTATTTTTCTCACTGCCGCTGTGGGTCTCCCGGTGGGTCCCCTCGCATCACGGGGGGTCTCAGCTGCTTCGCCCCTCTTTTGGGTCTCCGGCATTGCTGTGTCCTCAGTTATCCGGACAGGCCCAGGGACAGGATCCAGTTCAAACTCTGCAGGCCGCAATTCCTGCCCCGGCTGCAAAGTTGCCCCAGACTCCCTGGAGCGGGTGAAGTAAGCTCCAATATTATTCAGGGGTGCAGGGGGCTGTCCTGGGGTACAGGGCTTGCTCTTTTTGGCAGAGGATTTGCCCATTTTATATATAATAGCCGGCGTTATGGGGGATTGTATGAAGGAGCTCCAGAGAAGCACGTCTTTACTCAGCCATGTCCAGCTCCGCCCCCCCTTACACTATGTTTTCATCAGAGCCTCTGATGGTAATGGTAGATTTAGCTGGAGGTAGAAACTAGGTGCTACTCAAGGAGACTCTGTGCTGCCACAGCTGACCCCAAGTGTATGGACACTGACAGTCTCTGATAAGGCAGGTCCAGTCGGGAAGGCTGTTGCGGCAGGTTCAGCCAGTGTGGAGTGATGCAGCAGCTGCTGATACAGCAGGCTTTGCCGATTATGGTACAATGCAGCAGGGGCCAGTATGGCAGGCTTGTCCAATATGGTACATTGCAACAGTGGCCGGTACAGCAGGCCTGACTGATATGGTATAATGCAGCAGTAGCCAATACAGTAGGCTTGGCCAATATGGTATGACAGGTGTAAGTAACACAGCAGCAGTATATAGGTAAGGGACCTGAACAACTAGCAACAGGTCTCTAGGAATAGACCGGGTTGTCTAGGCACCTTCCAAAGTGGGACAGTGCCTTAAATACCTGGTGCCTGTTGGCCATAGGCTGAGAGGCATTTCCGCGTTAGGGTGCTCTGGCCCTTTAAAAAAAGATGCTCACGCCCTAAGAGTGCTCCCAGGAGGCCTGTGTGGCGTGCACACGCCCAGGGAGTTGGTAGCTGGAACCAGGGACAAAGCAGCCACTGCTGAGTGGCCTGGAGGGTTGAAATAAGGGAATCTAGACTAAGTCCTTTTGATATATGATGTCTATATGCTCCTCCAAACTTATAGGCTGCCTCTTAGGAGACGCTTTATCTCCTGGGAGTACAACTTCAACACCTCCTCAATGTATATGCTTTCTATGGAGCATCATATTGGAGACTACAGGAGACTTTATTCATACTTGCATCTAGATTGCACCTCACCCTAAGATTATGAAGTATGAAAAGATCAAAGTCTGACTTCCTACTTATGGGTGAACTTCTAACAGTCATGGCTCGACTCCACGGCTCATCCGGTGATCTCTGGTTGTGTGGTTGGTCTCCCTCTCTGTTGGACCACTGCATGTTTTCATACATCCATTTTTTTTTCACCCAAATCTCAGTCCCTCACAGACTACCCTACTATATTCCTACACCATGTTTTCCTAAACTTTTGCTCCCTCATGTGAACCTGTTTCAGCTTAGTTTCCGGAGTATTTTTCTAGCATTTCTTCATTGTGAACATACATATATGGAGGTATCATCTTTGCATTAGTGATTGGTTGTAGGGGTCATTCGAAGATGCTGTGATCTCAAATATGGATAATTTACATGAATAAGATATTTAGCGCATGTTTCAGTCCATACACAGAGAGAGACTAGAACATCTACACCTCACCTCTCATCATATGTTTCACATTATTTTGAATAATTGTATTACATGGGATTATTAATGTTACACCTGCTCATCTTTTTTCCATTCAGGTCCCTACAATATCGGATTCTCTCAGTGGAGATCTTCTATATAAGAGAATTTTCCAGGTTGACCTGTCAAGGATGGATAGGGACAGGGACAAGATGGCGGAGAGGATATTACATCTCACCCTAGAGATCCTCTTCCGGCTTACTGGAGAGGTGAGAAATTCTAATGACGTCACATTACATCATTCTTATCTATGGGAATAACAGATGGGCATAACTGGAGAGGTGAGGACTCTGGAAATGTCTGTAGTGAGATTTATTATTGTGTCTCTCCATAACCAGGATTACACAGTAGTGAAGAAGACCTCCAATGAGGCTCTTGTGTCCGAGGGATGGGGACAACCCTTGCGTCTAATCACGAGACCTCCACCTCACCCCCTTATACATGAAGACATCAATGACCAGAAGATCCTAGAGCTCATCTACAAGATGATTGAACTGCTGACTGGAGAGGTGACACTGCTGGGAATACTGGGACATTATACAGTAATGCTATGAAGGGATCAGGGGTATGATGGTATCATTGTATGTGTCAGGTTGCTATAAGGTGTCAGGATGTCGCCATCTATTTCTCCATGGAGGAGTGGGAGTATTTAGGAGAACACAAAGATCTGTACAAGGACGTCATGATGGAGGATCCCCAGCCCCTCATATCACCAGGTAATAGACAGGACTAAATATACATGGCCTATAAATATCTCTATGTAAAGAATGAATTTATCCCCTGTATGTGTTTCTTCCAGTTCTATCCAGTGAAAGGACAACACCAGAGAGATGTCCCCATCATCTTCTTCTACACTACTGTTCAGAAGAAAATCTCAGTGTTCCTCAGGATCATCAGGTAGATGGACGGAAGGCGTCATGTAATTTTCCCTATGATGTGTAGTCAGATGTGAAGTAGAGATGAGCAAATTCTAACGATGAGCGATTTGCTTCATGCTTATCCCCTAACATGGTGTCCGATATTTCACACATTGCAGAAGATTGGATCAGCCGGAGAAGGATGAAGTTGAGCAGCAGGCTTCCCAATAATATTTTACAACAGTCACAACCAACCAGCATACCTAATCAGGAGGGAGACACTGGCAATAAGAATGTGGGAGCAGAGGATGATATGGATTCAGGTCAATGATGTTAACTCTGGCAGTGACACCATCAGTTTAATTCAGAGTTTTGCACCTTCATCCTCTTTTCCCCTCCAGGTCCAGGCTCTGCTTTCATTGTTTATAAAATACATGCTCATGTTTGACCTTGACCAAAGACCAAGCAGGTGAATTCTGCCTGGCAGGTAATTTCAATCCTTCTCTTGGACATACGGGAACAACAGAATGGTTTGCCTGATCAGAAATAATGGATAATTTTTGGACAGTTAGTTTAATTTTTAAAAGCATAAAAAGTCTATCAGTGTAGTTTGTTATTAAACAGACTTTTTTGTATCCACTTACTCATAGCTATGTATGAGTTCACTTTGACTTTACTAAAGCAATATTTGCATTAAAAAACCTGAAAGGAATTGTATACAGTCTAGGAGACCTAAAAGTGTCATAAACATTTTTCAGGGTAGTTGGAAGCTTTAGAGTACTTTTGACCTTCGCCAAATGGATTCCGTGAAAGTGTAATTTTGTGGGAAAATTTGGTGAAGCTGATAAATTCTAATTTCAAAAGATTCGCTCATCTCTACTATGAAAGGCTTGTGTTCAGTCTTATTTTATACTTGTGTAATGATAATAGTGGAGATGGCAGGATTAGAGCTGATCATAAATGTGACTTCTCCATCTGTCTGTGACTTTTACAATATTTGTTTCAGGGTGAAGATCTGACCCATATTAATACTACAGAGACATATGTGAGGGGTGATGAGTGGTGTAAAGAGGAGATTCCTACGGATAACTACCCAGGTGAGTAAGAACATGGATCCGTGAAAAATATATAAAACACTAGTGGTTTTAGTGTGCATAATCATGTTCTAATTTGATATATATTAGAGGCAATAAATTAAAAGGTCAGATCTCAAAGGTCACCACAATCTTGTTGAAGTCAAACACTTTTGATATGAAAACGAATTACAAATGTATAAGTTCATAACCAGAGAAATCATTAACCTTAACCATCCCTATCAGAGCCTTCAGGGGTTCGTAATAGAGCCCAGGAGAAAAAACGGGAAGAATCTAAAACCATATCTCTGCCAATAGATATCAAACTAGACTCCTATATTAATCTAGAAGCTACCTAATGAGCAAGTTTATAGCAGCTGCTACAAAAGCATTAGCCCAGGGAGATGATGAACATGGAAAATATAGCCATTGAAGATTTATGGATCAGCTCATTCCATAGATTAAAAATTGAAATGCAAATTTACAGCGCAGTCAAAACTTTACTTTAGAACACAACAAGCATTCATTCATGAAGATACCCTTGCTATGTTAGAACTGTTAATTTTAAAGGATGCAAAATAAAGGTTTTCAATTTTTAACACATGGATTGAACAGGTTAATAAATCTTCAATGGTTGGATGTTCAAATGTTGCGCATGGCAAGGTACCACACTGTACTTTAAGGAGTTAAGCAAATGAAATGGTGAGGTGGCATTACTTTCCATTATGAACATGGAAAATAACGAAAAGGACTAGCAAATGTCAAAACAGAACATAAGCTATTTCAAATTCCGTGAATAGTCTTATTTCCTAAGCTCTTTATGTAGTGTAACAGATAAGGACAACCAATTTGGACAGTTCTTGATCTTTCATCATATCCTGTGGTACAACTATTCTTGTAGAGTGGGGTAATTTATCTCATAAATATGGTACAAAATTCCCCGGCTCTCTGAGGCCTACTTATTAAAGGATTTTTGCTTATATATAATTTGAGAATTTTCCTGCAAACATGCTTTATCACTGCCAAAATCAGGCACCCACTATACAACTAAAGCAGGAGATTATCACTACAAGACAACTATCCTTGTGCCTCCTAGTCCAACCACGCCACCAGCACTGATTGTTGACATATTCCCATTAAATTTCCCTAACCTTTAGTTCAAGATTGTTTGGATTGTAACTTTTGGAGGCTCTGAACGAGGCTCCATTATTGGAGAATCGATTTGTGGGACCCGTACACCATGGATTACTTCGGAGCTTCTTGGATTTCTTAAAAATAATAAATTGGTGACAGATGAATAGTGTGGGGGAGTCTTTATTCAGATTAACATTTTTTTTTTCCCTGTGTGTGTGGTTTTTTTACTTTACTCTTACTGGGTTACACTTAATGAGGGTGTCTGTTAGTTCCTTCTCCATTACTAAACCCTGGGCTTGATGCCAGCCGACCTCAACCCCAAAACATATTACCCTGATTGCCACTGCACCAGGGCAATCGGGAAGAGCTGGGGTGAAACGCCAGAATTGACACAACTAATGGATTCATCAATTCTGGGGTGGCTGCAAGCTGTTATTTTTAGGTTGGAAAGGCCAAATAACCATAGACCTTCCCAGCCTGATAATATCAGCCCGCAGCTGTCTGCTTTACCTTGCCTGCTTATCAGAAACAGGTGGTGACCCCACATCGTTTTTTTTTTATTTATTTATATTAGTTAAGGCTAAAAACACATTTTAATGCCACATAAAAGGCACTAAAGGGTGCAAGTATATAAACCCTGGTCTAGTCTAAGCTCTCCCTTTTACATCAACGCTCCCTGAACTACTTCTAAAGGACAGTGGGCCAAGAAGCAATCCCCCTGGTCTTATAAAACCCCGATGACACGATGCCGCCAGCCAATCATAGTAATTCCAGTAGCCAACAAGAACACGGAATTACCGAGTATGGCAGGCAATCCTTGCATGTTGATAGGCTGTCTAATAGCCGAGAAATATGTGGCTCAGAGACTCAAGCTCTTTCGCTCGAGCACCCATGATACCCAATTGAGTAACTTGCAAACCTGAACACCCTGATGCTCGAATGAGTATCGAGCAGTAGTGAGTACGCTCACTCCTCACTAATTATTACATGTTTTTTTCTGTAGCTGTAAACCACAATAATGATAGTGCCAAAACCTATGATGGACACTTGGAATGTATGGACTGCATTGCAACAGAATTGGACACTGGCAATTTACTGAAGGACTGTATTAATTTATTAGCATTTGGTGATGCAATAGGAGAGAATGTCAACAATGATGTCCAGAATATGTTCAAAACTAAAAGCAATGAAATATGGAAAACATATCACTTCTCCCATGATGATGCCAACACAACAAATTAGAAAATGCAGTTGTGGTGCCGAACAGAGGCGGGAAAGTTTGGAAATGGAATTGAAAATGTTTGCCTCTGCGGCATTGAAAGCCGTTGAGAAAGCAATTTCTTGCCTAACAGAAAAGGTGGAAGATGAATTTCAAAAGAAACTTTAATCCGTCAACCAGGTAGTAGGTGATGCTGTCCAGAATGCACTTTCTGCTTTGAGATCAGTAGTTCCAGAAGCTGTAGAAAGTGTTAATTCGATCATCACCATTAAGTGACACAAACCTCAAGACTCCATGTCTGTAACTGAACTAGGCAACAGAACTGCGAGGTTTAAGAAAAGTATAAATGTAAATCACAATGCAACCCCAGAAGATGGGTACGTCTACCCTTGCTGTGGAGCTCCCTATTAGAAACTTTTCACTTCTTCGATTAATTTCTGCTAAAATTAATAATCTACAAGAATTGGCACAGAATGAGCCACACTGCTTTGCACAGTTGTAGTTTCAAGAGCTGGTTCCCTTCCATTTCTACAAGAACTGAACACATAATGTCAACTACGATGGCTCAAGAGGTAAACGGGCATTGCCTGAAACTTTACAAAATAGGATACTTATGTAATAGCAGAAATAGCAGAAACATTTTACAATCACTAAAGAGATTGCTAAAAGAATTAAGGACACATTGAATGCTCTTCCTGTTTGTAAGCTCCCTGTTTTGATGTGGCTCCCTTGACCAGCATCCTCTTCCATAGTCCCAACCAAGGGGTCCCTGTGTAAGTCCAGATCTCTGTACAGGGGTTAAAGGGTGAACGCCGGGGTCACATATAGGATTTAGTAGTTGGAGTGTTTACCGCTAATCCTATCTTTGCCCTATTAATAGCTACCAGGGTACCACTAAAAGTGCCACCATAACACCTTGGATGTAGAGGGAGCTTTGCATGTTTTTCATCCATGTAATACTTATGTGGCCACTGAACCAGGGTGTTGTGAATAGATTTGCTCATGTTACTAAATACCTATTACTTTTGGGGACATTTTTTGCCACTGACTTATGAGCTTTAGAAGTCTTGCCCCTATCTTAGCATCATTGTTGTTTGGTTTGTTATTGGCGTTTTGGAGAAATCCTCTACATTTTCCTCTCTTTATATTCAGAGACTTTTTTTCCTTTTGCTATTTATTCTTTTGGGTCTGATAATCCAAAAAGACTTTCTTTTTGGGGGGTTTCTCTTCTGGAAACCTTTTCTCTTTATCTGATGCTTTGTCCAAAATTTTAGCAAGTTCAAAACCATACACCTAACCTCCTGAAAATCCAACCCAGCATGACTCCTTTTTGATGGAATATTCCCCAGTGAATATTCCTTCACCCAGAGGGGTCTTCTTGAGGTATTTGTTAGAACTCCCTCCAGAGGCATCACAAGAAAGGCAGCGATGGATTTCAGAACAGTATTGGACTCAATGATTCTGTCATCAAAGGTCTTCAAATAAATTTCTAATTTGTTCGTTCTTTGTTTATATGGATTAAGAACTGTAGTAGCCCAAAACGAGGCCTACCAGAATTTCTTCAGAAGACAATATATATTCCTCTCTATATGGTTCTTGATCAATCAGGTATTAAACGAAATAGATTTCTCCTTTACATATTTGCCACAATGATATCCATCTATGGAATTTGTTGTTTCACATGACAGCTGCGGTCATAGAATCAACAACCGATCAACTGCTGATCATCAATATTCTTTTTTTTAAATCAGATTCATTTTTATTAACCAGCATAGTTACACAACACAAATAATATTTTTTTTTTCACCGCAAGAACAGTACAGAGAAATGAAAAAAAAAAACACAACAAATATTCAGTCACAAGAGCAGCACTTAAGTTATACAGTAAACAGTGCACCTGCAGTCCATACCCAACATCAGTATAGGTCAAATATTCTATTTCAATATGCCATCCATGACACAAAATACTCCACCTCATTTTCCGCAACCATATACATTTCAGATATGTGTAATTCCACCCCGTTTTGGTGATCCATTAACCAGTTATGAAAAGAAGGACCTGGTCTCCCTTAATATCTTGCAGCAGCGCCGAGAAAGGAAGGCCCGGATTGTGCAACCACGCGGCCCCAGATCTCATAGAATTTCTTCACTGCATGTCTTTTGAGGTATATCACCCTCTCCAACCTAAGTATAGCGTTAACTCTCTCCCTGAGGTCCCAAATGGCCGGAGAAGACTGATCCAGACAGTGTTAAGCCAACAATTTCCTGGCCTTATATAAAAGTCGTGTAATACCAAACATCACCGGCGAACTTAAATCCGACCCCTCCTCCAGGAGACCCAGGTTACATGTAACTTGTCTTGGCTGTAATCATATCAGGGCTAATACTCTCGTCCAATATTCTTCTATATTCCTACATGACCACATCATATGCAGCAGGTTAGTATTCTCCCACCAACACATAGGCCAAATGTCATCCGTCCAGATCCCTATCATATACAATAGACTGTGTGTCCTGTACACCCTATGCAGCAAAAATAGCTGCGACAGTTGATCATCATTATTTGATCAGAGTGGGCCCTGCTCTGATGAAATAGTAAAGACAGCAACCAGTCAGTGGACGCCAATTATGTCACATGAGCATAACATCCAATGTCATGCGAGCAGAAGAAGAGCATAGTCATGGAAGAAGTGATTACTATACGTTCTCTGCAATTGTAAAGGCAAACAGTTGCATATAACAAATGGTCCAATATGTTTTATGATCAGTTTTATGAAAAGTGGGTTATATGTGGTCTCCAGTCTCTTCATACATAACCCACTTTTTACAGAAAACATCAGGAGAAGCCTACTACTGGACAAACTATATACTATTAGCAGCCTGTATGAGAAAAATGATGCAATTTATGTTTGTTTTTCCAGGATCTTGTACACAAAATGGATTTATTATCATGGTAAAACCCCTTTAAGAGCAACTCCATGATGACAGAAAATACCAACATCATGAAGCGTTGTGAAGATATAACTATGTCTATAGTTTTACATGGAGGTGTTAGCATCATTTATTGGGTTAACCCCTTCACGACCGCGGGCAGTAAAATTACGTCCTATTTTAACGTGACTTAACGACCAGGGACGTAATTTTACTGCCTAAAGTTCATTTGATTGCCGTGGCCATAGCAACGGCTTTCAAATGATGTCCCCTGCTGTTTCTTACAGCAGGGGACCTTTGCTTGACCCCAGGGGGGGTGGCATCGCCACCCCCCATAGGCGATCGATGTGATTGGCTGTTCAAATCTGAACTGCCAACCACATCGTTCGCACTAATTTCGGCAAAAATAATGCCCGAATTAGTGCGAGACTGTGAGATCCAGCTATGAGATGCCGTAGCAGCTACAGCAGATCATAGGTGGATCTCAAACATGTCACCCCCAGCCCCTGCAGCACTGATTGGAGCGATCGTGCTATGACGCGCAATCGCTCCAATCAGTGTGCAGAAGGGCGGTCTGATCTGCGGGTGGCCGCCCTCCCCAGGCCTGTCCTGGTCTGGGGACCCTCCCCCAACATGTCTGCAGCATGGAGTGGCTGGTACTTTTGGTACCACGCCACCGCTGCTGCCGCCGCAGACGCCGCCTCTGCGCCTGCTCCAATGGTAAGTATTGCGCTCCGGCGATGGCCCCTGCGCGCTCCCGTGAAGGCCGCTGCGCGCTCCCGTGAAGGCCCCTGCCCGTGCCCCCCCGATCTGCCCCCCTACACCCCGATCTACCCCCCAGCATCCCGATTTTCTCCCCCTGCGATCTGCCTGCCTCCTCTGTCATCTCTATTCTGCTTCCAAAGTTCCTTCCTTCTGCCTTTGCTTCTCCGCCCCCTCTGCTCTCCCTCTGCCCCCCCATCTGCCCCCCCCTCTCCCCATCCCACCCCCATCCCCCTCTGCCCCCCCCCCCCCCCCCCGACGTCCTCTTACCTGCCTTCACGGGTCGTCCGAGGTCTTCACTGGCCCGATCACATCTGCCTCCATCGCTGGGTCCTTCTGCTGATCTGTCCAACGTCCTGCCTGCTGCTGGTGTAAAGCTGTCTATCTCACTGCTTTTTTGTTCCTCTGCAGCTCTTCTGGTCAGTGATCCTCTTGGTACTGTGAGTATAACTTTTTTTTTTTTTCTTGTATCCTGTCCATTTTTACACCTCATCCGTCTGTGCGTCCCGCCAAGCGCTGATCAGGGATGTAGATAACGGATCTGCATCCGTGGTCAGTTTTTGGCGTGACTTTTTTCTGTATTCGCGACGCTTTTTGTATCGCATCCGTCCGTGCGTCCCGCCAAGCGCTGATCAGGGATGCACATAACGGATCGGCATCCCTGCTCAATTTTTGGCGTGACTTTTTTCCGTATTCGCGACGCTTTTTGTATCGCGTCCGTCCGTGTGTCCCGCCAAGCGCTGATCAGGGATGCACATAACGGATCGGCATCCCTGCTCAATTTTTGGCGTGACTTTTTTCCGTATTTGCGATGCTTTTTGTATCGCGTCCGTCCGTGCGTCCAGCCGAGCGCTGATCAGGGATGCAGATAACGGATCTGCATCCGTGGTCAGTTTTTGGCGTGACTTTTTTCCGTATTCGCGACGCTTTTTGTATGGCATCCGTCTGTGCGTCTCGCCGAGCGCTGATCAGGGATGCACATAACGGATCGGCATCCCTGCTCAATTTTTGGCGTGACTTTTTTCCGTATTCGCGACGCTTTTTGTATCGCGTCCGTCCGTGCGTCCCGCCAAGCGCTGATCAGGGATGCACATAACGGATCTGCATCCCTGCTCAATTTTTGGCCTGACTTTTTTTTTTTCCCGTATCCCCAACGCTTTTTGTATCTCATCCGACCGTGCGTCCTGCAGCGGCCGATCAGTGCACCGCGTCTGTGCGTTTGAAAAGTTAAATGGCGTTCCTTCTCTTCTGAGCCCCGCCGTGCGCCCAAACAATTACTTTCCACCACATATGAGGTATCTGCGTACTCAGGAAAAATTGCACAATATGTTTTATGGTACATTTTTTCCTGATACCGTTGTAAAAAAAAAAAAGCTACCTGGTTGATACAAAAATTTTGTGGTTAAAAAAAAAAATAATTTTCACGGTTCAACGTTATCAACTTCTGTGGAGCCCCTGAGGGTACAAGGGGCTCACCAAACATCTAGATAAATTCCTTGAGGGGTCTAGTTCCGAAATGGGGTAATTTGTGGGGGAGCTCCACTGTTTAGGCACCATAGGGGGTCTCCAAACGTGACATGGCGTCCGCTAATGATTCCAACCAATTTTGCTGTCAAATGGCGCTCCTTCTCTTCTGAGCCCCGCCATGCGCCCAAACAATTACTTTCCACCACATATGAGGTATCTGCGTACTCAGGAGAAATTGCACAATACGTTTTTATGGTGCATTTTTTCCTGATACCCTTGTGAAAAAAAAGCTACCTGGTTCAAGTAACAGTTTTGTAATGAAAAAAAAAAAATTGTATTCATGGCTCAACATTATCAACTTCTGTGGTGCCCCTTGGGGCTCGCTAAACATCTAGATAAACTCCTTGAGGGGTCTAGTTTCCAAAATGGGGTCACTTGTGGGGGAGCTCCACTGTTTAGGCACCATAGGGGGTCTCCAAAACGTGACATGGCGTCCGCTAATGATTCCAACCAATTTTGCTGTCAAATGGCGCTCCTTCTCTTCTGAGCCCCGCCATGCGCCCAAACAATTACTTTCCACCACATATGAGGTATCTGCGTACTCAGGAAAAAATGCACTATAAATTTTATGGTGAATTTTTTGCTGATACCCTTGTGAAAAAAAAAGCTACCTAGTTGAAGCAACAGTTTTGTGGTAAAAAAAATTTTTTTTCTTTTCACAGCTCAACGTTCTAAACTTCTGTGAAGCCCCCAGGTGTTCAAAGTGCTCACCAAACATCTAGAAAAAATATTTGAGGGCTCTAGTTTCCAAAATGGGGTCACTTGTGGGGGAGCTCCATTGTTTAGGCACCTCAGGGGGGTCTTCAAACCCGACATGGCATCCGCTAATGAGTGCAGCTAATTTTGCACTCAAAAATTCAAATGGCGCTCCTTGCCTTCCGAGCACTGCCGTGTGTCCAAACATTTGATTTCCACCACATATGAGGTATCTGCGTACTCAGGAGAAAATGCACAATACATTTTATGGTGCATTTTTTCCTGATACCCTTGTGGAAAAAAAAGCTACCTAGTTGAAGCAACCGTTTTGTGGTAAAAAAAAAATTTTTTTCTTTTCACGGCTCAACGTTATAAACTTCTGTGAAGCCCCCAGGTGTTCAAAGTGCTCACCAAACATCTAGAAAAATTATTTGAGGGTTCTAGTTTCCAAAATGGGGTCACTTGTGGGGGAGCTCCATTGTTTAGGCACCTCAGGGGGTCTTCAAACCCGACATTGCGTCCGCTAATGAGTGCAGCTAATTTTGCGTTCAAAAATTCAAATGGCGCGCCTTCTCTTCCGAGCTCCGCTGTGCGCCCAAACAATTGATTTTTACCACATATGGGGTATCAGCGTACTCAGGAGAAAATGCACAATAAATTGTATGGTGTACTTTTCTCTTTTCTCCCTTGTGAAAATGAAAATTTTATGGCTAAAGTAACATTTTTGTGTTAAAAAGTAAAATTTTCATTTTTTCCTTCCACATTGCTTTGGCTCCTGTGAAGCACCTAAAGGGTTAATAAACTTTTTGGATGTGGTTTTGAGCAGAGTGAGGGGTGCAGTTTTTAGAATGGGGTCACTTTTGGGTATTTTCTGTTACCTCGGCCTCTCAAAGTCACTTCAAATGTGATGTGGTCCCTAAAAAAAATTATTTTCTAAATTTTGTTGAAAAAATGAGAAATTGCTGATGACCTTTGACCCCTTCTAACTTCCTAACGAAAAAAAAATTTGTTTCGAAAATTGCGCTGATGGAAAGTAGACAAGTGGGAAAGTTTATTTAGTAACTATTTTGTGTGACATATCTCCAGATTTATGGGCATAAATTTTCAAAGTTTGAAAATTGCGAAATTTTCAAAATTTTTGCAAAATTTCCTAAATTTTCACAAATAAACGCAAAAATTATCGGTTTAAATTTACCACTGACATGAAGTACAATATGTCACGAAAAAACAGTCTCAGGATCGCCAGGATCTGTTGAAGCGTTCCAGAGTTATAACCTGTCAAAGTGACACTGGTCAGAATTGCAAAAAATGGCCCGGTCATTAGGGTGTTTTAGTGGCCGGGGGTGAAGGGGTTAATCTCCACCACAATGCTTATTCTAATTTATCCTAATATTTGCTAAGAGACTCCTAACAGTTTTATTTTTAATAGGTGACTATATCAGGAGCTCAGAAGGTCACATGATGGCTTTAGATTTTAAAGTGGAAGATCATAGTTTCACACAAGATACTTATGAAGAACATGCTATTAACCCAGCTATACCCTCAGCCTTTGACAGCAGAGATCTATCATCTGAACCTATTCAACATGTCCTATCTTCTGATTCATCACAGACTGTTAAACAAAATAAAAATAGAGTTCACACAGGGAAGAAGCAATATTTATGTTCAGAATGTGGGAAATGTTTTAACCAGAAAAGTCATCTTGTTACACATCAAAAAATTCACACAGGGGAGAAGCCATTTTTATGCCCAGAATGTGGGAAATGTTTTGTAGGAAAATCACAACTTGCTCAGCATTGGAAAACTCACACGGGAGAGAAACCATTTTCATGCTCAGAATGTGGAAGAAGTTTTACAGTTAAAGCAAATCTTGCTAGACATGAAAGAATTCACACAGGGGAGAAGCCATTTTCATGTTTGCAATGTGGAAGATGTTTTACAATAAAAGCAAGTCTTGTTAAGCATCAAATAATTCATACAGAGGTGAAGCCATTTTCATGTTCTGAATGTGGGAAATGTTTTAAACAGAAATCAGAACTTGTTACACATCAGAGAATTCACACAGGGGAGAAGCCATATTCTTGTTCTGAATGTGAGAAAAGTTATAGTGTTAAGTTAAATCTTGTTAAACATAAGCAAATTCACAAAGTAGAAAAGCCATTTTTATGTTCAGAATGTGGGAAAGGTTTTACATGTAAAGCAAATCTTGTTACACATCAAATAATTCATACAGGGGAGAAACCATTTTCATGTTCAGAATGTGGAAGATGTTTTACAGTAAAATCAAATCTTATTACACATCAGAGAATTCACACAGGGCAGAAGCCATTTTCATGTTCAGACTGTGGAAAATATTATAGATTTAAGCCAAATCTTATTACACATCAGAGAATTCACACTGGGGAGAAGCCATATTCATGTTCGGAATGTGGGAAAAGTTTTAGATATAAATCAAATCTTGTTACACACCAGAAAATTCACACTGGACAGAAAACATTTTCATGTCCGGAATGTGGGAAATGTTTTACCCATAAATCATACCTTGTTACACATCGGGGAACTCACACAGGGGAGAAGCCGTATTCATGTTCAGAATGTGGGAAATGTTTTACTCGGACATCCAGTCTTATTGACCACCAAAAAACTCACAGAGGAGAGAAACCATATTCATGTTCAGAATGTGGGAAATGTTTTGTCCACAAAAAATATCTTCTTAAACATCACAAGACTCACAAAGGGATATAACCATTCTCTTTTGTCCTTTGAGTATGTTTCACTAGTAAGTAGTACAAGAAAACAATTCGCAATTACAGTCAAGGTTACATATCATAAACTATAAAGCCACTTAAATTACTACATGATGATCAAGAAATGTATTTCATTAAATGTCTGTATTCAAAGAATCTAATACAATCTAGGTAACACGTGCATAGGATATTTCATATTAATATTCATAACTGCACCTCAGTAATTGTTACCAATTTGTAAATAAATGTTTTAAAATTGAAATGCTATAGTTTAAATGATCTTTTTTTCATTTATTATGCTTCTTGAAACAATAGTAGTTGAGGCACGGCTTGTAAACCCTTTTTGTACAAGTAGCATGAGGAAATTTACATAATGGATTCCAGACTTTGTAGAATTTGTCATGTCCTTGTTTTAGAAAATGAATGATTATTTAATAGGGGGAAATAATAGTATTAACCATATTTTGAGACTGAGCCAGGTTAAAAAGCATTCTATTTATCTCATTGCTATAGTTCATTGTTAGAAAATATTGCCCCATGAAAGCTTTTCCACAGAAAGAACAGTAAAAACATTATTATGCTGTTGTTTGTTTTTATATTTCAATACTTGTGCTGCTAACATAGAGATATAATTCAAACTTGTTAGGTTTGAGAACACTTTCAGAAAAAATTGAATGTCTTAAGGGTTATTCCATTTCCTGCTGGTATGTGCTAACTTGTCTATATGTAGAACCACGACCATTCACAAGAATATGCAAGGCCAAACTTTATCGCCGTTGTCCCTGCACTGCCCCGCTTCCCCCTCCTGGCAGGAATGCAGACGCACTCACCAACGCGAACACTCATGTGTTCATCATGTTCCGGCTTACCACGCAGCTCCCAGGGTCTGCCAATTTCACACAGGTTTCCAGGCAACTTGTTTAGGACACGTGAGCGCTCCCCGCTCCTTAAACAGACAGCATGTGCACACTGGAAGTGTCCCCAGCCTATCACAGGGAGGTACTGGCTATTTAGGGCACCCACCCCTGTAGGGAGTTGTGTCAACATCTTCAGTTCCTAGTTCGTTTCTGTGCCTACTAGTAACATTGTCTGGCACCTGTGTATCTCAACCTGTACTTTGAACGCAACTCTGTATTGCTGTGTAACCGACCCAGTACCTTTGTGATCCTGCACCCATACTCCTGTGTACCTGAACCCTTGTGACCCAAAACCCATCATGTGACTAGAACCTGTCCTGCCAGCCCGTTTCTACTATCTGTCAGAGTTTCTGAATGCATCCTGCCTGTCCGTGTACCTGAACCCGACCTGCCTGCCTCCAGTACCTGCCCGTCCAGCCTGTCTTCTGTACATATTCCATCCAGTCAGCCTCCAGTATCCGCTCTTTCCTGCCAGTCCGCTGTGCCTGAGCCACTAACCTTTAGGTCAGCTTTTGCAGTATCTGGGACAGCCCTGGAGTGGTACCTGGTGTTTACTGGCATCCCAGCCCATCCTCGCCATCAGAGGCTCTTGTGAAAAATTGTGAAAACCTGATAGGCCCTTAATCACGCCCCTCCACTGTAAGCCTGATTTCTAGGTACAGTGGGTCCACGCCCACTAATGTGACAGTTTGCTTAGGCCATGGACCCTGCTGACTCCAATCCCCCTTCGCTCTCAAGGATTTTTCAGATGACCCGCCAATGGGAGCAGCAGGACCAAATCTTAACCTTCCTGCAGACGATGAACAATTGTTTGAATACCCTGGTGCCGCCAGCCTCTTCTACTCCAGCCCAAGCTGCAGGAACCTTGACAGCTGATACTATGCTTGCGATTTACACACCCAAAGCTGGACCATGTCCGTCTTCCCCACAATGATTTGATGGAGACCCTAAACAATGTTTTAGTTTCACTAATCGGTGCACACTGCATTTTGAACTGCTGGCCCACCAGTTTTCCTCCGATCTGGCCAAGATGGCATTCATAATGTCCGACCTGGGAAGAGAAACTCTTACATGCTTAACCCCTTATAGGAGAGAGGGGATCCAGTCACATCAGATCTGCAGACCTTCCTGGGGGCTTTCCACAAGGTCTTCGACAAGCTGGGTCATGTCGCCTCCTCAGCATCCTCCCTTATCAGGCTCTGACAGGGTAGCCAGGCTGTAGATCAATATGCAGACCAATTCCATACCCTGTCCTACAAATTAGAATGGAACAATGAAGCACTGGTAGCAGACGTCTGATAGGGCATGTCTCCCAGAACACGTGGTCGGCTGCGGTGGTGAGTTTTGCTAGAATCTGATTTCTTGGTTACCTAGATTGATCTCAGGCTCTAGGATGTGCCAGAGAGGTAATGCTCATGAGGAGACTGATGCATCTGGCTCTATCCTTCCAGAGACCTCTTACTTACCGGCCATCTGCGTTTGCAGTTACTACTGAACTGACGCAGGTTGACCACATTAAGCTGGCTGAGCTGCGATAGTAACACAGTCATGCCAAGTGATTGTGCTACTACTGTGGTAGCACAGAAGATCTCATCCGCTCATGTCCCGAGAAGTCGGGAAACTCTCAAGCCTAGGGTCTGTTGGAGAGGCTGCCCTGGATGAGCGTAATTCCTCCTCTCCGTTGACTCTGTCCATTTCTGTTTCATCTGGCGTTACCAGGTTCGTTGAGATAACCTACTTGGATTCTAGATTGGCTGGATATTTCCTTCAACATGCGGTGGTGGATCAGTAACCGTTCCGGTCCAACGCTTCGAGAGTCCTTTGATGGTGTCGTCAGTTGATGTAAGGGCCCTATCCAAAGCCATTCATTTTGTCACTGAGCAGGTGGCGCTTCAAGTAGGAATTCTGTATACTGAGATTGCCTTTTATGTGCTTACTTACCTATCTCACCCACTTCTCCTGGACCTGCTGTGGCTACGTACTCACAAGCTCATCTTAGACTGGAGATCCGGAGAGGAGCACTGTTGGGGACAGTTTTGCAGTTGCAATGAAAGGTGTCTCGTCCCTATAGGGCCAGTCTGGCCACCAGTGACACCATCTAGTCTGCTGGGTCTCCCTCTTGCTTACTGATCGTAGGCTGATGTCTTTGATAAAAAGGAAGCGGAGATGTTGCCTCCACACAGGTTGTATGATTCTCTCATTGACCTGCTTCCGGGATACTCGCCTCCCAGAGGTCGTATCTGCTGTATTTTTAATCATTTTTTTTAGTAATTTTATAGGAAAAAAATCTCTCTTTTTATTCCCCCTCTAAAATACAGGACATACATTGTACAGAGCAGTGTATCTCTAAGTATCACTGTAATCTGTCTCTGGAGTCGGAGGCTGCACTGCAACTTCAGGTATACATAATGCGCCCTATGACATTATCAGAGCTTGTGGCTCAAAGCTTTAGCTTCTGCTGAAATGTTTGAAGGTTGTTGGTTTTAGACTCTGGAAAGAAAGGAATAAAAAAAATGATGTTTTGTAATTAGTTGTTTTAGAGGAACAAAAAAAAAAAACACTGTCATTTTCTTCACCCTAAGAATGCAGGGACATAGAGATGCACTGCTATGTATAGATGTACCAAATCCTCCTGTGGCTCAGTGGTAGAGTTGCTACTGGTTCCAAACAAGAAGTTCAAGTCCCAGGGGAACCACACCAGACAATTTATGCACTGCAGAGATGTCGGCCCTGCCCTTGAGGAGGAGAGGTGAGAGGAAGCAGAGACAAAAGACCTAACTGCTGGGACAGGGGGAGTGAGCCCTCAAATCTGGACAGTACTGCTGAATCCAGGACAGTTGGAAGTTATGGCATAGACTCATGACCTTATTTAACAATTGGAAAACAAAAGAACTACAAAAAGAACCAGAGAGTAGAGTGAAAATAGACATAAAACATAAGGATATATGATTTAACAAAGGCTGCCTAATATTAAAATATTAGACACAGTGAAATTTGAAAGAAGGGCTGGGAGTGGACAGTTAAGGTTATGTGATTAGCGCAGCACTGTAGGTCATGGAGTGGGGTTGAGGGGAACCCCTTCTAATGTAGAGCAGAACCTAGGCCCAGACTGGTTACTATGGCAACCAGATACACATTAAGTCCAAGAGACTGGGAAATAGTGATATCAGAGCGGGAAAAAGCTGGGTTCTGCAGAGAAAGGGGGATATCAGAGCATGGAAAGACTAAGGGAAATAAGGATATATGGGTGTGAGTTGGCTGGGTGATGAATTGAAAAGGGATAGCAGAGAGTGGGAAAGTTCAGCAATAGAGGAAGACACCACCTTGGAAAGCTAAATAATGAGAAAAAGAGGGATAACAGTATGAGAAAGCTGGGTAATGAGAGAAAGAGGGATACAGAGCAATGGACAGTTGGGTAATAAGGGAAAGTTAAATTAGGGAAAAACACATGGAAAACTATAAAGTGAGGTAAAGAGTATGGTACTGAGGGAATGAGCAATATCCGGGAATAGGAATACTGGGAGCTAAATTGAAAAAAGATAGCAGAGTGTGGGAAAGCTGAGTATTGAAGGAGAACAGAGCACTGGAAAGTTAGGTACTGTAGAAAACAAGGATAGCAGAGCATGGCAAAGCTGGGCACTGAGAGAAAGCGGGATACAGACTATGGGAAAGTTGAGTACACAGGGAAAGATAGACATACCAGAGCATGGAAAAGCTGGTTACTTGAGGAAAAAGGGCTATCAGAGTGTGGGAAAGCAGAGTATTGAGGGAAAAGGGATATCAAAGCATGGAAAAGATGGGTAGTGAAGAAAAGAGGCATATCACATGAGAAGACTGGTTACTGAGTGAAATAGAGAAATCATTGGTTGGTTAGGCTGGGTACTGAGAGAATAAGAGATATCAGAGCATAGGAAGGCTGGTTACAGAGGGATAGAGAGATATCAGAGTGTAGGAAAGCTGACTACTGAGGGAATAAGGGAAATCTGACCATTTTAGGGCATTGGAAAGTTAGGTAATGAGAAAAAGAGGGAGAACATAGAAAGGGAAAGCTGGATAATGCAACAAAATCGATAAAGAGCATGGGAAAGCGGGGTATCACACCGTACTGAGGATACACTGAACAAGCTAGAGATACAGCTTCAGTGCGCATTAAGCGGATGAACCACTAGACGGCGAATGAGTAGTCAGCAAGCCGGGTATGCAACAGGAGGTCTCGTTAATAGCACAGTAGAAAGCTGAACGCAGTCAGGTGATAGCCAGGGGTCAAAATCCAGGACATCATGTAAACAGCAGAAGGGAGAGATGGAGCCAAGGTCAGGAACGAGGATACAGGTCAAAGATCAAAGTAACATACAAGGGAGTAAGAGTGACAGATCGGGAACGGGGTCAGACAAACAGGACTTGGGTAAACAGCAGGCGGGTCCGGGGATTCAGGGAATGGGATGGACAAATAGAGAGGAAGACAAGTCAAGACAAGGTAGCAAGGAGGCAGGACAGATCAAGGTTAACTCATGAGCGCCAGCCACACATGCTGCAGAGCAGGAACTATTACTGGCGATGTTCCGGAGGAGCAATGCCAGGATATAGCAGCCTGTCCTCCGGAACGAAGCAGAATGGAATTAACCCCTCCCATGACCTGTAACCCTAAGATAGGGTACAAGCAAAGGCTCAGCAGCGGCTGAGCCAGGTATGGATCATGACACTGGGTACTAAGAGAAAGACATACCAGAACATGGAAAAGCGCTAAAGTGAGGAAAAGAGGGAAAAATGGGTACTAATAGAGAGAAGGATATCTGAGAGTGGGAAGACATCAGACTAAGAAAGGTAAGTATTGAGAGAGAAAAGAGCACCAAAAAATTAGATATTGAGGAAGTGAGGCATGACAAAGCATGGGAAAGCTGGGTACTAAGTGAAAGAGGCATAGCTGGGCATGGCAAAACTGCTGAGTTGAAGAGAGATCACAGAGAGTGAGAAAGCTGAGTACTTAGGGAGAACAGAGCACTGGAAAGCAAGGTACTGGATAAAACAAATTATGGGAGCATTTGAAAGCTGGGTACTGGAAGAAAAAGGGATACAGATAGTGGGAAAGTTGGGTACTTTAAGAAAGATGTCGTCACCCTAGTGTGGGAAGCTGGGTCTGGTATCAGAGCATGGAAAAGCTGTGTACTAAGGGAAATAAAGATATCTGGGTGTGAAAAATTTTGTACTGAGGGAACAAGGAAAATCAGACCATGGGAAAGCTGAGTATTGAGGGACTGATGTATACCAGAGCATGGGAAAGCTGGGTATAAAGGTAAAGAAGGATATCCGAGCGTGAGAAACCTGGGTGCAGAATTGAAGAGGGATAACAGAGAGTGAAAAAGCTGAGTATTGAGGGACAACAAAGAATCAGAAAGTTATCTATTGAGCAAAAGAGGATCAACATCATGGTAAGGCTGTGTAGCGAGAGAAAAAAAGGATAGAGTGTGGGAAAGTATGATTCTAAGGGAAAAAGGATATCAGAGCTTGGGAAAGCTTGATAGTGAAAAAAGAAGGATATCAGATAATATGAAAGCTAGGCACTAAGGGAAAGATGGATATGTGTGTGGGAATGAGAGATATCAGAACATGGGAAAGCTGGTTACTGAGAGAATAAGGGAAATTAGAACATTGGAAAGCTGAGTAATAAGGGACAGAGGGATCTAAGGGAAGAAAAGATACAGTACTGCTCAAAATAATAGCAGTCCAATATGACTAACCAGATTATTTACTGTTTTTGGTATAAATTATATAACCACATATCAAACAATTTACCAGTTGGTGGAGTAGATTCCTAGAAAACCACCAGACTTGGCATTCATGATCTGCAGGTCTTTGAATCTCTGTATTGGAATAATTAATAGAAATGAGGGGGGGGAGGGTGTCAAAATAATAGCAGTGTGGAGTTAAATGAGTGAAGTCAATGGTTCTGTGAAGAAACCGGTGTGAATTAGGCGGCCCTTATTTATGGATGAAGCCGGTACATGTTGCACATGCATTTCTCCTTGAAAGCCTGATAGATATGTGTCGTTTGAGACATTGTTCAGAAGAACAGAGTACTTTGATTAAAAAGTTGATTGGAGAGGGTAAATCTTATAAAGAGGTGCAGACAATTATAGGCTGTTCAGCTAAAATTATCTCCAATGCTTTAAAATGGAAAGCAAAAATAGAGAGACGTGGAAGAAAATGGAAGACTATCATTTGAATGAATGGAAGAATAGACAGGATGGCAAAGGCTCAGCCAATGATTAGCTGCAGTATGATTAAAGACAGTCTCCAGTTACCTGTGAGTACCGTGACAATTAGAAGACGCTTGTGTGAAGCTAATCTATTAACAAGAAGTCCCCAAAAAGTCCCACTGTTAAAAAAAGACATATTACTGAAGTGGATACCATTTGCCAAAGAACACATCATACTGGCCTAAAGAAAAATAGAGAAACATTTTGTGGACCGATGAAAGCAAAATTGTTCTGTTTCCAAGGGCTGCAGACAGTTCGTCAGACGACCTCCAAACTCTGAATTCAAGTCAAGCCACAGGACACTCTGAAGACATTGAAGCATGGTGGTACAAGCATCATGATATGGGCATGTTGCTCTTACTATGATGCTGAGCCTATTTATCACATACCAGGGATCATGGACCATTTTGCATATATCAAAATAATTGAATGTATAATGTTGCCTTAAGGCTGCTTTACACGCTGCGACATCACTCAAGCGATCTCGTTGGGGTCACGGAATTTGTGACGCACATCCGGTCGCTTTAGCGATGCTGTTGCGTGTGACACCTATGAGCGATTTTGCATCGTTGCAAAAACGTGCAAAATCGCTCTTTGGTGACATGGGGGTCCATTCTCGAATATCGTTGCTGCTGCAGTAACGATGTAGTTCGTCGTTCCTGCGGCAGCACACATCGCTCCGTGTGACACCGCAGGAACGAGGAACCTCTCCTTACCTGCCGCCCGCCCGCAATGCGGAAGGAAGGAGGTGGGTGGGATGTTCGTCCCGCTCATCTCCGCCCCTCCGCTTCTATTGGTCGGCGGTTCAGTGACGCTGCTGTGACGCCGCTGTGACGCTGAACGAACCACCCCCTTAGAAAGGAGGCGGATCACCGGTCACAGCGACGTCGCCGGCAGGTAAGTAGTGTGACGGGTCTGCGCGATGTAGTGCGCCACGGGCAGCGATTTGCCCGTGTCGCACAACCGATGGGGGCGGGTACCCACGCTAGCGATATCGGTCATGATATCGCAGCGTGTAAAGCGGCCTTTACGCTGAAGAGGAAATGCCCTTGAAATGGGTGTTTCAACAAGACAATGACCCTAAACACACCAGTAAACGAGCAAAATATTGGTTCCAGTCCAACAAAATTGAGGTCACGGAGTGGCCAGCCTAATTCCTGGAGCTAAATCCAGTAAAACACTTGTGGGGTGACATAAAAATGACATTTCTGAGGCAAAGCCAACAAATGCAAATAAATTGTGGGATGTAGTCGAAGCATCCTGGGATGGAATAAGAATTTACAGGTGCCAGAAATTGGTTGTGTAACGCCCCTGAACTAGTCAGGGTGTCACAGGGTACTGCACTCTTTTATTTGTTAGTGCAGGACTCAACCCCCCATTGTTCTGGGATCCTGACTTTTGGTGTTGCTCCATCAGCATTCAACTCCTAGTCATCTTACACCACACCCTGTCAGGCACACTTATGGGTGTTCTAGCTGGAATAGGGTCACCCGCCTAGAGTCAGACAGACTGGTGGGAGGGACTTGGTCAGTAGAGTGGTAGCCCTCAGAAAGTGAGGAGCGAGGGGAGTTGGAGCTCCCTGGGAAACGTTGGCTAGGTCACAGACGGTGGTCTGGGACCAGAGGAGTCGGAGACCCGGTCGCAGGGTATTAGAAAAAGAAGCCAGACTTAGTTTTGGAGAACGGTTGGAACCGGAGTACCTAGTGACCGAACCGGTATCGAGCACGGCGGGGTACTGGGCCCCAGATCAGGGAGTAGCTTCACGCAACCTGATAATTAACCTGTGGAGGATAGTATCTCTATGAACTGCCCCCAAGAGCTCAGAGATCGAAGGCATCAACACAATGAGGGGGATAGGGCTTTCCAACCCATGCAGCCCACTGAAATCCCAAGTGTCAGCCATTGAGAGCACAGCTTCCCTAACTAATAGTGAGAGCGGGACCCTGAAAGCTTCAGGCCGAGGCGTTACACAGAACATCTAACACTAGTGCTTCGAGGCAAAGTACCGACCACCCGCAACACCAAAGGCAGTGGATTCCCGGACGAGCTTCCCCAAGAGGGCAGTGGCACCCAGAGACTTGGTTTACCTTGTTGTCAGAGTCTGCTTTGCGGTCGCATCACCACCAACACTGTCTGGGGAGTACGTGGTCCTCCCCTGCTTCCAACCAGCGCTGCGCTCCCCTACACCTCCATCATCCAGAGTCCCGGGGCCTCCCCTACCCGTGGAGGGAATGTCATCTGGCTGCCCCCACTCCATCTTCCCTGGGTACTCCCATCGGCAGCAGCGATACTCCCCTTACTGCGAACCACGGGTGGCGTCACAAACTCTTATCTCTTGTAAATACCCCCTTTTCATTTGAAGTGGCCGCGAGCCCCCGGGTTCGGAGACGCTCGAGCCACAGCAGACCCCGGATCCGAGCAGTTTGATCGCTGCAGGGGCGGCACAGTTGACTCTATGCAACATACTGTAGATGTGAAGAACTTCTAAAAAATTGTGGTCATTCAACTAAATATTAGGTTAGTGATTCACAGGAATGCTAAATCCTAAGTAAAAAGAGGACAGCTTTTGAGAATACGAAGACAAATGGAGACACTTCTAGTTTTTGGAACAGCCCAATGTACATTTTTTGTATTTTCTGTAAAGTAGTTAAAAATTATATACATTTCTCTCTGCATTTTTTGATTTAGAAAACAGTGTGCAATGTTCCCAATGCATGGAAATAACAACTCTCATAAAGATTTTGGACTTAACTTATGTTTTTGTACACACTGCTATTATTTTGAACATAGCTGTATCTAGGCATGGGAAAACTGGGTGAAGCTGGATCCTGAGGGAAAAAGACATATCAGAGCATGTAAAAGCTGGCCAGTTAGGAAAAGAGGGATAACAACACATGGGATATCTAGCTAATGAACGGGAAATATAGAGCGTGGGAAAGTTGGGTAACTATGGAAACATACTGTAGATGTCATAGCGTCAGAAAGCCGGATACTGAGAGAAAGACATACCAGAGCATGAAAAAGCTGGGTACTTGGGGATGGAGGTATATTAGAGTGTGGGAAAGAAGATTCCTGAAGTAAAAAGGGATATCAGAGCATGAAAAAGCTGGGTAGTGAGGAAAAGAGGGATACCAGAGCATTGGAAGGCTGGTTATTCAGAAAAAAAAGAGGTATCAGTGCTTGTAAAAGCTGGCTACAGAGGGAACGAGTGATACCAGGCAGTGAGAAATCTGGGTATTAAGGCAATGAAGGATATCAAAGTGTGGGAAAACTGCTGAGTTGAGGATGGAGTGCAGAGTGGGAAAGCTGAGTAATAAGAGAAAGCGGGATACCAGAGCATAGGAAAGTGTAGTATTAAGGGAGGACTGAGCATCTTAAAGTTAAGTACTGAGAAAAAGAGGGAACACAGAGCATGGGAAAATTGGGTAATGAGGGAAAGAGGGATACATGGAGTGGGAAAGTTGGGTAGTTATGGAAAGATATATATCATAACATGGGAAAGATAGGTACTGAGAGAGAGAAGGTTATCTGGGTTTGTGAAAACTAGGTGCTGAGGGAATGATGGGAATCAGAGATTGGGAAAGGTGAGTACTAAGGGAAATATACATACTAGAGCATGAGAAAGCTGGGTACTTGGGAAATTGGGGATAACATAGTGTGGAAAAGCAGACTCCAGAAGGAAAAGGGATATTAGAGCATGAAATACATGGGTAGTTAGGAAAAGAGGGATAACAGAGCATAGAAAAACTTAATTATAAGGGAATAAGGCAAACTAAAGTGGGGGAAAGCTAGATACTGAGGAAACAAGGAGTAGCTGCATAGAAAAGTTGAGTAATGATAGAAAGAGGGATACAGAGTGTGGGAAAGTTGGGTCCTTAAGGAAAAATAGATGTCACAGCATGAGAAACCTGAGTACTGAGGAAAAGAGACATACCATGAGACAAAGCACGTGTACTTCGAGAATGAGGGATTTTAGAGTGTAGGAAAGAGGAGTCTTGAAGGAAAAGGGATGTCAGAGCATGAAAAAGCTGAATTGTGAGGAAAAAAGGGATACCAGAGGATGGGAAGGCTGGTTACTAAGGGAAAGAGAGATACAGTTGCATCTCAATAAATTAGAATATCATCAAAAAGATAATTTATTTCAGTATGTTGTTCTCGGCTTCAAACGCGCTCTGCAATTGGTCACAGGAGTCGAGCATGTGCAGTGTGTGTTTGAAGCCGACAAGCAAGCACCCGGATAACAAGGCTGCAGGAATGGCAAGCAAGCACACGCGGGATCTCAAGGAGCTGACGGTGACGTTACCTCGTGTAAATCCATGGTATCACGCCCTCAGGGGCGTGATACCACGGAAAGCATGAAAACGCCCAGGGGACTAGACCCTCTGATCATTTACATAGGGAACATGTAAGTAATAAAATGTTTTTTTTTATACATTCATATTACATAATATTACAATACAGGGATGGGTAGGAAGGGGTTTCTAGGCCACACATCACCCTGCTTGTAGGTCAGAATGCATAAGGGACCTGACAGGTTCCCTTTAATTGCCTGAAATATAGGTATCTATCATTTCCCGTTTAGGTAATTTGGTTGCAGGGTGAAGTGTATATACATCCAATATGAGTCTCTGCCAAAGTTTTGAAAACCTATTGGTTGCTGCTGATGAAATCTGTCCCCATGGGAGTAATGGAAATTTTGCTGACATCACAGTTGTGTACGAGTGTCTAATGTCGGGACACACTACGGTTGAGAACACAATGTTTCACATCAGATCTATGCTCATACCGCCCAACTTTTACAGAATAGAAAGAGGGACAGGCCATGCGGCTTTCAGTGGTACCGGTGCCCGAACGGGAAGGCTGCAAATCTCTTACTTTGCGTGATCCTTGGCGCAGCTTTCGATTATCCAGAAAAACCTCAGGAGAAAAAAAAAACACCTAAAAAGCACAGTTCAGCCAAGTCTTTAGACACATAGTGGGTGCCGTTTTCATGAAATCACATTTTTACAAACCAATACACTTTTATTTTTTTGTCAATAGAGCTCTGTGAGAATGTGCTGTATTTTGGATCACGAGCCGTTCCAAAGCCTTCTCCATACTTTCCTCTTCCCATCACCTGTCCACAGAATGCTTTTTCAGACCCATGCAGCTTATTTTTGGGCTAATCTAATCTGGCCTTTCTATTTTTAAATAGAAATCTGTCACCAAGTTTTTTGCCATCTAATCTGAGAGCAGCATAACGTAGGGGCAGAGATCCTGATTCCAGCGATGTGTCACTTTCTGGGCTGCTTAGTGTCTTTTTGATAAAATCACCGTTTAATCAGCAGTAAATTATCATTAGAGTCATTAATATCATTGTACTGCTGCCATGTAGTCCAGCATATTCATGAGCTCTGTATAACTGCGAGATCTGCAGAAGAGAAAATATTGATTTTTTTTTTCAAAATGACAGCAAAGAGCTCAGTAAGTGACACATCACTGGGTTCAGGGTCTCTGTCTCTACCTTATGATGCTCTCAGATGGGGAAGCAAAAACCTGGTGACAATTCCCTTTAAGGCTGATTAATGGTTTCCACCTTGTACATCGGTCAATTTTCCTTTTTTGTAATTTTAAAAATATAAAAGATGAATAATATACAAATTAAATGTGTCAGCTTTAACTTTATTCCTTTTAAAGATCATTTAATCTTCAACTTGCTTAACTGGTCCCAATAACAGTAATTTTGACTAGGGGTTCCCAAACGGTTGCATGCCATGGCATACACATATACTTATATATACACTAATGCACAAAACGGTAACAATGTTTTGAACTTTTGACTCTCAAGCTCCATATCTCACCATCCGCTACAGCTTTGAGCATGGCTATCTCATACATAAATGTGACTTGCAACTATTTAGTATATAATTAGTTATGCAGATTATTGTCACGTCACGGCATTGTTACTGTTTTGATCCTAAAAATCAAAATGTAACTTTGTATTCATTTATTAGTATTTTGTAAATCCAACTTTGGCTTTCAACATTGCTTGAATCCTTCTTGGTTTTCTCTCAATCAGATTCTAGTATGTCTCAATCGAAATCTGATCCCAGGTTTCTTCTACAAGTGCATCTCAATAAATTAGAATATCAGCAAAAAGTTAATTTATTTTAGTAATTCAATACAAAAAGGGAAAACACATATATTATATAGAGTCATTACACACCGAGGAATCTATTCCTATATATTATATAGAGTCACTACACACAGAGGGATCTATTCCTATATATTATATAGAGTCATTACACACCGAGGAATCTATTCCTATATATTATATAGAGTCACTACACACAGAGGGATCTATTCCTATATATTATATAGTCACTACACACGGAGGGATGTATTCCTATATATTATATAGAGTCATTACACACAGAGGGATCTTTTCCTATATATTATATAGAGTCATTACACACAGAGGGATCTTTTCCTATATATTATATAGAGTCATTACACACCGAGGAATCTATTCCTATATATTATATAGTGTCACTACACACAGAGGGATCTATTCCTATATATTATATAGAGTCATTACACACAGAGGGATCTATTCCTATATATTATATAGAGTCATTACACACACAGAGGGATCTATTCCTATATAGTATATAGAGTCATTACATACAGAGGGATCTATTCCTATATATTATATAGAATCATTACACACAGATGGATCTATTCCTATATATTATATAGAGTCACTACACACGGAGGGATCTATTCCTATATATTATATAGAGTCATTACACACAGAGGGATCTATTCCTATATATTATATAGAGTAATTACACACACAGAGGGATCTGTTCCTATATATTATATAGAGTCATTACACACAGAGGGATCTATTCCTATATATTATATAGAGTCATTACATACAGAGGGATCTATTCCTATATATTATATAGAATCATTACACACAGATGGATCTATTCCTATATATTATATAGAGTCACTACACACGGAGGGATCTATTCCTATATATTATATAGAGTAATTACACACACAGAGGGATCTGTTCCTATATATTATATAGAGTCATTACACACAGAGGGATCTATTCCTATATATTATATAGAGTCATTACACACACAGAGGGATCTATTCCTATATATTATATAGAGTCATTACATACAGAGGGATCTATTCCTTTATATTATATAGAGTAATTACACACACAGAGGGATCTGTTCCTATATATTATATAGAGTCATTACACACAGAGGGATCTATTCCTATATATTATATAGAGTCATTACACACAGAGGGATCTATTCCTATATATTATATAGAATCATTACACACAGAGGGATCTATTCCTATATATTATATAGAGTCATTACACACAGAGGGATCTATTCCTATATATTATATAGAGTCATTACACACAGAGGGCTCTATTCCTATATATTATATAGAATCATTACACACAGAGGGATCTATTCCTATATATTATATAGTCATTACACAAAGCGGGATCTGTTCATATATTATATAGAGTATTTACACACAGAGTGATCTATTTCAAGTGTTTATTTCTGTTAATATTGATGATTATGGCTTACAGCCAAACAATCAAAAAAGTCATTATCTCATAAAACTAGAATAATTACCACAAAAGACCTGCAAAGGCTTCCTAAGCGTTTAAAATGGTCCATTAGTCTGGCTCAGTGGGCTACACAATCATGGGGAAGACTGCTGACTTGACAGATGTCCAGAAGGCAGTCATTGACACACTCCACAAGGAGGGTAAGCCACAAAAGGTCATTGCTAAAGAAGCTGGCTGTTCACAGAGTGCTGTATCATTTGCTGTGTTCTAGCACCATCTACTTTTTAAAATGTACATTGTAAGAATTTGAATTGTAAATTTGGTGGTGTCCTATCGATCAGTGAGTTGGTCACATGGTCAATAGGTGGAGCTACTTCCAGCCTCTGTCTGGCTAGACAGTGCTGGAATTTTCCCAGTTCTGGATGAGACTCCTCTGGGAGCAAAGCACATGTGAAGAATCTCTTCACCACAAGACTCCTGCCAGGCCCAAGTTCTAGAATTTCATCATGTCCTGCCTTCTACAACCATTATATTAAAGGCCTGAATCGTCGCTGTCCGGATTTACATGTGCATCTTCATACAGTAGGACATACTGAGTATATAGAAGAACCTACTGCATGCAGGTTGGGAAAGTTTGAGGATCTCCCGTCTCACCGCAACACTAGTGGTTTGCATGCCATTGTCCATGCACCAGCCATACGGTCTCCGTGGTGCGCTGGGCAACTCTCTACATTTGCTTACAAGTACTTCTGCATGTGCCTGGACTAGCAGTGATATTAACCCCAGGACTCCAGGGCTGTACAATCTCTCTATAACACCTACCCTCCTATTCTAAGCTACAAGACTCCGAACCTGCTGCTAAAAGCATACCAGTATTACATCTCAAACATCTCGTGCTCTTAAAGCTCCAGAACCCTAATTGCACTTCAGTATTCAACTCCAAGCTGTATTTGCCGTGGCCTACCCACGAGAGACTGTGGAACATATATTCTGTGTTGTATTTCCTCGTTCCTGCTGTAGTAAAGTGACTATTATCCCCCTATACCTGCGTTTTTGGTCTATCCATCGGCTGTGGATACTGTGTGGGGGTGGATAGCAGGGAACATCAGAGCCTTGTAGACCACCCAGGGAACACGGCCCCTGCCCCCTCATTCCAGAACAGCGATTGTGACTTATCAAACATTCAGGGACCCTGTCACTGGGCCCCTGCAGCACCGATCCGTACTCATTATAAAGGCATAGCTCTGTTCTGTACATCAAACATATTGCTCTGCAGACATTCTACACATGCGACCCCTCCGTACACGTCATATATACTCAGCTCCGCACACATTGTACACACGCGGCTCCGCTCCATACAAGTTGTACACACACGGCTCCACTCCATACACATCGTACACACTCGGCTCCGCTCTGTACAAGTCATACACACATAGCTCCTTTCCGTACACCTCGTACACACACGGCTCCACTCCATACACGTCGTACACATGCGGCTCCGCTCCGTACACGTTGCACAAACAGGGCTCCACTCCGTACATCTCATACACACACGGCTCCGTATTGTACACCTCGTACACACACGGCTCTGCTCTGTACACCTCATACACACACGGCTCTGCTCTGTACACCTCATACACACACGGCTCTGCTCTGTACACCTCATACACACACGACTCTGCTCCGTACACCTCATACACACACGACTCTGCTCCGTACACCTCGTACACACACGGCTCTGCTCCGTACACGTTGCACAAACAGGGCTCCACTCCGTACATCTCATACACACACGGCTCCGCTCCGTACACCTCGTACACACACGGCTCCGCTCCATACACCTCGTACACACACGGCTCTGCTCTGTACACCCCGTACACACACGGCTCTGCTCCATACACCTCGTACACACACGGCTCTGCTCCATACACCTCGTACACACACGGCTCCGCTCCATACACCTCGTACACACACGGCTCTGCTCTGTACACCTCGTACACACACGGCTCTGCTCTGTACACCTCGTACACACACGGCTCTGCTCTGTACACCTCGTACACACACGGCTCCGCTCCATACACCTCGTACACACACGGCTCCGCTCCATACACCTCGTACACACACGGCTCCGCTCCATACACCTCGTACACACACGGCTCCGCTCCATACACCTCGTACACACACGGCTCCGCTCCATACACCTCGTACACACACAGCTCTGCTCTGTACACCTCGTACACACACGGCTACGCTCCATACACCTCGTACACACACGGCTCCGCTCCATACACCTCGTACACACACGGCTCCGCTCCATACACCTCGTACACACACGGCTCTGCTCCGTACACCTCGTACACACACGGCTACGCTCCATACACCTCGTACACACACGGCTCTGCTCCGTACACCTCGTACACACACGGCTACGCTCCATACACCTCGTACACACACGGCTCCGCTCCGTACACCTCGTACACACACGGCTCCGCTCCATACACCTCGTACACACACGGCTCTGCTCCATACACCTCGTACACACACGGCTCCGCTCCGTACACCTCGTACACACACGGCTACGCTCCATACACCTCGTACACACACGGCTCTGCTCCGTACACACCTCGTACACGGCTCTGCTCCGTACACCTCGTACACACGCGGGTCTGCTCCGTACACCTCGTACACACACGGCTACGCTCCATACACCTCGTACACACACGGCTCTGCTCCGTACACATCTCGTACACGGCTCTGCTACATCCACACATAACCTTCTCCTCATCCAGCACCATGACACCCAGCACAGCAGAGTCCTGCATACACTGAGGAGCTGATCATGTGACCCCTGACTCCTCCCCTCCATGTGACATCATCACAGGTCCTGTAAGCACAGAGCAGAAGGGGGGACAACGCCTCCCCCTGTGTGATTATGTGCTGGACAAAAGGAAACATTGCCTCGCCCACCAATCAAGCCGAACACGCCTACTAACCTGGAAGGAGCCCATACACTCTAGCCTCTACCATATATCTAGTGTGCGGCTCTGCAGGAGGAGGTATGTGGAGATTCCCCATTACTGGGCGCAGTAACCCCTCCATTCCCGGAGATAGTGTCCCCTCCCCCAGCTCTGCCATGTGTATATGTACAGTAATATACAGCTGGGTGTGCTCATGTATACAGGGGAGGTCACTCTGGGTTTGGGGACAGATGACGCTTTCTCTCTGGGGGGAGATTATAGGGAATGGAGGGGTCTGGAATGTTCCTGGTTTTCCCTGTAATAGTTGATAATAAAGGGATTTCCCGTGAGATGTCGGTGGTGTCGGTCCTGTAATGAGGACACTGGCCGCGCAGGGGGAGGTCGTGGGGCAGAATATCGGAGCTCGGGACATTATAGGATCTGATTGTGGATTGTCACAGAGGTTTGCACTGAAAACAAGAAACTGATCTCTCTGAAGCCGCTCGCTCCACTTCTGGGTGTGTAAGTGGCAGTGCCAATACTAGAGGTAATGATATAATGGGGAACAGTCCCCTTGCTGGGAACATGACAGGAGGTAATGATATAAGGGGGAACAGTCCCCTTGCTGGGAACATGACAGGAGGTAATGATATAAGGGGGAACAGTCCCCTTGTTGGGTACATGACAGGAGGTAATGATATAAGGGGGAACAGTCCCCTTGCTGGGTACATGACAGGAGGTAATGATATAAGGGGGAACAGTCTACTTGTTGGGTACATGACAGGAGGTAATGATATAATGGGGAACAGTCCCCTTGCTGGGTACATGACAGGAGGTAATGATATAATGGGGAACAGTCCCCTTGTTGGGTACATGACAGGAGGTAATGATATAATGGGGAACAGTCCCCTTGTTGGGTACATGACAGGAGGTAATGATATAAGGGGGAACAGTCCCCTTGTTGGGTACATGACAGGAGGTAATGATATAATGGGGAACAGTCCCCTTGCTGGGTACATGACAGGAGGTAATGATATAATGGGGAACAGTCCCCTTGTTGGGTACATGACAGGAGGTAATGATATAATGGGGAACAGTCCCCTTGCTGGGTACATGACAGGAGGTAATGATATAATGGGGAACAGTCCCCTTGCTGGGTACATGACAGGAGGTAATGATATAATGGGGAACAGTCCCCTTGCTGGGTACATGACAGGAGGTAATGATATAATGGGGAACAGTCCCCTTGTTGGGTACATGACAGGAGGTAATGATATAATGGGGAACAGTCCCCTTGTTGGGTACATGACAGGAGGTAATGATATAAGGGGGAACAGTCCCCTTGTTGGGTACATGACAGGAGGTAATGATATAATGGGGAACAGTCCCCTTGCTGGGTACATGACAGGAGGTAATGATATAATGGGGAACAGTCCCCTTGTTGGGTACATGACAGGAGGTAATGATATAATGGGGAACAGTCCCCTTGCTGGGTACATGACAGGAGGTAATGATATAATGGGGAACAGTCCCCTTGCTGGGTACATGACAGGAGGTAATGATATAATGGGGAACAGTCCCCTTGCTGGGTACATGACAGGAGGTAATGATATAATGGGGAACAGTCCCCTTGTTGGGTACATGACAGGAGGTAATGATATAAGGGGGAACAGTCCCCTTGTTGGGTACATGACAGGAGGTAATGATATAATGGGGAACAGTCCCCTTGCTGGGTACATGACAGGAGGTAATGATATAATGGGGAACAGTCCCCTTGCTGGGTACATGACAGGAGGTAATGATATAATGGGGAACAGTCCCCTTGTTGGGTACATGACAGGAGGTAATGATATAATGGGGAACAGTCCCCTTGTTGGGTACATGACAGGAGGTAATGATATAAGGGGGAACAGTCCCCTTGTTGGGTACATGACAGGAGGTAATGATATAATGGGGAACAGTCCCCTTGCTGGGTACATGACAGGAGGTAATGATATAATGGGGAACAGTCCCCTTGCTGGGTACATGACAGGAGGTAATGATATAATGGGGAACAGTCCCCTTGTTGGGTACATGACAGGAGGTAATGATATAATGGGGAACAGTCCCCTTGCTGGGTACATGACAGGAGGTAATGATATAATGGGGAACAGTCCCCTTGTTGGGTACATGACAGGAGGTAATGATATAATGGGGAACAGTCCCCTTGTTGGGTACATGACAGGAGGTAATGATATAAGGGGGAACAGTCCCCTTGCTGGGTACATGACAGGAGGTAATGATATAATGGGGAACAGTCCCCTTGCTGGGTACATGACAGGAGGTAATGATATAATGGGGAACAGTCCCCTTGTTGGGTACATGACAGGAGGTAATGATATAATGGGGAACAGTCCCCTTGTTGGGTACATGACAGGAGGTAATGATATAAGGGGGAACAGTCCCCTTGTTGGGTACATGACAGGAGGTAATGATATAAGGGGGAACAGTCCCCTTGTTGGGTACATGACAGGAGGTAATGATATAATGGGGAACAGTCCCCTTGTTGGGTACATGACAGGAGGTAATGATATAATGGGGAACAGTCCCCTTGCTGGGTACATGACAGGAGGTAATGATATAAGGGGGAACAGTCCCCTTGCTGGGTACATGACAGGAGGTAATGATATAATGGGGAACAGTCCCCTTGTTGGGTACATGACAGGAGGTAATGATATAAGTGGGAACAGTCCCCTTGTTGGGTACATGACAGGAGGTAATGATATAAGTGGGAACAGTCCCCTTGTTGGGTACATGACAGGAGGTAATGATATAAGGGGGGACAGTCTACTTGTTGGGTACATGACAGGAGGTAATGATATAAGGGGGAACAGTCTACTTGTTGGGTACATGACAGGAGGTAATGATATAATGGGGAACAGTCCCCTTGCTGGGTACATGACAGGAGGTAATGATATAATGGGGAACAGTCTCCTTGTTGGGTACATGACAGGAGGTAATGATATAATGGGGAACAGTCTCCTTGTTGGGTACATGACAGGAGGTAATGATATAAGGGGGAACGGTCCCCTTGTTGGGTACATGACAGGAGGTAATGATATAATGGGGAACAGTCCCCTTGCTGGGTACATGACAGGAGGTAATGATATAAGGGGGAACAGTCCCCTTGTTGGGTACATGACAGGAGGTAATGATATAAGTGGGAACAGTCCCCTTGTTGGGTACATGACAGGAGGTAATGATATAAGGGGGAACAGTCTACTTGCTGGGTACATGACAGGAGGTAATGATATAAGGGGGAACAGTATACTTGCTGGGTACATGACAGGAGGTAATGATATAATGGGGAACAGTCCCCTTGTTGGGTGCATGACAAGAGGTAATGGTATAAGGGGGAACAGTCTACTTGCTGGGTACATGACAGGAGGTAATGAAATAAGGGGGAAAAGTCTACTTGCTGGGTACATGATAGGAGGTAATGATATAAGGGGGACCAGTCCCTTGCTGGGTACATTAATATTATTATTATTTATTTATTATTATAGCGCCATTTATTCCATGGCTCTTTACAAGTGAAAGAGGGTATACGTACAACAGTCATTAACAGTACAAAACAGACTGGTATAGGAGGAGAGAGGACCCTGCCCGCGAGGGCTCACAGTCTACAGGGAATGGGTGATGGTACAATAGGTGAGGACAGAGCTGGTTGCACAGTGGTGTACTGGACTGAGGGCTATTGTAGGTTGTAGGCTTGTTGGAAGAGATGGGTCTTGAGGTTCCTCTTGAAGCTTTCCACGGTAGGGGAGAGTCTGATATGCTGAGGTAGAGCCTTCCAGAGTATGGGGGAGGCACGGGAGAAATCTTGTACGCGATTGTGGGAAGAGGAGATAAGAGAGGAGTAGAGAAGGAGATCGTGAGGATCTCCGGTTGCGTGCAGGTAGGTACCGCGAGAATAGGTCACAGATGTAAGGAGGAGACAGGTTGGATGGCTTTGTATGTCATGGTTAACGTTTTGAACTGGAGTCGTTGACGAGGCTGGGGAATAGCGAGGGGAGAGGTGGATTAAGCGGGCCGCAGAGTTTACGATAGATTGGAGGGGTGCAAGAGTGTTGGAAGGTATCCCAGAGAGCAGGAGGTTGCAGTAGTCAAGGTGGGTGATGATGAGGGCATGCACTAATGTTTTTGCTGATTCTTGGTTAAGGAAAGCACGGATCCAGGAGATATTTTTGAGTTGTAGTCTGCATGAGCTGAAGAGGGCTTGGATGTGTGGCTTGAAGGATAGAGCAGAGTCGAGGGTTACTCCAAGGCAACGAGCTTGTGAGACTGGGGAGAGTGAGCAAGCAACCATCATGTGTGATGGAAAGGCTTGTTGGAGGAGATGAGTGAGGAGGAGGAAAGACAATGAACTCTGTTTTGTCCATGTTAAGCTTTAGGAATCGCGCAGAGAAGAAGGATGAAATAGCAGACAGACATTGTGGAATTTTGGTTAGTAGAGAGGTAATATATATAAGAATAAGGCTGCACATCAAACTTAGATAATGGTATAATGCCTCAAGCATATGGAAAAATATTGGAATATACAATGAAAAATGCTACTTGCTAATTTGAACATGTGAATAATGAATTGCATACCTGCTATGAATATTAGGAAAAAGGAGATATTTAGCAATCGCATTGATCAATGTAACTGAGCCCCAAAACCTCGTCAAGGTATATCTCTATATTGGGGTCCCTAGCTCTGTGACCCTAACTGTGTGTCATCTCATTGCAATTAAAAACTGCTATGGGTGGAGAGGGGTAACTAAGGACTTTCTTATATAGGAGATGGAAAAAACATGGCTGAAAGGGGCGGAGCTGTGTTCACATTCAGAAAAAAAAAACTACATATAACTGAATAGGATAACTGAAGTGAGCACTAATATATATATATGAGTGCAAGCCAAAAATACATACTATATATAAGAATAAGGCTGCACATCAAACTTAGATAATGGTATAATGCCTCAAGCATATGGAAAAATATTGGAATATACAATGAAAAATGCTACTTGCTAATTTGAACATGTGAATAATGAATTGCATACCTGCTATGAATATTAGGAAAAAGGAGATATTTAGCAATCGCATTGATCAATGTAACTGAGCCCCAAAACCTCGTCAAGGTATATCTCTATATTGGGGTCCCTAGCTCTGTGACCCTAACTGTGTGTCATCTCATTGCAATTAAAAACTGCTATGGGTGGAGAGGGGTAACTAAGGACTTTCTTATATAGGAGATGGAAAAAACATGGCTGAAAGGGGCGGAGCTGTGTTCACATTCAGAAAAAAAAACTACATATAACTGAATAGGATAACTGAAGTGAGCACTAATATATATATATGAGTGCAAGCCAAAAATACATACTATATATAAGAATAAGGCTGCACATCAAACTTAGATAATGGTATAATGCCTCAAGCATATGGAAAAATATTGGAATATACAATGAAAAATGCTACTTGCTAATTTGAACATGTGAATAATGAATTGCATACCTGCTATGAATATTAGGAAAAAGGAGATATTTAGCAATCGCATTGATCAATGTAACTGAGCCCCAAAACCTCGTCAAGGTATATCTCTATATTGGGGTCCCTAGCTCTGTGACCCTAACTGTGTGTCATCTCATTGCAATTAAAAACTGCTATGGGTGGAGAGGGGTAACTAAGGACTTTCTTATATAGGAGATGGAAAAAACATGGCTGAAAGGGGCGGAGCTGTGTTCACATTCAGAAAAAAAACTACATATAACTGAATAGGATAACTGAAGTGAGCACTAATATATATATATGAGTGCAAGCCAAAAATACATAATTGCAATGAGATGACACACAGTTAGGGTCACAGAGCTAGGGACCCCAATATAGAGATATACCTTGATGAGGTTTTGGGGCTCAGTTACATTGATCAATGCGATTGCTAAATATCTCCTTTTTCCTAATATTCATAGCAGGTATGCAATTCGTTATTCACATGTTCAAATTAGCAAGTAGCATTTTTCATTGTATATTCCAATATTTTTCCATATGCTTGAGGCATTATACCATTATCTAAGTTTGATGTGCAGCCTTATTCTTATATATAGTATGTATTTTTGGCTTGCACTCATATATATATATTAGTGCTCACTTCAGTTATCCTATTCAGTTATATGTAGTTTTTTTTCTGAATGTGAACACAGCTCCGCCCCTTTCAGCCATGTTTTTTCCATCTCCTATATAAGAAAGTCCTTAGTTACCCCTCTCCACCCATAGCAGTTTTTAATTGCAATGAGATGACACACAGTTAGGGTCACAGAGCTAGGGACCCCAATATAGAGATATACCTTGACGAGGTTTTGGGGCTCAGTTACATTGATCAATGCGATTGCTAAATATCTCCTTTTTCCTAATATTCATAGCAGGTATGCAATTCATTATTCACATGTTCAAATTAGCAAGTAGCATTTTTCATTGTATATTCCAATATTTTTCCATATGCTTGAGGCATTATACCATTATCTAAGTTTGATGTGCAGCCTTATTCTTATATATAGTATGTATTTTTGGCTTGCACTCATATATATATATTAGTGCTCACTTCAGTTATCCTATTCAGTTATATGTAGTTTTTTTTCTGAATGTGAACACAGCTCCGCCCCTTTCAGCCATGTTTTTTCCATCTCCTATATAAGAAAGTCCTTAGTTACCCCTCTCCACCCATAGCAGTTTTTAATTGCAATGAGATGACACACAGTTAGGGTCACAGAGCTAGGGACCCCAATATAGAGATATACCTTGACGAGGTTTTGGGGCTCAGTTACATTGATCAATGCGATTGCTAAATATCTCCTTTTTCCTAATATTCATAGCAGGTATGCAATTCATTATTCACATGTTCAAATTAGCAAGTAGCATTTTTCATTGTATATTCCAATATTTTTCCATATGCTTGAGGCATTATACCATTATCTAAGTTTGATGTGCAGCCTTATTCTTATATAAAGTAGAGAGGTAATGTCAGGTCCAGAGAGGTAGATCTGTGTGTCATCGGCATAGAGATGATACTGAAAGCCGTGGGACTCTATGAGCTGTCCCAGGCCGAAGGTATAGATGGAGAACAGCAGGGGTCCAAGAACTGAGCCTTGGGGGACACCGACAGATAGGGGGTGAGATGAGGAAGTGGTGTGAGAATGGGAGACGCTGAAAGTTCGGTCGGTTAGGTATGAGGAGATCCAAGATGGGGCCAAGTCTGTGATGCCCAGAGATGAGAGAATCTGTAGTAGGAGGGAATAATCTACTGTGTCGAAAGCAGAGGACAGGTCCAGGAGGAGGAGGATAGAGTAGTGTCGCTTGGCTTTGGCGGTTAGTAGATCATTGGTGACTTTGGTTAGGGCATTTTCAATAGAGTGATGTGGTCGGAAGCCAGATTGTAGCTGGTCAAAGCAGGAGGAGAGGTATGAGGACAATTCAAGATGGACATGCTGTTCCAGTAGTTTTGAGGCATAGGGGAGAAGGGATATGGGGCGATAGTTTGACACAGAGGATGGGTCAAGGGAGGGCTTTTTGAGGATTTGTGTAATGGAGGCATGTTTAAAACATGAGGGGAATACACCACTTGTTAGTGATAGGTTGAAGAGATGGGTTAGGGCTGGGATGAGGACTGCAGCGATGTTGGGGATGAGGTGCGATGGGAGCGGGTCCAGTGCACAGGTGGTTAGATGTGATCTTGAGAGTAGAGTGGAAAGATTGTTTTCTGTCATGGTGGAGAAGCTGGATTTAGAGGAAGAAGGCTGAGTAGTTGTGAGAAGTGGCTGTGGGGATTGTGGGCCAAAGCTTGCTCTGATGTTGTCAATCTTCTGCTTGAAGAAAGAGGCAAAGTCTTCAGCTGAGATGAGAGGAGAGGGAGGTGGTGCTGGAGGATGGAGGAGAAAATTGTAATTGTTGAATAGCTGTTTACGATTGTGAGAGAGAGAGGATATGAGGGATGAGAAGTAGGTTTGTTTTGCAGCAGTGAGTGTGGACTTGAAGGTGGTGAGGGACTCTTTATATGCAATGAAGTGCTCAGTGGAATGGGACTTCCTCGATCTGCGCTCAACAATTCTGGAAGCCTGTCTCAGTTCTTTAGTCTGATTCGTGTGCCAGGGTTGTACATGACAGGAGGTAATGATATAAGGGGGCCCAGTCCTGTTCCTGGGTACATGACAGGAGGTAATGATATAAGGGGACCCAGGCCTGTTCCTGGGTACATGACAGGAGGTAATGATATAATGGGGACCAGTCCCCTTGCTGGGTACATGACAAGAGGTAATGATATAATGGGGACCAGTCCCCTTGCTGGGTGCATGAGAGGAGGTAATAATATAAGGGGCCCAGTCCCCTTGCTGGGTACATGACAGGAGGTAATGAATAGTGATGGACGAACCATAACTGTAAAGTTCGGGGTTCGTACCGATCGTGCACACGATCCCGAGCGCAAGCTCTCCTGGGAAGCTCGTGTTATAGTTCGGGTCCATGGGCTGTAAAACAAAAAAAAGCACATTATTATAAAACATTCTGATTATACTTACAGGTCCTGTGACACGTCCTGCAGAGTCTGTCTCCTGGCTGCTTCTGCTTCCATGGTAACCATCACTGACTAAAGGACCTTCCATGACGTCATAGCCATGTGACCAGTCTGGTGTGACTGTTGTACAGACATTAGCTTACAGACTGGTCACATGGCTATGACATCATCGAATGTCCTGTTAACATCTGGTGGTATTCACTGTACTGCTTGTCGCTCGCCAGTCTTCGGTCGTGTTCGTGGTGACGTCAGGATCCACCCGAGTCCATGGCTCCTGGACTCGATTGAACTTTGACTGTCACTGTGCGAGTGTCTCATCGCATCACCCGGCATGGCGAACACTATCCCGACAGGAGCGGGTCCTGTTTCTCCATGCAGCTGAGCCGCCCCTGTCCAGAGAGTGTCAGGCCGTGCGGGGTGATACAATGCGAGAATGTACGAGTCATACGCAAATGGAATCATACCTTCAGTGTCAGCCTGCTTCTCGCTCTGTGTAGAGCGATGAAACAGAGCTGACATTGCTCTCCCCGCGTCTCGCTCTGTATGTTTGTACAGAGTGATGAAGCAGAGCTGACATGGCGCTGCCTGCTTCTCGCTCTGTATATGTCTGTAAAAAGTGATGAAGCAAAGCTGACATGGCTCTCCCTGCTTCTCTCTCTGTAGAGACACTTGTCTGTACAGAGTGATGAAGAAGAGCTGACATTGCTCTCTCTGCTTCTCGCTCTGTGGAGACACTTGTCTATACAGAGCAATGAAGCAGAGGTGACATTGCTCTACCTGTGGACTACATCGGACTAAGGATTTTTTTATAATAAAGATTGAGGCTCTAAATTTTTTTGTTTTATTTCTAAGAAAAAATTTTTTCTATGTGTTGCGTTTTTTTTTTTACTGTTTACTAGAAATTCACGGTGGCTATGTCTAATTTTGCGTGACACCATGAATTTCGGGCCTAGTACCAGCTGAGTATACAAAGCTGGTATTAACTCCTTTATTACCCAGAGTGCCACTGCCATCAGGGCCGCTGGACGAGCCGGGTAAAGCGCCTGGAATTGGCGCTAAGAAACAATGAGCCATTTCCAGGGGTGGCTGTGGTTTTAGCGTGGGGGGCCCAGAACTCTTGGGCATTACAACGCTGAGAATCCCAGCCTCCAGCTGCCTTGCTTTACCTGACTGGCAATCAAAATACAGCGGGATCTCATGCTTTTTTTTTTTTTACTATTTTTTTAAATAAAAAAAATTAATAGGCTTCCTGTATTTTGATTGCCAGCCAAGGTAAAGCCAGGCAGATGGAAGTGGCAGACCGTAGCCATCCACTATATCTGTGCTGAAAATCAAAAATACTACGGAGCGCTATGTCATTTTTTTAAATTAATTATTTATTTTTACACTACTATATGTGCGAAGGACCCAACAGCCAATCACAAACACTGTCACGCAGAATGGGTATCTGTGATTGGCTGTTGGAGTAACCTGGAAGCTGCCCATACATTCGAGATGCTAGAATGTATGGACTGGTTTCAGGCTACTCCAGCATGCAATCACAGACGCCCACTCTGTGACAGCGTCTGTGGTTGTCTGTTATTTTAACAGTAAAATAAAACAAAAACACAGAGAAAAAATACTTTATTAGAAATAAAACAGAAGACATTTAGGACTCCATCTTTATTACTCAAAAAAAAACCCCTCAGACGTAGTCCAAAGGCAGACGAGCATCTTCAGCTCTGCTACATCTGACTTACAGGACCTTCCATGACATCATAGCCATGTGACCAGTCTGGTGTGAATGTTGATACCTCGTGGGTTATAGGACCTTCCGTGACATCATAGCCATGTGACCAGTCTGTAACCCAATGTCTGCACAACATTCACATCACACAAGTCACATGGCTATGATGTCATGGAAGGTCCTGTAACCCGGGGGCACAGCAATGATCAGACACTGAAGCAGAAGCGGCCGGGAGACAGACTCACGGGAGCGGTAAATATAATGGCAATGTTTATTATTAACTATATTCTTTATTTTACAGCCCCCCCCGACCCATCGCATACCTGTAAAGTCCAAGTTCGGTGTTCGGACGCAAGTTCACATTATCTCAGAACCCGAACTCGATCTTTACAAAACGTTCGGGCGAGGCTCCCGCACGCGAACATTGTGGGGTTCGCCCATCACTAGTAATGAAATAAGGGGGAGTAGTCCCAGTGCTGGGTGCATGACAGGAGGTAGTGATATAAGAGGGACCAGTCCCCTTGCTGGGTGCATGCCGCTGACTCCTGCATAGTCGGTGTGCACTTGCAGTTCCGCTGTTAAGGTTTTCGGGCAGTTGTAAATCAAGAAGAAACTGCTCAGTATGCAAACTAAGGGAGTCGTAATGGAGCACCGTGCTCTTGTACACGCCAAAGGTTCACCAAAACGTCCTCATTTGCATATGTTTATATAAAGAAGTTTTCGAACTACTTGTGGAGACGCAGGGCTCAGTGGGCGCTTTCGTCCACTAAAACCTGCCGCCTTTAGAAAGACAGCGTGGCTCAGGGCTCATCCCAACTGAACGCCGGCCTCCTTAACCGTGGGCGTAACACTACTCAGACAACACAGGGTTAGGGAACCGCAATAATTAGACTTTATTGGATCCCCAAACAATTAACGGCACATAACGCATAACCAGGAAAACACACAAATGTAACAGGCAACAGAGTCTCGCCCTTCCGCTGGCTCACCAGGGATTAGAATGTCCATGCCTCACAGGTTCCAAGCTGTCTGAGGTCTGCAAAGTCTGTAACAGGTGACTGAACTGTCCCAACCTGCGTGTCCTCCTTAGGTAGTCCTGGTTTGATGATAAAATCCTGGCAGCGGGAGTCGAAATCCCTAGGCTGTGGATATGGTCTCCAACCGGGTCCGGAGTCCCTAGATTGAAGCCATAAGATATCCTGATCCTCTAGTCAGCTCCCCTGGTGGCTTAAAGAAGTCCTTTTTATAGCCACAACCTTCCACTTGGATACACTGCGTCCTCATCGATTGGTTGGACAAGATTGCTTCTCCCATTGGAGGAATTTCAAGCTGCATGGACAATGTTCATTTAAATGATGTGCATAGAAAGACTGAGGGTGTACATGTAAACTGGGAGTCACCGACTAGACAATGGCTACTAAGGTAATTACATTATTAATACACAACTACAATACAATGGTTACTGGAAATGTCTGGAGAACAATACGTCTAGCTTTCAGTGGCCAACACAATTACATTGAGTCAACAAGAGTCTTGTAAAAACAATGAGGGACTTCTCCCCCATCTATAGACAATCTCTCATGCTGTCTGGCTGGATTTTAAGAAACTTTAACCCATGAGAGTCCATGTCGTCACACTACTTACAACAGTGAAATGTATATCGCGAATATGATATTTTCATATTTTACATAATTGTTTAACTAGCTTAGTTTGCATTTTAGGGGTGACTGACTACGATTAACATATAAATTCCTGGCCAAGATTCAGAAATGTTTACACCAACATTGTGTACGAGTCAGATGACCGGCTACAGGGGTCCATTGACCTCATGCCACTGTTCTCAACGGCTATCATGGTACAGAATAAAATGGTAATGGAGGTCTATTCTCTTCTTGGACACAATGAAAGCCGGAGATTGGTCTGGAGTTGGCAATGCCATGAAGAGTCCTTCACGAGGGAATGTCACACCATCCTATTCCTGGAATTATAGTGTGGGCTGGTATGATGTAGTCTGTAGCCTGACCATTCTAATTTTTATTTTAGGTACAACTGTTACATTGATTTGGTGGTGGAACCAGTGGTGCAGCCATTTCTCCAAAATGTCCCAGTAGTCCCTTTTCATCTCTACAAAACCAGGTGGTATGTTGCCGTTCTACTATGAGCAGCCTATATTGCCTAAATGTGCTACTATGGCCTGCAGCATCTCTGGAATGGTCTATCACTGGCAACATTTGGAAAATCACTGGTCAGCAATTGCAAAGGAAGCTGCCATTTTTAACGTGGAGTCTATGGACAAAAGATCCGTTAATGGATTGCTATTTATCATCCATTTGTAACGGATCCATTAAGAAAACAATTGATAAGTTACAATGCAAGTACAACGGATGGCTAAATAGCGATCTGTTAACAGATCAGTTATCCATAGACTGCCATGTTAAAAAAAAAACAACTAATGACTACAGGATATGAACATAGTCTTAAATTGCCCAAGAATATTGCTCAGACGACCATTAATAACCTCATTGATAACAGTCAAGGCTGTAAATGCTGGGATTCATACTCATGACGCTCAAACTCCATACTGATTAAATTGAGATATTGTGAAAATTTTGTGTTAATTTTGACACCATTTCCCGATCAGTAACACGTCTCTCCAGCTTGTGATTTCTATAATTTCCAGACTGTTCCTTCTTGGTGTTGCAATTTCAATGTTGAAGGAGTAAAGCAAATAATTTTAAACACAACAAACTATGAACAACAAATATCAAGAGTATGATTTAATAAGCCATAAGACAATATCTAAAAATCGACAGAAGAAGTAAAATGTGTGGGACCACTCACTTCTACATTTGTAGTGTCATGTACAAGATATTCAACTCATGTTGCTCAGGCCATACGAAACAAGAGAATACATCACCTATACATTAGATCTCCTTTTCCCCGATTATCTCCACTAATTGTATTATTACATGGGATGGTTATGATTTTAGATCGTCATCTTCCCCATTTAGATCCTTACAATATCGGATCCTCTCAGTGGAGATCTTCTATATAAGAGAATTTTCCTGATTGACCCATCAAGGATGGATAGGGACAGGGACAAGATGGCGGAGAGGATATTACACCTCACCCTAGAGATCCTCTTCCGGCTTACTGGAAAGGTGAGAGATTCTGATGACGTCACATTACATCATTCTTATCTATGGGAATAACAGATGGACAGAACTGGAGAGGTGAGGACTCTGGAAATGTCTGTAGTGAGATTTATTAATGTGTCTCTCCATAACCAGGATTACACAGCAGTGAAAAAGACCACTAGTGAGCGATGTCGGGACCCTGTGTCTGAGGGATGGGGAAGACCCCTGAGCCCAATCACGGGGCCTCCACCTCACCCCCTGATACATGAGGACATCGATGACCAGAAGATCCTAGAACTCACCTACAAGATGATTGAGCTGCTGACTGGAGAGGTGACACTGCTGGGAATGCTGGGACATTATACAGTAACGCTATGAAGGGATCGGGGGATGACGATATCATTGTGTGTGTCAGGTTCCTATAAGGTTTCAGGATGTCACCATCTATTTCTCCATGGAGGAGTGGGAGTATTTAGAAGGACACAAAGATCTGTACAAGGACGTCATGATGGAGGTTCCCCAGCCCCCCACATCACCAGGTAATAGACAGGACTAAATACACTTGGTCTATAATTATCTGTATGTAAAGAATAAATTCAGAACCTGCATGTGTTTCCTCCAGTTCTACCCAGTAAGAGGACAACACCAGAGAGATGTTCCCGTCCTCTTCTTCCACAGGACTGTAACCAAGAAGATCCCAATGTTCCTCAGGATCATCAGGTAGATGGAGAGAAGGTGTCATGAAATCTCCTATGATGTGTAGACGGCTGTGAAGGTCTTGTGCTCAGTCTTGTTTTATCCACCAGTATTATATGTTTTATACTTGTGTAATGAGCAGGGCTGTGGAGTTGGAGTCGGAGCTCATTTTGGTCCCCAATTTATTATATATTTTAGGAGTTGGAGTCGGTGCATTTTATACCGACTCCAACTCCTATAATATATAATAAATTGGGGACAGTAGTGCAATGCAGAATGTGCTGAACATTTTACTAAATAATAACATTTAGTATATTGCTTATATTTAAGTGAAAAAAATATTGTAGTACAATGTGAACATCAGACATTTAATCATTTTTATGATACAATAATCAAGATATTTAGAGAGAACATAAAATATATTTATTGGAATACAACTTTAGAACACAAACTAATACATTGTAAATATGTAATATATATATACACACACACACACACACACACATATACACACACACACACACGATATATATGTAATGTACTGTATATTACATAGTGTATTACATATTTACAATTTATTACAGTTTGTGTTCTAAAGTTGTATTCCAGTAAATATATTTTATGTTCTATCCAAATATCTTGATTATTGTATCATAAAAATTATTAAATGTCTGATGTTCACTTACACATGTTCATGTATTACAATAAATTTTTCACCTAACTATAAGCAATATATGTAGGAGTCGGAGTCTGAGTCGGTGCAAGAGAAATTGAGGAGTCGGAGTCAAAGGTTTGGTTTACCGACTCCACAGCCCTGGTAATGAGAACGGTGGAGATGGCAGGATTAGAGCTGATCATAGATGTGACTTCTCCATCTGTCTCTGACTTTTACAATGTTTGTTTCAGGGTAAAGATATGACCCATACTAATACTACAGGGACATATGTGAGGGGTGATGAGCGGTGTAAAGAGGAGATTCCTACAGATAACTGCACAGGTGAGTAGTAACCACTGAGGCTATATTCACACAAACTTGTCTGATTTTGCTTTTGTGAAAAAGACTGTTTCATTGTGGATTTTGATATTTTCTCATTCTCATAGACTTCAATGGTCTGACTTAATTTGGTTGTACACAAGATTAATATTTGCAGAACCACTGACTTAAATTTGACCTGACAACCATATAATGTAAATGGAGGTATATTAATATTCCACACAGAGTAGTTGTCAGGAAAAGAAGGGTCAGGGTAACAAATTTAAAGATTCCCAATCTTTTTGTGCTCAAGAGAACAAAAGTGCCACTTATGGTGTGTGACAGCGGTTAAAGGATATCTGTCATTTGAGAGCATGATGGAGGAAAAGAGATCCTGAATCCAACGATGTATTGGATAGTTTACTGTAAGGATGGGGAACCCTTTTTTTTCTGCTTGGTGTCATTTGGAAATTTCTACTATCATTCGGGGCCGCACAAAATTATCAACTTTAAAATTACCCTGCTATGTTTGGTCGAACAATTAATTAACTCAACCATAGAGTGCTGGCTGGAGCGCCTTCTCTTTGGTGCAGCTGTGTGATTAGGCGATATTGATCATGCTATTACTCACAACTGCTTTTCCAGGTCTTCGACTGTGACTGCTGTATAGAACATCACATAGGAGTCGCTGGGGGCATATACCTATCAGGAGGGGCTAGGGGCATATACACTGAAGATCAAATTTATAGAACAACATACAATTTCCTAAATCTTAAGGTCATTGTTTAGTCCTATGTGATTATATCCTAATAGGCGTAAACTGGCAGTATTTTAAGCTTATTTCATAAATTTAATTTATTCCAAAGCTCATAGTAAAGATGTAAATGAGATATATGAAAAAGAACACTGATCAAAATTAGAGAACATTTTCAGATACCTGTACGTTATTGGTGTTAATCTGGCACCTGGCACTAATTTCCTTAATTATCTGTCTAACCCTATGTAACTGGCATCTAAACCTTCCAGTTTACACTGACTTTGCAAAGATGCTGTGCCGTTCCAAAGTGACTGAAATATGCTGTCAGTAGGTTGTCCAGATTAAGGCTAAAGGGGTGACCCCTATCAGCCATAGCAAGAGAAATTGATTTTGAGAATATTGCATCTTTACAACATCACAAACTCTTTCAAGTCCCCCAAGAAGGTTGGTCACACTTGAAAGACAAATGCAAGAGAGGACAGGATAATCCAGAGATTCTTCATGAGTAATCATTTCAACACTGCACCTGGAATTGCAAGGCAGTTCAGCACTCAACAGGGTAAGGATCTGTCTCGTCATACAGTATCACGATGTTTAAGAGTATTTGGACTAAAAACATCTCATTAGCAGAAAAAAATCAAAAGGCTGGACTCACCTTTGGTGAAGAGCATGCTGTGTGGACAGAGAAGTGGTCCACAGTCCATTGTAGTGATAAAAAAAAAAGTTTAATATATTTGGGTCTGATGGGAAACATTATGTTTGTCAACAAACTGTGCATACACTGAAACCCAAAGTGTGTTAAGAAGTCAGTGAAAAGTGGTGAAGGAAGTGTCATGGTTTGGGGACTTGTTTTCTGCAGCAGGAATTGGACCTCTCATACACCTACATGGCAGTGTGTGTATTAGAACATTCTTCAACAACACGTGGTTCCTTACTTGCATTCATCACTCAACAGCCAGCAATTTTCATGCAGGACAATGCACCCTGTCACATAGCAAAAAATCCTTGGTGACAAAGTAATGACCAAGAAACCCACAACGGCCAAAGAACTCTGGAAGAAGAGTGGACCAAAGTCACACCAGAGAAGTGTGAAAGACTAGTGATGTCCTGTCATTCAAAGCAAAGGCCTGTACACTTCCTACTGATTGGTGGCTTTTGTTACCTTCAGAAAATGTAGTTCTAATCTTTCTCTGTGCTACAGTCATTACTGCTCTCAAATTATGATCATCAGGTTTTGGTCAAATAAAGATTTTATGTTGATAAACTTTGGATCTTTTGTAAAACATTCTTTTAGTGGCATGGTGTACCCCTTACAAAAAAAGACCTCAAATGTTAATCAATGTAGATTACATTATTTCTGAAAATAGCAAGTGATCATATATTGTTCTCTAATTTTGCTCTCCAGTGTACATCACAGGAGGGGCTGGGGGCATATACATCACAGGAGGGGCTGGGGGCATATACATCACGGGGAGGGCTGGGAGGAATAGGCATCACTAGGGAAGCTGGGGGCATAGACATAGCTGTCGGGTACACACAGCACTAGAGGTACTGACATCACTTAGGGGCACATAGATCAGTGGAAGGTATATACATCACTGGGGGGCACAGACATAGCTGGGGGGCACAGACATTGCTGGTGGGTATATACATCGCTGGAGGGCATAGACATTACTGGAGGTCAAACATCCAGGGGGGGCACATACATCACTGGGGGTATATATAGCTGGGGGGGCACAAACATTCTGGGAGGCACAGACAGCTCTGAGGACACTGGGGAAATCCAGACAACCCTCGGGGCACAAACAGTACTGGTGGTGCTGGGGCAGCCGCTCCTCTTCTGTGGGACGGGAGCGCATAGCATGTTCAACCCACCACAAAGTACATCCTCATGCATTGCAACGTTCAGCATTGACTGCTGCTTTGGGTTTAAATAGCCGGCAGCCCGTCCAACCTCTGCAGAATCTGCCTGATAGCCAGAGGTTCCCCCACCCTAGGTTTACTGGATACAATTGCTCTGACTCAATCAGAATTTTTAGATTTAGAAATGCAGCAGAGCTGAGAAAGCTAACCCCGCCCACACCTGGCTCTTTATGATTGTGAGCCCCAATGGGGACAGTGTTGCCAATGTATGTAAAGTGCTATGGAATTAATAGTGCTATATAAATGAATAAATATTATTATTTTATTTTTATTATTATTATTATTATTGTTTATGTACAATATCTATAGACAGTGAGCTGGTAATCACAGGAGGAGAGTGTCTGACTACCTGGCGCAGGCAATGTAGTCTAAGCAATGATAAGGTCCTGGTGCCAAAACAATCATTGCAAGTAAACAACAGCATGCAGCTTAATAAGAGACGCATCACTGAAATCTGTATTTTTACCACTACAGTATACTGTATTGAGATTACATAGGAAAAACATGCTGACAGATTCCCTTTACCTCTCTTTACTCCACTGAAAACACATTCGCACTTGACAGAATCAAATATGTATGAGTAAGATTGATAAGGGGCATTCCGTCCAATTGAAAGCTTTACTAACTTGATCATTGAAATTTACTACATTATTTGCTTGATATGATTTAAATATAGTAATGTTATAAAATATCTACATGATATTAAGTTTATCTTATCAAAAAATAGATATAAAACATCAGTTTTATTCTTGGCAGGCAACTGTATTAGAAGCTCGGAGGGATGTGCAATTTCAGCACATTTTAAAACAGAACACCACGTAAACATACGTAATATTTATGAGGAGCATAACATCAATTCAAAAGATCTATCATGTGAATCTCTTCAAGAAGTATTATCTCCCGATTCATCACAAACTATTAGGAAAAACAAAAGTCACAGGAGGGATCCTGAACATCAAAAATCTTACACAGTGGAAAAGACACTCTCGTGTAGAAAATGTGGGAAATGTTTTATAGATAAATCAAGTCTTGTTACATACATGAGAAGCTCCAAAGGAGAGAAGCCATATTCATGCTCAGAATGTGGAAAATGTTTTAACCGAAAATCAAATCTTTTTAGACATCAGAATATGCATTCAGAGAAGAATCGATTTTTATGTGTAGAATGCAAGAAATGTTTTACACGGAAATCAAATTTTGTTACGCATCAAGCTCACACAAAAGATACTTTATATTCATGTTCTGAATGTGAAAAATGTTTTACAACTAGTTCAAAACTTGTTACACATAAGAAAATCCACACAATGGAGAAGCCATATTCATGTTCTGAATGTGGGAAATGTTTTACAGTAAGTTCAAAACTTGCTATACATCAAAGAATTCACACAGGGGAAAAACCATATTCATGTTTGGAATGTGGGAAATCTTTTACAGAGAAGTCTCATCTAAATAAGCATGAAATAATTCACACAGGGGAGAAGCCTTTTTCATGTTTAGAATGTGGGAAATGTTTTAACCAAAACTCTAGTCTTGTTAGACATGAGAGATGTCACACTGGGGAGAAGCCATTTTCATGTTTAGAATGTGGGAAATGTTTTACACATAAATCAGAGCTTGTTACACACCAGAGAATCCACACAGGGGAGAAGCCATTTTTTTGCTCTGAATGTGGGAATTGTTTTAGCCAGAAATCGAATCTTGTTAGGCACACAAGAATTCACACGGGGGAGAAACCATATTCATGTTCTCAATGTGGAAAATGTTTTACAGAAAAATCACACTTTATTAAACACGAGAGAATTCACACAGGGGAGAAGCCATTTTCATGTTCGCAATGTGGAAAATGTTTTAACCAAAGATCCATTCTTGTTAGACATGAGAGAACTTGTAACACATCCGACCAGTCACACAGAGAAATAGTAACATTGATATTATGAATATGGAGATGTAGTAGAGGAAAACTACATCTTATTATATATAAGAGAGATCACACAGAGGTGAAGTCATTTTTATGGTGAAAACGTGAGACCTGGTTTAAGCAGAATTCAAATCTTCTTAGGGTAGGTGCTCAGTGCACTTGAGGCCATTGTCAGTACTATTAGCCCAGATAGAATACTCCCTAAAGCAGTTTACCATACTGTACATTTGAATAAACCTTATTCAGATGTGTAACTGACATATGGAGGTAAAATGAACACACTATTGCCTACGATCTGGTAAATGGAGGTTAATGATAATGATGTTAGAGAGATTGTACTCTTACAGGTAACTTTTCTTCAACAGCACAGTTCATTGTAAAATAACAAACTGCTTTACTTACCCGCCCCAGGTCCATCGCTATATCTCTGCCACAGGCCTGGTTTGTCTTGTTCAGCTGCAACAGTGGCAAAGTACGCTTTAGATATGGGAGAAGATATTTTTATGTGCAGAATATGGGAAGTATTTTAATTTAAAATCCACAGAGTCAAAATTGTATTCAATCTGTAAAATGCTTTTGTCCCCAATTGTAATTTTAAAGATCTCACACAAGGAAATAGGTACCGTATTTTTTGTTTTATAAGACACACTGGATTATAAGACGCAATCCAAATTTAGAGAAGTAAAAAAGATAAAAATGGGGTCCGTCTTATACTCCGGTGTTGTCTTACCGGAGGGGAGCAGCATTGGTGGTGAGGCGGGTCACAGGAGGCAGAGGTTGTGCTGGCAGCAGGTGCGGGTCCGTGGCTGCAGCACCGGCAGGTCCGTGGTGTTAGTGACGGCAGCAGCGGTGGGTCAGTAGTGGAGCAGGTCGGTGCGTGTCCGCGGTCCCGGTTCAAATAATGGCGCCTGGAGCGGCGCATGCGCAGATGGAACTCTCATCCAAGGGCTCCATCTGCGCATGCACTGACTCCCGGCGTCATCATTTGAACTGGGACACTCACCGCACAGCCAACGCAGTCCGCCCAGCCACCTGCACGCACATAGTTGCAGCCAGTAGGCCGCCCGCCTGCCCACCCGCACAGAGAGGGAGTCGACACCGACAGGCACCCGGCCGTCCGCACGCAGCCACAGGCACCCGGACGCCCGAACGCACCCTGTTGCTGCACAGACAGGACCCCCGGTAAGCTATATTCGGATTTTAAGACGCACCCCTCATTTTCCTCCCAACTTTTTGGCAGGAAAAGTGCGTCTTATAACCCGAAAAATATGGTATTTACTTTTGCTTCAAATGTTTGTAAAAAAAAAAACCCAAACAAAACTATCAGTCACAATCAAAGCAATTTCATATGTTCTTCAAAAGTAATGAGCAATTTAGAGCATAAAATTACAATTAGGAAAAGTTTGCAATCACCATTAAACATTTGTTTTTCATAATTCTAAGGACTTTGATAACACAGCCATATATCAGCCATATGTAAAAGGATATTTCACGTTGTTACATGTCAAAACGTGTGGTTAGTTACCAATTGTTAAGACATTTTTGTTTATATGTATATGGTATATTAACTTATATGTAACTTTACTTTAAAAACTTTGGGCTATCTTTCTTTATTCTTTCTAAGCATACCCCAGGTTAGCTGCTGCTAGACATAGAATCAACTCAGAGATATAGGTGAATAAATCTGCAAGAAAGGGAGAAAAGTATCGAAGCAAAACGATAATGGTGAGTTTAGAATCTCATTTGGTGATGTTGTGCAGATAAGGCACAACTTCATATATGTGTATGCTGAAGCCAAGAAAGGGGTACATCCGAAATGGTATGCTTTAATGAAATCTAATTTCAATTTATAATTTAGAGGATCAATTGAAAACCATTAACTACTCTCTAAAACATAACATTTATTATATTCATATTAAAATACTATAGCAATCAATACAAGATTGGAAAAATTTCCAGATATATCAAGAGACATCAAAGTCGTGATTAGTGATAGTTCAGTGAAGTCCTAATATAGGTCAGTGGGCAAAGGGTGTACACCACCAGTTGTATTTAGTTAGGTATATAGTTATGATAAACTAAGGGGGTCTAAATACTCCCTAATGTTAACCCTACCTGGCAACGGAGGTCAAAAACACCTTAATTTTTTGGGTGCCCCCCGTTCCTCGGCGGCTAGCCCTAATTGCCCCTGTCACTATAATGATAATCTTATCCCACCACCAGAAATTAATGTGCTGGAGTGCAGATTCAGTCATATGTCATAATAAAATTCAATGCACAGGGTTATATCCAAATTTCATGTAAATACTTGAAATTTCAATTCTCAGTCTAGAGATTAACCTGTAAGGCTGTATAGCTGAGAACATACATAAATTAATGGGTCTAATCAGAATGATGGACTTATGGTCCCGGTACTTATCCTGCCAGGACTAGCTTGACCGCAGCTTGATCCCGACGCGTTTCCCCCCAACGTCTTGGGGTTCATCAGGGGATATCAGTATATCAAATTATTTTTAATAAATTTGGGCCATCAATCTATAATGAAAAGGGGTAAGTATTCCTTAGTTACATCTATGACACTTTGATTAACATATGACCCATAATGAATTGCACATACCTCCTCATCATATCAATCCACGTATTAGGAATTCTGTATAGTCCTCATGTGGTTCAGTTAGAGTTCAATTGGAGTTCTGTAACCCCCCATCATCCGATATTCAATATAGATAGTGTAAGAGCCCCCAGCAGCAATACTCTGGAAGACTCTGCAGCTAGTGAGTGCCTGCAATGGCAGCGTTTCACTGCTGCATCCGATCCATATGTCTGGTGCGCGTACTAGATTAGTGTATATAAAGGGTAATGCTTCCCTCCCCCAAATCCACAGGCAGGATCTGTCATTTCCGTTTTTCAAATTCCCGCCCGTGGGCGGTGTTATTGTCACAGATAGTATCAATCAATCATTGGGCGGCCAGACCATGTGGTCCGTAGCAACCCACGTGGGACGCTTCTTAATACCGCCTCCTCATTCATTATGATGAGTGCAACAGGGAAAGTCCACATTGCTTATCCGGTTAAACACCCACCCAGAAATTCATTGGGCGGCCAGACCATGTGGTCCGTCGCGACCCACGTGGGACGCTTCTAGATACCGCCTCCTCATTCATTAAGATGAGTGCGGCCAGGAAGGTCTATACTTGGTTTTCCGGTTATACGCCCACCCGATCATTCATTGGGCGGCCAGACCATGTGGTCCGTAGCGACCCACGTGGGACGCTTCTTAGTACCGCCTCATCATTCATTACGAAGTGTGCAGCAAGGAAAGTCTGCACTTCCTACAGAGTACTCCTACGTTCCGCCCGCCCAATGAATACACTTTCTCTATAGGCGGCGGAAATGCTGTGTGCTGCAGAAAGTCTGACAGCATAGAAGCTACGTTCCAGCTGATAACAAAGTTAGTTCTCAGAAATGCTCAGGACTATGTAGAGATTCCTCAGTCGGAGGATTTTGTTATTAGTTGTGGTGATGCATTAAATAGGTCTCAATAGTAACTATTATTATCAAATTGTCCCATCAGAGCACGATTGATATAGTTTCCATACTGTCACATCTATTTTTCCTCCACAGATACCATAATATTGGGGTATTATATGAAAAATAGTCATATATACCAGCTCTATATTAATTGATAACATCTTTCATCCTTTATTATTGTTTTGTATAGGAAAGTAGGGGGGGGGTTTAGCAATTAACCACATAATGCATTACGAATTCCAAATTCTAGGTCCTTATACAGTATCAATCTCCTATATGGAGGATGAGGGGAGTGCAATTCAAACGTTATCTACATTTTATCTCATATCCAAAAAGGATTAACACCCTTCTCCCAGGTGTATTACTGGAAAAAATTAGTCTATAATCCAATATATCGGGGTTTTTTATTTATAAGGTGAAAAAGACGCCCTTGTTAGATAAAGCTGGCAAAACTGAGAACTTCATTCAGACCTCTAGGACTGAGTGTATCAAGCAGATAGGTCCATTTTGCCTCCCGCTGCAGGATTCTTTTATCCCAATTGCCCTTCCTTGGAGATTTCGATATAACCTCAATAACCTGAAATTGGATGGATTTCGGATTTCCCTGGTGGCATTGTATCACATGTCTGGCAATAGGTGTATCTCGCCTGTGTAATATGTCTCCCAGGTGTTCTCCTATCCTTATACGAAGCTGGCGTTTCGTCTTGCCAATATAGCTCAGTGGGCACGAGCACGTACACCTATAGACAACTCCCTCTGTCCGACAGTTGGCAAAACTATTGATAAAAAATCTTCTGCCTGTAGTCAGATTAACAAAGGTTTTTGTCTGGTCAATGTATGGACAATAGCTGCAAGAGCCGCATCTAAATGTGCCAATCGGTTTGCGATCCAGCCAAGTTCCCTCCCCTCTTTTTTGCTCAAAATGGCTATGGACCACCATATCTTTAATAGTCCTCCCCCTTCTATAGGTTACGCTTGGGTAAGGGGTGATAAAGTCCTTTAGATCAGGGTCTGCCTGTAGAATACCCCAATATTATGGTATCTGTGGAGGAAAAATAGATGTGACAGTATGGAAACTATATCAATCGTGCTCTGATGGGACAATTTGATAATAATAGTTACTATTGAGACCTATTTAATGCATCACCACAACTAATAACAAAATCCTCCGACTGAGGAATCTCTACATAGTCCTGAGCATTTCTGAGAACTAACTTTGTTATCAGCTGGAACGTAGCTTCTATGCTGTCAGACTTTCTGCAGCACACAGCATTTCCGCCGCCTATAGAGAAAGTGTATTCATTGGGCGGGCGGAACGTAGGAGTACTCTGTAGGAAGTGCAGACTTTCCTTGCTGCACACTTCGTAATGAATGATGAGGCGGTACTAAGAAGCGTCCCACGTGGGTCGCTACGGACCACATGGTCTGGCCGCCCAATGAATGATCGGGTGGGCGTATAACCGGAAAACCAAGTATAGACCTTCCTGGCCGCACTCATCTTAATGAATGAGGAGGCGGTATCTAGAAGCGTCCCACGTGGGTCGCGACGGACCACATGGTCTGGCCGCCCAATGAATTTCTGGGTGGGTGTTTAACAGGATAAGCAATGTGGACTTTCCCTGTTGCACTCATCATAATGAATGAGGAGGCGGTATTAAGAAGCGTCCCACGTGGGTTGCTACGGACCACATGGTCTGGCCGCCCAATGATTGATTGATACTATCTGTGACAATAACACCGCCCACGGGCGGGAATTTGAAAAACGGAAATGACAGATCCTGCCTGTGGATTTGGGGGAGGGAAGCATTACCCTTTATATACACTAATCTAGTACGCGCACCAGACATATGGATCGGATGCAGCAGTGAAACGCTGCCATTGCAGGCACTCACTAGCTGCAGAGTCTTCCAGAGTATTGCTGCTGGGGGCTCTTACACTATCTATATTGAATATCGGATGATGGGGGGTTACAGAACTCCAATTGAACTCTAACTGAACCACATGAGGACTATACAGAATTCCTAATACGTGGATTGATATGATGAGGAGGTATGTGCAATTCATTATGGGTCATATGTTAATCAAAGTGTCATAGATGTAACTAAGGAATACTTACCCCTTTTCATTATAGATTGATGGCCCAAATTTATTAAAAATAATTTGATATACTGATATCCCCTGATGAACCCCAAGACGTTGGGGGGAAACGCGTCGGGATCAAGCTGCGGTCAAGCTAGTCCTGGCAGGATAAGTACCGGGACCATAAGTCCATCATTCTGATTAGACCCATTAATTTATGTATGTTCTCAGCTATACAGCCTTACAGGTTAATCTCTAGACTGAGAATTGAAATTTCAAGTATTTACATGAAATTTGGATATAACCCTGTGCATTGAATTTTATTATGACATATGACTGAATCTGCACTCCAGCACATTAATTTCTGGTGGTGGGATAAGATTATCATTATAGTGACAGGGGCAATTAGGGCTAGCCGCCGAGGAACGGGGGGCACCCAAAAAATTAAGGTGTTTTTGACCTCCGTTGCCAGGTAGGGTTAACATTAGGGAGTATTTAGACCCCCTTAGTTTATCATAACTATATACCTAACTAAATACAACTGGTGGTGTACACCCTTTGCCCACTGACCTATATTAGGACTTCACTGAACTATCACTAATCACGACTTTGATGTCTCTTGATATATCTGGAAATTTTTCCAATCTTGTATTGATTGCTATAGTATTTTAATATGAATATAATAAATGTTATGTTTTAGAGAGTAGTTAATGGTTTTCAATTGATCCTCTAAATTATAAATTGAAATTGGTTTATGATAATATGGCTGGCTTCCTATCGGGGCCATTAAATACGAATAGGTGGCTTAGTGATGCTGAGGAGGTTTTCTCAGATAAAGCCCTAGAAATCACAACGACTGGCAAACCGAATCTTAAATCAGTATTTTTGGAATTACAAACGGCCTATATTAACAACACAAAATCTTGGTGGGAGGTCCAGTCACTGGAGCATTATATTAAACACAACATTGTGCCCAGGGGCCTCAGGGTTAATATTATACCAGCTGAAAGAACCAGAACACCGCAACTCATTAAGAGGTGGGAAGAAGAGTCTTTGGCCTCATCTCTGAGATTCATGAATATACTGTTGGAGGAGGAGAGGTGTACACTGGAAACAACTCAGAAGAATTTACACACAATTAGAGAAGAGGCCCTTAAATTTAAAGGGGACCCTGAGTTCCAGACAAAAGAACTGACATTACAGGCCACCATAGATAAATATCAGCAGAATATAAAAAATCGCAAACATAAGCGGTTTATTAGAGACCTCGAGGATTTCAAACACAAGCGAGCCTTTAATTGTCAGGAAGGGACAGGGGATATTTCATCTTCTGACATTTCTGATACGGAAAACAGACCAAGGGACCCTAGACCAAGGGCTAACAAAAATAGGGGGGAAAGACAGAGAGGGGGTAGAAGACGATGGGAACAATTGGGAAGCAGGGACCATCAGGGACCCCCAGATTATCAGGCTGCGGGAGGATCAGGTCAATCATCAGTACCCTTACCCTCTTATGGACCCTCTTCCTATACCCCCTCATCTCAACCCCAAGCACCAGCACCGTCCTCTTTTTTAGGGATGCGAGACCCTTATACATTCAGGGAAAGATATCCCAGAAATGTGAGGAAGTGGTAAAAATATCTGCAAAAGAGGGACATCAGATTTATAACTTGTCCACTTATAGGTTATCAAAAACCGAAGAAATGGTACTGAATAGAGGCCTATCTTTCGTACCGACCACACATTTTGATTCTTTTACCTGGATTAAGGACATTGAACTCTTTCTAAGGAAGCTTAGATGGAGAAGGTTTTTTAGATTGAATGATTTGGCTGAATGCCGTAAATTAGGAATCCCTTTGGAATCCTTGGAGGACGTCAGGCTTTTGGCGGGCCTGTCGGAAGGTGACAATAATTCAATTGGTATAGGTCCATTCACTGATCTAAAATCAAAAAGTAAAAAGATGCCACCCGTTACGGACTGTAACAGTTTAGATATTTTTTCAAAACTAGTGGCAGATGAAATTAGGAACATCAAACCAAAAATGTCTAACTGTGAACCCAACCTGACACCTTGTGAGAGGGAAGCCCTCTCTAACCTGGAAAAAAATCAATTGATAACCATAAAGCCCTCAGATAAAGGGGGCAACATTATAATTATGGACACACCAGACTATGTGAAAATGTGTATCAGAATATTAGCGGATAGAGATACCTATGCTGTCCTCACGTTGGACCCTACTAGGGAATTCATGTTAGAACTTGAAAGCATGACATCAAAAGCCCTGGATAAATCCCTGATTTCTAGGGATGAATATAACTTTCTTAACAATCAATTTCCGACTATAGCTACGTTCTATTCTACCCCTAAGGTCCATAAAGGCCTTCACCCCCTTAAGGGACGACCAATTGTTTCGGGTGTAGATGCATTGGGACAGAACCCAGGCATATATCTCGATAAAGTACTTCGCCCCTTTGTCACAACGCAACCATCCTACATTAGAGATACCACAGATTTACTGTGTAAACTGGATGGAATACAACTAGATGCCAATACCATTCTGGCATCAATTGATGTGGAGCAGCTGTATAGCTGCATTCCACATGACAAGGGGCTAGAGGCGGTACAATTTTATCTGGATGCGAGAGGGAACCAATTCAGGGAACACAACGCATTTGTGATCCAACTTCTCACATTTGTACTTACCCGAAACTATTTCTTATTTAATAACCGATTCTACCACCAGCTCAGGGGCACCGCGATGGGGAGCCCCTGTGCCCCCATCTATGCCAACATGTTCCTGGGTTGGTGGGAGGATAGGGTGGTCTTTGGGGACGGGGATGTCATATGGGGACCCCAGATTACATTCTGGGGTCGTTACATTGATGACATCCTCGTCCTCTGGACGGGGGATGCAAGAACGTTTCAGGAGTTTGTTGCTAAACTTAACACCAATCAGCTAGGCCTAAGGTTCACGTACGAGATAGGAGGGGACAGTTTGACCTTTCTTGATACAAAAATTTACAAATATGAAGATGGTACTTTGGGCACGAGTGTATACCGCAAACCAACAGCTACTAATAGTCTCTTAAGGTGGGAGAGTCACCATCCCTTACCGCTACTCAAGGGAATACCAAAGGGGCAGTTCCTTCGTGTTAGAAGGAACTGTTCATCCCTCAGTGAGTTTAATAAACAAGCACAGCAATTGGGCGACCGGTTTAGAGCAAGAGGCTATCCTTCCCATGTCATTAAAACGGCCTTTAGATCGGCACGAGATACCAACAGGAGAGACCTATTGACCCCACGTGCGAGACCAGCCACTGAATCGATTACAAGACTTATTGGATCATATGACGACCAGAATCATAGAGTTATTAATATTCTGAGACGTCATTGGGGTATTCTACAGGCAGACCCTGATCTAAAGGACTTTATCACCCCTTACCCAAGCGTAACCTATAGAAGGGGGAGGACTATTAAAGATATGGTGGTCCATAGCCATTTTGAGCAAAAAAGAGGGGAGGGAACTTGGCTGGATCGCAAACCGATTGGCACATTTAGATGCGGCTCTTGCAGCTATTGTCCATACATTGACCAGACAAAAACCTTTGTTAATCTGACTACAGGCAGTAGATTTTTTATCAATAGTTTTGCCAACTGTCGGACAGAGGGAGTTGTCTATAGGTGTACGTGCTCGTGCCCACTGAGCTATATTGGCAAGACGAAACGCCAGCTTCGTATAAGGATAGGAGAACACCTGGGAGACATATTACACAGGCGAGATACACCTATTGCCAGACATGTGATACAATGCCACCAGGGAAATCCGAAATCCATCCAATTTCAGGTTATTGAGGTTATATCGAAATCTCCAAGGAAGGGCAATTGGGATAAAAGAATCCTGCAGCGGGAGGCAAAATGGACCTATCTGCTTGATACACTCAGTCCTAGAGGTCTGAATGAAGTTCTCAGTTTTGCCAGCTTTATCTAACAAGGGCGTCTTTTTCACCTTATAAATAAAAAACCCCGATATATTGGATTATAGACTAATTTTTTCCAGTAATACACCTGGGAGAAGGGTGTTAATCCTTTTTGGATATGAGATAAAATGTAGATAACGTTTGAATTGCACTCCCCTCATCCTCCATATAGGAGATTGATACTGTATAAGGACCTAGAATTTGGAATTCGTAATGCATTATGTGGTTAATTGCTAACCCCCCCCCCCCCCCCTACTTTCCTATACAAAACAATAATAAAGGATGAAAGATGTTATCAATTAATATAGAGCTGGTATATATGACTATTTTTCATATAATACCCCAATATTATGGTATCTGTGGAGGAAAAATAGATGTGACAGTATGGAAACTATATCAATCGTGCTCTGATGGGACAATTTGATAATAATAGTTACTATTGAGACCTATTTAATGCATCACCACAACTAATAACAAAATCCTCCGACTGAGGAATCTCTACATAGTCCTGAGCATTTCTGAGAACTAACTTTGTTATCAGCTGGAACGTAGCTTCTATGCTGTCAGACTTTCTGCAGCACACAGCATTTCCGCCGCCTATAGAGAAAGTGTATTCATTGGGCGGGCGGAACGTAGGAGTACTCTGTAGGAAGTGCAGACTTTCCTTGCTGCACACTTCGTAATGAATGATGAGGCGGTACTAAGAAGCGTCCCACGTGGGTCGCTACGGACCACATGGTCTGGCCGCCCAATGAATGATCGGGTGGGCGTATAACCGGAAAACCAAGTATAGACCTTCCTGGCCGCACTCATCTTAATGAATGAGGAGGCGGTATCTAGAAGCGTCCCACGTGGGTCGCGACGGACCACATGGTCTGGCCGCCCAATGAATTTCTGGGTGGGTGTTTAACCGGATAAGCAATGTGGACTTTCCCTGTTGCACTCATCATAATGAATGAGGAGGCGGTATTAAGAAGCGTCCCACGTGGGTTGCTACGGACCACATGGTCTGGCCGCCCAATGATTGATTGATACTATCTGTGACAATAACACCGCCCACGGGCGGGAATTTGAAAAACGGAAATGACAGATCCTGCCTGTGGATTTGGGGGAGGGAAGCATTACCCTTTATATACACTAATCTAGTACGCGCACCAGACATATGGATCGGATGCAGCAGTGAAACGCTGCCATTGCAGGCACTCACTAGCTGCAGAGTCTTCCAGAGTATTGCTGCTGGGGGCTCTTACACTATCTATATTGAATATCGGATGATGGGGGGTTACAGAACTCCAATTGAACTCTAACTGAACCACATGAGGACTATACAGAATTCCTAATACGTGGATTGATATGATGAGGAGGTATGTGCAATTCATTATGGGTCATATGTTAATCAAAGTGTCATAGATGTAACTAAGGAATACTTACCCCTTTTCATTATAGATTGATGGCCCAAATTTATTAAAAATAATTTGATATACTGATATCCCCTGATGAACCCCAAGACGTTGGGGGGAAACGCGTCGGGATCAAGCTGCGGTCAAGCTAGTCCTGGCAGGATAAGTACCGGGACCATAAGTCCATCATTCTGATTAGACCCATTAATTTATGTATGTTCTCAGCTATACAGCCTTACAGGTTAATCTCTAGACTGAGAATTGAAATTTCAAGTATTTATATGAAATTTGGATATAACCCTGTGCATTGAATTTTATTATGACATATGACTGAATCTGCACTCCAGCACATTAATTTCTGGTGGTGGGATAAGATTATCATTATAGTGACAGGGGCAATTAGGGCTAGCCGCCGAGGAACGGGGGGCACCCAAAAAATTAAGGTGTTTTTGACCTCCGTTGCCAGGTAGGGTTAACATTAGGGAGTATTTAGACCCCCTTAGTTTATCATAACTATATACCTAACTAAATACAACTGGTGGTGTACACCCTTTGCCCACTGACCTATATTAGGACTTCACTGAACTATCACTAATCACGACTTTGATGTCTCTTGATATATCTGGAAATTTTTCCAATCTTGTATTGATTGCTATAGTATTTTAATATGAATATAATAAATGTTATGTTTTAGAGAGTAGTTAATGGTTTTAATGAAATCTGCCATGACAGGTTCTGATAGATAGCAATTTAAAGGTGAGGTATCCAGGTGCTGAGCGCTCCAAAACAAATGACAAAGATCACTCACTAATAACTGATCAAAACAAAAATAAAGAATAATGTATGTAAACTACAACACGGCTGCAAACAGCATTTTGTCAGCCTCACCCAGGACCTCTCCCAGAGGCTCCATCAACAGCCCAGCACTATCCCTGCTGGTTGCAGTCTCCCTCTCCATGTGTCAAACAACAGATTCCATTAAATCTCTCATGTGACCTGTCAGACACATCAAACACACTGATGGGTGGGGTATGTACGTGGTCAGACCCATCCATTTCTCCAGCCACCTGTAATCCTGACCCTGTCTATACAACAGCAAACATTTATGGTACTAAAAGTACCAGCACTCCTGAGGATTACACCACTTGTCACTTGTGGTACATACCAGCCATTAATAATGTAGTTGGTCGCCTTCTCTCAGTTATTATAGTGAGTGGTTCCATTGGGGTCTAATCTGAATCACATTTTTGAAGGATTTACATGGAAACCCTGATATAAGTGCTGAGTGTAGATTATAAGAATGTGATCTCAGCCTTAGGCTATGTGCCCACGTAGCATATTTTCATGCAGTTACGCTGCGTTCTGCACTGCAGCGTAACTGCATGCGTCCTGCATCCCCAGCACAGTCTATGAAGATTGTGCCTAATCCATGCCCACGTGGCGTATTAGAACGCAGCGCTTCAGCTGCTGCCAAACCGCTGCGTTCTAAAAAGCAACTTGTCACTTCTTTCGTGCGCTTTGGGTGCAGGTTCACTCTGTCTATGGAAGAGGCTGCATCCAGAGCGCATGAAATCGGCTTTTCATTACGGACTGTTTCTGCAGCGATTTGAAGTGCACATGTGCTGTTCAAATCGCTGCAGAAATTTCTGCAGGGACAGAATGCAACGTGGGCACATAGCCTTATAGTAAAGGCGAAAAATAAAAGTTGTGTACCACAAAATACTAACAATTAAAAACCCTAACTACACAAAATCAGCTCCCACTCAGGTCCGTCATTTGTGACTGGAAATATTGTGGGTTCTCATGTTACTGGTAAAACAAAGATTTTGGAAAAGTGATATGCTCCCACCCCTCAAATAAAATCAAGTAAAATCTGCGCATTCAAATCCAAATGCCCCCGTCATTTTTAGCCCCACACTGTGCCTAAAACACAGACAGCAGACACATTTTTAGCATTACTGGGAGAGCCCATTTAACAGTTTATGGGGTGGGTGTCTCCAGAAGATGGGCACAAAATATGGGGGCACAGTGTATGGGAGCTAAACTGGCAATTCTCCAGAAAAAAATCTGTGGCGTGGATGTTACATAATAGTCACTGCAGCCATAGATTAATTTATTGAGAGGTGCCATATCTACAATGGGGGTCACTCTTGGGGCTTTTCTGCTGTTCTGGCACCTTAGGGGTCTGCAAATGTCGCCCGCAAACTATTTTAAAAAAATATGTGCTCCAACAGCCGGATATTGCTCCTTCCTACTCAGCCCTGCTGTGTGGCCAAACTGTAATTACTGATTACCTATAGCACATCACCGCATTTGAGAGAAATTGCACAATAAATTGTGGAGTCTAGTTTCACCTAATAACCCTGGTGTAACTAAAAAATGGGCATCTAATAAAAAAAGAAAAAATTACCACTAAACTTTTTACAACCCAATGTTATCATATACAGTGAGGCACATTGGGATTCAAAGTACTTACTACACCCCTAGAATAATTCTTTAAGCAGTGAAGTTTCTAATATGGGGTTACTTGTAGGGGTTTCCGCTGATCTGGTACCGCAGGGGCTCGGCTATTAGCGCCAACAATCTATTCAAATAGAGCCTGCGTTCTAAAACCCAAGTTGTTCTCCTTCCCATCGGATCCCCGCCGTATACTCAAACAGTAGTATTCAACCAGATATGGGGTACAACCCTATTCAGTAAAAATTGCACAACAAATTGTCCTGTCCATTTTTTCAATTACCCCTTGTGTGAATTAAAACTTTGAGGCTAAAATATCGGAAAAAACATAATTTTTTCATTTTCATGGCCCAATCTTTATAAAATTCTGTGATGTAATTTATGACAAACACACTTCCTGAAGAAGCCGGGTGAACCCCGTGTCAAGGTGTGGGCTCTTATCACTGCAGCATCATTCACTTTTTATGCCAGGTTGGTAACAGTGTATACTGATTTTTTTGTAATAATGTTGTAAATATCCACATATGACAGCAGCAATTATAGCTGGTATCTTTCTGAATGATCTACATCCCATTGCGGATGTTATTGATTTTTTACTTGGTCAAGAGGACATATTTACCAATTTTTCTATATTGTTAGCTGTATTTACGACAACTTACATTAATTAAGCGCATTATTGATATTTGATCTGATACTGCCCCATAGATGATACTTTGTTTATATTTAAATACTATTTGGTATTTTAACCTTTCTTTGTCGCTCCTTATTGGGAGACCCAGACAATTGGGTGTATAGCTATGCCTCCGGAGGCCACACAAAGTATTACACCAAAAGTGTAAAGCCCCTCCCCTTCAGCCTATACACCCCCCGTGCTGCCACGGGCTCCTCAGTTTTTATGCTTTGTGCGAAGGAGGTCAGACATCCACGCATAGCTCCACAGCTTAGTCAGCAGCAGCTGCTGACTATGTCGGATGGAAGAAAAGAGGGCCCATAACAGGGCCCCCAGCATGCTCCCTTCTCACCCCACTCTTGTCGGCGGTGTTGTTAAGGTTGAGGTATCCATTGCGGGTACGGAGGCTGGAGCCCACATGCTGTTTTCCTTCCCCATCCCCCTTAGGGCTCTGGGTGAAGTGGGATCCTATCGGTCTCCAGGCACAGGAGACCGTGCTCCATCCACAGCTCCTGAGGACTCTGCTGGATAGGAGCCGAGTATCGTTCAGGGACATGGCCCTGCTACTTTGAGGTACTCTGTGTCCCCGTGGGGACCGCGCACAGCAACACTCCAGCATTGCTGGGTGTGCTAGTGCACCGGGGACCGCGGCGCTGACTGCGTTTGTGCCATTACACACTGCAGCGTTGCTGAGTGTGTTAGTGTATGGGGACTGCCGCGCTGACCGCCGCTACCATTGTTATCACTGTGGCGCGGCTGGGACTGTTAGTGCGCCGGGGACCTCCGCGCCGACCGCGCTTATACGGCGGCCGCGCTTATAACTCGAGTCCCCGGCTTTTGCGGCCTAGTCTCTTTTTTCTTCCCGCCCCCAGCCCTGCCAGTCAGGTGAAGGGCGGGACGCTGTACAGGACGGCAGCACTGAGGGCTGGAGCATGCTTTGCATACTCCACCCCCTTCACTGTGCACAGTGGGGCACTAGTTCCCGCACTTTCTGGGTCACGCCCACGGCTCCCTCCTCTCCTCAGGACGCCGGCAGCCATTACTGTCAGCTCTGCTAACGCTGGACAGGGGAGACAAGCTCAGGGAGACCCAGGCAGGAATTCGGGTGCCCACACAACCGCTTTGCGCGGGCGGTAAGCAGCACCTGTGGTGCTGGCCCCACTAGTGCAGTAGTGTACTTATAGATTATATGATTATAGGCTATACGTTACACTGTATGGTGCACGGTTGTTTTTTTGGCTATATACCCTCCTGTATTGCTCAGAGGCGACAACAGCATGTCGTCCACAAATAGCAAGGGTGCCAAAGCACAGACTTACTATGCTGCCTGCGCAGCATGTACGGCTATACTGCCGGCAGGGTCCACTGACCCTCATTGTGTGCAATGCTCGGCCCCTGTGGCACTTACTCAGCCGGAGCCTCTGCTAAGGGTGGCCCAGGGAGAACCACCTGTTAACACTGTCCAGGTGACAGGGACGGAGTTTGCAGTTTTTACTGAAATACTTTCTGAGACTATGGCTAAGATATTAGAAGCCTTGCAGTCCAGGCCGGCATCTCAAGCCATGGGCACTGTGGAATCATTGCCCCCTGGCCCCCCTCAGTTGTAACAACAATGTTCTTCCGGGGTGTCTCATAGATCCCAGGGTGAGGTCTCTGACATGGAACGCAGCCCCAGACCGACTAAGCGAGCTCGCTATGAAATCCCCTCGACATCATCACAATGTTCAGGGTCTCAGCGAGAGGACTCTCTGTATGATGAAGCGGAGGTAGCTGATCAGGATTCTGATCCTGAAGCCGCTCTCAACCTTGATACTCCTGATGGGGACGCCATAGTGAATGATCTTATTGCGTCCATCAATCAAATGTTGGATATTTCTCCCTCAGCTCCTCCAGTGGAGGAGTCAGCTTCTCAGCAGGAGAAATTCCGCTTCAGGTTTCCTAAGCGTACACCGAGTATGTTTCTGGACCACTCTGATTTCAGAGAGGCAGTCCAGAAACACCGAGCTTGTCCTGATAAGCGTTTTTCCAAGCGCCTTAAGGATACACGTTACCCCTTCCCCCCCTGACGTGGTCAAGGGCTGGACTCAGTGTCCCAAGGTGGATCCTCCAATCTCCAGACTGGCGGCTAGATCCATAGTTGCAGTGGAAGATGGAGCTTCACTCAAGGATGCCACTGACAGACAGATGGAGCTCTGGTTAAAATCCATCTATGAAGCTATCGGCGCGTCTTTTGCTCCAGCATTCGCAGCCGTATGGGCGCTCCAAGCTATCTCAGCTGGTCAGGCGCAAATTGACGCACTCACACGTACGTCTGCGCCGCAGGTGGCGTCCATAACCTCTCTAACGTCGGCATTTGCGTCCTACGCTATTAATGCTGTCCTGGACTCTGCGAGCCGTACGGCGGTTGCAGCCGACAATTCGGTGGCAATTCGCAGGGCCTTGTGGCTACGGGAATGGAAGGCAGATTCGGCTTCCAAAAAGTGCTTAACTGGTTTGCCATTTTCTGGCGACCGTTTGTTTGGTGAGAGATTGGATGAAATCATCAAACAATCCAAGGGAAAGGAAACATCCTTACCCCAGGCCAAACCAAAAACACCCCAACAGAGGAGAGGACAATCGAGGTTTCGGTCCTTTCGGGGGGCGGGCAGGTCCCAATTCTCCTCGTCCAAAAGGCCTCAGAAGGATCAGAGGAACTCCGACGCATGGCGGTCTAAATCACGCCCTAAAAAGACCGCCGGAGGTGCCGCTACCAAGGCGGCTTCCTCATGACTTTCGGCCTCCTCACACCTTCAGAACACCTTCAGTTCACGGCACTGCCATTCGGCCTGGCGACAGCCCCAAGGGTTTTCACCAAGGTCATGGCGACAGTAGTTGCGGTCCTCCACTCTCAGGGTCACTCGGTGATACCTTACTTAGACGATCTGCTGGTCAAGGCACCCTCTCAAGAGGCATGCCAACACAGCATCAACGTTACTCTGGAGACTCTCCAGAGTTTCGGGTGGATCATCAATTTTCCAAAGTCAAATCTGACACCGGTCCAATCGCTGACATATCTTGGCATGGAGTTTCATACTCTTCCAGCGATAGTGAAGCTTCCGCTGGACAAACAGCGTTCACTACAGACAGGGGTGCAATCTCTCCTTCAAGGTCGGTCACACCCCTTGAGGCGCCTCATGCACTTCCTGGGGAAGATGGTGGCAGCAATGGAGGCAGTCCCTTTCGCGCAGTTTCACCTGCGTCCTCTTCAATGGGACATCCTACGCAAATGGGACAGGATGCCGACGTCCCTAGACAGGAACGTCTCCCTCTCTCAGGCAACCAAAGCTTCCCTTCGGTGGTGGCTTCTTCCCACCTCATTATCGAAGGGGATCTGTTGCCGCTGGGGGATGCCGGACGTCGACCTAATGGCGTCACGGCACAACAACAAGGTCCCAACATTCATGGCTCGATCTCAAGATCACAGAGCTCTGGCGGCAGACGCCTTAGTTCAGGATTGGTCGCAGTTTCAGCTTCCTTATGTGTTTCCTCCTCTGGCACTGTTGCCCAGAGTGTTACGCAAGATCAGGGCCGACTGCCGCCGCGCCATCCTCGTCGCTCCAGACTGGCCAAGGAGGTCGTGGTACCCGGATCTGTGGCATCTCACGGTCGGCCAACCGTGGGCACTGCCAGACAGACCAGACTTGCTGTCTCAAGAGCCGTTTTTCCATCTGAATTCTGCGGCCCTCAACCTGACTGTGTGGCCATTGAGTCCTGGATCCTAGCGTCTTCAGGATTATCTCAAGAGGTCATTGCCACTATGAGACAGGCTAGGAAACCAACGTCCGCCAAGATCTACCACAGGACGTGGAAAATATTCCTGTCGTGGTGCTCTGCTCAGGGTTTTTCTCCCTGGCCATTTGCCTTGCCCACTTTTCTGTCCTTTCTTCAATCCGGATTGGAAAAGGGTTTGTCGCTATGCTCCCTTAAGGGACAAGTCTCTGCGCTATCTGTGTTTTTTCAGAAGCGCCTGGCCAGACTCCCACAGGTACGCACGTTCCTGCAAGGGGTTTGTCACATCGTCCCTCCTTACAAGCGCCCGTTAGAACCCTGGGATCTTAACAGGGTGCTGATGGTTCTTCAGAAACCACCGTTCGAGCCAATGAGGGATATTTCGCTCGCACGCCTTTCGCAGAAAGTGGTTTTTCTAGTAGCAGTCACCTCACTCCGGAGAGTGTCTGAGCTAGCAGCGTTGTCATGCAAAGCTCCTTTCCTGGTGTTTCACAAGGACAAGGTGGTTCTGCGTCCGGTTCCGGAATTCCTCCCTAAGGTGGTATCCCCTTTTCATCTCAATCAGGACATCTCCTTACCCTCGTTTTGTCCTCATCCAGTTCACCAATGTGAAAAGGATTTGCACTTGTTAGATCTGGTGAGAGCACTCAGACTCTACATTTCTCGTACGGCGCCCCTGCGCCGCTCGGATGCACTCTTTGTCCTTGTCGCTGGCCAGCGTAAAGGGACACAAGCTTCCAAATCAACCCTGGCTCGGTGGATCAAGGAACCAATTCTCGAGGCTTATCGTTCCTCGGGGCTTCCGGTTCCCTCAGGACTGAAGGCCCATTCTACCAGGGCCGTGGGAGCGTCCTGGGCCTTGCGACACCAGGCTGCGGCTCAGCAGGTGTGTCAGGCAGCTACCTGGTCGAGCCTGCACACTTTCACGAAACACTATCAGGTGCATACCTATGCTTCGGCAGATGCCAGCCTAGGTAGGCGAG